>NC_083277.1:94448078-94762408 GCF_963506605.1 Zootoca vivipara
TTCTGCTTGCAATAGTATAAACTGTTACTCTAAGTAAACAGAGCACATGCGAACAGCATATCAGCTGTGCAGGGTCACAGTCCAACTAGGTGTTGTAGGGAGGGATTGAACCTGGCAGTTATCACCTGCCAGCAACCACTACACCAGGCTGCTGTAAGGGAGAGGAGAAAAGATGCAAGACCACTATCTGTCCTGCTAAGAAGCCAGGCTCTTCCCTCCATCAATTTCTACCTAGCAACAGTATTTACATCAGGTTGCAGCATAGGTTGAAAGAGAAGGGATGCAGGACTACTCCACTGGCCCAGCTGCAAGACCTGCACTTTAAGTGCTTCCTCTCCTTGGACTTTTCCAATTGTAGGTCATTAGATCTTTTTCGTCAGAACTTGAACCTGACTTTGCTGATTTCCTCCTCCCTCCTGATTTTCCTTTTGTGTTGTATCTTATTAGACTGTGTGTTTAAGGCCAGGGACAGTATTTTTCATGATATGTAAAGCTATTCTGGGAGCCTTTTTTGGCTGGAGAGTAGGAGAAAAAAATACTTTAATAAATAAACTCCATGCATTCAAAGCATCAAAGGGCCAACCTGCACATGATGCTCAGTTGTGTGATTCTTCCCCTTGAAGTTTAATTTTGGTTTTGTTGTTGTTTTAATGAAAAGCAGCCCTGAAGATTGTGAACAGAAGAGATGTGTGAGGTGGTCTGCTTAACCATTTCACTTCTTGCTCTATGTCCAGTCAAAATCTGCCTTCCTAGCTGCTTTCCCAACACAGAGGAAATATACCAAGCATGGGCTATATTGCTTTTATCACTAATCACACTATGCTTGTTCTCAGCTTTTCTAGAAATTGGGTAGATACCACTGTACATGCTTTTCAAAAATCAGCAATATTATGAACAGTGGTATCTACCCGTTTTCTAAAAAGTGCACAATGAGATAAGTAACAAAGGCAATAACATGATACGGTAGCAACAAAGTCTAAAATGTGATATAAATAATGTGGCACTCACCACTGATGTTTAAGATGCTGACTTTTCAGTGAAGGACTATTTGGTTACACCACCTGTTGCTTTAACTGAGATTTTCATTCATCAGTCCTGAAGACAATCACTGTCCCATTCCAGGCAGTACAGACTATCCATATCTTAGGCAAGTACTGTATGCATTTATCTAGGCTTCATGTTGCATGATTAACATGTGACAGCTACCCACTAGAGAAGTTAGCATGCTGCACCAGGGAAGGGGAGTGTTGAAAACAATACAAGGAACCTTTCAGAAGTCCAGGCACTACTACAGCAAAAAATCATCTTGGCAAGAATTCTAGAGTTTAACAGCAGCCCAACCAATTCCCTGAGGAAGCTCCCAGGCAAGGTATTAAAGCCCTGCCACATCACTCTCTGCTCAACACACATCAGCATTTATCCTTTGAGTTATGGGACACACCAGGCTCTCCTGCAGGTCCCGCCCTGGCAGCTTCACACCACTGTCACTGTGTCAGCTTGCTCCCTCAGCGTTTTCCTTCCTTTATGTCCACTTCCTTCCACCCCACTTGCATTGACATAAGCCACTTCCATGGGGGCTCAATGCTGCTCCTTCTTTGTGCCCCCCCCCGACTGCCACAACCAGACCTGCACCAGCGAAGTTGCCTCATCTCCCTCCCCAAAACTTTCATCCTCCCATCCCGCCAACACCCCAGGATGTCACTCCTGCAAAACACACACACATCCTCCTCCTCCTCCTTTCTTCTTCTTCTCCTCTCTCACGTGCGAAAGCGGACCCCCTCCCCTTGGGACCCTTCCTGGCGGCCCTGCAGCAGCCCCCCTCCCCGCTCCTTCCCACCTCCTCCTCACTCACCTCCTCGGCCTGCTTCCGCAGCGCCTTCTCCCGCTCGTACTGGGTGAGGAGCTGCTCGTTGTCGTCCCGCAGCAGCTCCAGTTCCACGCTGGTCTCCTGGCTGTGCGCGCAGACCGAGTCCAGGTTCTCCAGCACGGCCACCACCAGCGGCATCAGCTCGGCCACCACCTCCTCGTCATAGCGCCCGATGAGCCGCTCGAACTCGCGGTAGATGGAGCCCGCCAGACCCGACACCCGCTCCGACATCATGGCCGGGCCGGGGCCGCCCGGGTCCTCTTGGTACACCACGCCGTCCGCCAGCTCCATGGCCTCGGAGCTCAGGGCAGCACGGGCCGGCCGAAGAGGAGGCGAAAAGCCCCTGGCAGGAGCAGCAGGAGAAAGAAGAAGAGGAGGAGCAGCACCGCCCGCCCGCCTCCCTCTGCAGCGGGGCCTTGATTACAGCTCAGCGCGAACAGGAGGGAAGCTTGGGTGACAGGCGCGCGGCACTGACCTCACCCACGGCGCCGGAGTGGAGGGAGGGGACGCGGGGCAGTGACGTTATCGGTGGGCGGGGGCACCGGCGCCCCTGAGTATTCGAAGAATTGGGGCGAGGGGCGGGGCCAAGGCTGACTGACGTGTGGCGAGCGTGGGACTGGGCGGGGCCCCGAGGACCAGGGCGTGGCGGCCGTGGCGCTGTCACTGAGTCGGGAGAGAGAGGGAAAATAGGGCAACGTGGGAGGCTAGGCCTCCTCCGACATCCTCGGTCCAGCCGATGGGTCTTTCTTCAGGCGCAAGCGCCACAAGGATTCAGGGAGGTTTGCATCCACATAAAGAGACACAAGAGTGTTGTGGCACCGTGAAGGCTGGTTTAGGATGATGACACGACAGCCCAACTTCCTCAGATGCAATCCCAGGCATGCTTCTCCGTATATAATGAAAACCTATTTATACTGGCTTTTTACCCCTTGCAAGGTGATCCCAACAAGAAAACAAAATAGGAATTTTCCAAATTGTGTGTGTTATGTTTTTGTGTACCGTATGTTAATATATTTATTGCAGGTGACTAAGAAAATAAGAGATGTTCAAGCCTGAAAACATTTCGGCTTCTGCTTTCTCCGGTTGCTCCGATGGGAATTAAAGGGCGCTGCCGAAACGAAAATACAAAGAATCGTAGAATTGGAAGGGACCCTGAGGACCATCCAGTCCAACCCCTTTTCAGTGGAGGTAGTCTGTAAGGGGATTGAACCCATGACCTTGGCGTAATCCGCACCACTCTCTTAACCAACTGAGCTAAATGGAACGAGAAAATTAAAAACCATTAAAAGTCCAGCAGAATAAAAAATGTTTTTTGTTGCCTGCCTAAATGTAATCAGGTAGAGGACCGGTCTCATGTCTTTGTAAATGGTATCACTGAGTTTAATTATTCCAAGGTAAATGTGGCTAGGATTGCAGTAACCCCTCCACCCTCACAATGTGTGTTTAGCGCCCATGTTATTTATACATAATCATGCATATAACACTATAGAATTATGTTTGGAAAAGAAAGGTCTCAGCTCCAAGGTGCTTGCAATATATGTTTTGACACTGGGGATGAGGGAGGGAGAGAAACAAAGATAATGAGGAATGAATGTGAGCAAAATTTGGTTGGGGTTCTTTTGGCTCCTTTTGGTTGGGGTTAAAACAACAGATTCAAGAGAAAGTGGGATGATGTAAGAAACAAACAAAATCTAGTTGCTCTAAAATGTCAGAGGGCAAAATAAAAAGGTACTAAAATACAGTTTACAGGATTTTATAAAGTATAAACAGTCAAGAACAGGAATGAGCATAGCCTGTAACTTGTTAAAAACATTACAACTGTTGTCTGTGAAGAAAATGACATGTGCTAAACGGAGTGGAGAAAAGGGGGGTGTTCTTTTGGACTTATGGGGAAAGAAAAACAAGAAGAAGACATGTCTGTCTTTTTATTGTTATTATTATTCAGAAGCAGCAGAGTGGTAGCAACAGAGGAAGGAAAATGATGGGTGTGTCCAAACTTAAGTCTTGTGATGTTCTGAATGCATTCCAGCCACTAGGTCAAGTCTGTCGCATGGGCGTGAAGCAGAGATTATGTATGTGGCAATTTCGCACTGTAGTCGGATTCTGCTTCCTTATTGCCTCTGCCAGCAACTTCCTGTGAAAACAAAACTCAGAAGTGACAAAGGCATTATAGCCAAAGCAAATTATGGTACTGATGCTGCAGAGAATTCTTTTGGGCAACTGGTGAGCTCAAATACATTTTTTTGTTTGCTTTCTTGAATATTGAAATATTCTCTTAAGTTTGCTTAAGCCTTTTAATCTTTAAAGTAACCAAGAGACTTCTGATAGCTAGGATTGACTTTGTCTATATTGATGCTTGTGCAAGCAACAACACTTATTATATTAACAGATCACACGTATTGGTGATCTGAGCTCCCTCTACTGGTCCTGCCAGAGCACTGGATATACATATTTTTGCTTTTCATTCAATATATGTTTTTCATCACTAAATACAGTAGTTACATTTTCAAGGGAAATAGGAAGGGGAAGCTAATAAGAGAAAATGGCAACTACCTGGCTTTCTTGAAATCCCACAAACTGACCAGAAGGATATGGGTGGGACAGGCAGTAAAAAAAAGAAGTGCAGGGAACCCAAACCCAATTTGATGTTAAAGGTAATGGTAATGGGACCCCTGACCATTAGGTCCAGTCGTGACCGACTCTGGGGTTGCGCGCTCATCTCGCATTATTGGCCGAGGGAGCCGGCGTTTAATTTGATGTTACTACAGGTCCATTTATGCTTAGGCTTTAACTTATTTAAAGTACAGTAATGCATCACTTAATAAAGCTGCCCCAAGCTCTTTCAGTGTAAGTGTAAAGAAAGCATTGCAGTTCCCCGAGAAGACATGACATTAAGAGGCCAAGTGACTTTGGGTGATATCCAATATTGCCTTCACAGACCTGCCCTTCCTCTCTAACTTTCCCTGCAGCCCCAAATTATTTTATCTAGACTGTCCCCCAACCCTCCAAAGCAGATTTGCAGGGCATGTGTGGAGCTGGAGTGGGGAGGGGAGGGGAGGGGAGGAAAGGGAAGTTCTTCTAGTAGACAGACATACTTGGATATCACCCTTTGCCTGCAACAACTCAAGCCTGCACACTCACCTGGAACAAAGTCCTATTGAGTTGAGTAGGAATTACTTCTGAGTAAATATGTATAGTATTGTGTTGTCAACTTTTTTACTCAAGAGTGGTTTTTTTGCTTCATTGGCACTAAGTTCATGCCAATTTTAGCATAGTTTTATTATTTAATAGTGAAGCACTTTAAAAAGCTCAGAATACATAAACATTGCTCATGGCTTACATTCTATCTAATCAAAAAGTGTGGCTTTTTCAATCACCAGCAAAGGGCTCTAGTTTCACTTGCATCATGAATCAAGGGTAGAAAACAGGAAGCTCCAGGTCAGGAGGTGGAGAATGGAATCATTCATAGTTGGAGAACTTTTAAAGTTACATAAGGCTGCTACCCTAAACATGCCTACTCAGAAGGAAGTCCCTTCAAATTGCCAGGTAACATCATAGCTGTCAAGGTCTCCCTTTTTTAAAGGGAAATTCACTTATCCTCGCGAGAAAAGGTAAAACTTGACAGCTATGGATAACATGAACACAGATTTCCAAACAGGTTGTATATTTTTTTCTGGATTTTCATTCGTGAATCAGCATTAAGGGGAATTACTTATTTAACAAAATTTATACACATCTTGATTGTAAGGAGGCATCTAAGTGGTTTACAAAAATATTATATAAAAACAATAAAATTCTTGGTAAAAAAAAGTTTAAAAAACAGATATTTTAAAGCAGGCTTCCTCAACCTCGGCCCTCCAGATGTTTTGAGACTACAGTTCCCAGCATCCCTGACCACTGGTCCTGCTAGCTAGGGATCATGGGAGTTGTAGGCCAAAAACATCTGGAGGGCCGAGGTTGAGGAAGCCTGTTTTAAAGCATTAAAATATGATTAAAATCCACAGTAGCTTCAAAAGCTGCTTCTACATCTCTGGATAGTCTTGCCTAAATAAAAATGTTTTAAGCAGGCACTGAAACCGATACAGTGCAGCTGTCTGCCTGGTATCAGGGGTACAGTTAGACAACTGTAGCTCTAGTACTTCTTACTCTCAAGCAATGAAGCTGCTGGTTGCAAATACTAAATATGAGTTGCAATGGTATCAATGGCCTCAAGTGCATGTTCAGCAGAGTTTTCTGCTCACAGTATTGCTGCTTGACAAGGCTTAAAAAATCAACAGTGAGGGAAGTGAGGAATGGAGAACAACCTGTTATATATTTCTGTAGAAGCAGCAGTTGGAAAAGGGGATTGAGGAAGCACCAGTGTGCTCACACAATAATCTGGGGGTACGCATGAATTACCTCTGATTCTTGCCTTTATTTTATGTCAAAAGTTATTAATGTCAAAAGGGAAACAGCTGTCGTAGCAGAGGGAGGTTGTGTTGCAAAAGCCATTATTGCATTTTCCACTAGGTAAAGGTAAAGGGACCCCTGACCATTAGGTCCAGTCGTGACCGACTCTGGGGTTGCGCGCTCATCTCGCATTATTGGCCGAGGGAGCCGGCGTATAGCCTCCAGGTCATGTGGCCAGCATGACAAAGCTGCTTCTGGCAAACCAGAGCAGCACATGGAAACGCCGTTTACCTTCCCGCTGTAGCGGTTCCTATTTATCTACTTGCATTTTGACGTGCTTTCGAACTGCTAGGTTGGCAGGAGCTGGGACCAAGCAACGGGAGCTCACCCCGTCACAGGGATTCGAACCGCCGACCTTCTGATCAGCAAGCCCTAGGCTCAGTGGTTTAACCACAGCGCCACCTGGGTCCCACTTTCCACTAGAGAGCAGCAAAGACTCGCAATTTATTTACAGCACCATCCTATGTAGCTTATGTTTACTCAGAAATAATACTTTGTTCAGTGAGCTTAAAGGTAAAGGTACCCCTGACAGTTAGGTGCAGTCACGGACGACTCAGGGGTTGCGGCGCTCATCTCACTCAGTAGGCTGAGGGAGCCGGAGTTTGTCTGCAGACAGTGTTTCCGGGTCATGTGGCTAGCATGACTAAGCCACTTCTGGCGAACCAGAGCAGCGCACGGAAACGCTGTTTACCTTCCCGCCAGAGCGGTACCTATTTATCTACTTGCACTTTGATGTGCTTTTGAACTGCTAGGTAAATGGGTATAGGATGGAAGTATTATTGATTGATTGCATGTAATATCACCTTTTTATCCAAACAGTTCAAGGTGATGTGGTGCTCCCCATTCCTCATTTAATCTGCAAAACAAGCCTTTGAGCTAGGTTAGGCGGAGAGGTAGTGACTGGCCCAGTGCGCTTCATGGCCAAGTCGGGATTTGAATCTTTGTCTCCAACATCCTAGTCCAACACTCTAACCACTACATCACACCCAAAGGCTGACTATGTACGTAGAAAAAGTTACAGGTAGGTAGCCGTGTTGGTCTGAGTCGAAACAAAATAAAAAAATTCCTTCAGTAACACCTTAAAGACCAACTAAGTTTTTATTTTGGTATGAGCTTTCGTGTGCATGCACACTTCTTCAGAAGAAGTGTCTGAAGAAGTGTGCATGCACACGAAAGCTCATACCAAAATAAAAACTTAGTTGGTCTTTAAGGTGCTACTGAAGGAATTTTTTTATTTTATGTAGAAAAATCCACAGGACTCCAAATAAAAATCAATAGGTATGGGGGTATATTAAATAACACTTGGAAGAAGTACCTTGGCATAATATGTTTTGGCTGGAGCTATAATGTGACTTTTGGATTGATCACTTTTATTTTTCTTATTCACTCTCCGTAATGCATGCTGTACCTATACATAAAGACTTTCAATCCAGTATTTTTGCATGGGCATTTTGACATGGGGGGGGGCTGTAAGGCAAGAATAAAAGCTGTCATTAAAAATCTAATAAATTTGTGTTTGGAAATGGTTGAGGTAGAGTGTATTTTCAAGCTGATGGCTAGCAAGTTGAATATTTACCATTTGACTTAGGACTTTTAGATCATTCGTATACTGGCAATAGTGAAGGAATCAGATTGGGAGAGCACAGTCCAGAAAATGCACCATCATCCCAGAATTAGCTAAGAGTATGACATTATCTGAAGATGCATACCATGAGGTTCAAATTATCTGGAATGTTACATGTGCAGAGTCTCAGTGCAAGATTTAATCTTTAAGATCATGGATCAAGGTGCTTTCCTGGCAGTCATTCACAAGGAGTATTTAAGGACATCATGCTTGGGTATGTTGATCCTACGATCCCACTGTTCCAGGAGAAGGCCACTGCCCAATATTGTCCTAATCATATGCACTCCCAGCAGCAAACTAGAGACCAAGACAATGCTGTTAGAAGGTAGCGATCAGCCACTCCCACGGTGTTCTTGGCATTATGTCAGTAAGAGCTGTTTGACAGTGGAACGAACTCTCTCGATAGCTTGTGGACTCTCCTTCCTTGGAGGTTTTAAAGCAGAGGTTGGATAGCCATCTGTCATAGATGCTTTAGTTGAGATTTAGTTGAGATTCCTGCATTGCAGGAGGTTGGACTACATGAGCCTTGGGGTTCCTTCCAGCTCTATGATTCTATGTCACCTCCAGTTACCCATGCAGAAAAAGTACCAATCCATGCCCAGTGACGTGAAGATGTTGCAGAATCCACTCCTCTCCACATACAATACACAAGCACAATCCCTCCCACCAACAGACAACAGTGCCTCTCTCTCCAATGCCGGTGATCACCCAAAACTCAATAGGCTTCTGTGTAGAAATCAGAGGTTCCGCTGCCAGGAGCAGGAGTGACAGCTTGGCCCCCCGACTGTGGGTACCCGGGGCCGTGCATGCCAGTGCCATGCAGCGTGCATGGCCCTAGCCAAAATCTGTGGGTGCCCAGCCCCTTCATGTGGAGTTTTGTGGGTACCCAGGGCCCCAGCACCTATGTCCAGCAGGGTTCGAAATGTATTGGGGTGCTTCCACATAGATAATGCCAGGCATCCCCAAACTTGGCTATCCAGCTGTTTTGGGACTACAATTGCCATCATCCCTGCCCACTGGTCATGTTAGCTAGGAATGATGGGATTTGTAGTCCCAAAACAGCTGGAGGGCCAATTTTGGGGATGCCTGGATAATGCTAATAACATTGCATATAGCATGTGTGCTCCAATTCAGCAGTAAAGAGCAGGTTTTAATGGGGAAAGCGCTGGGGTGGGGGTCAAAAGAATAATTAATAAAAGCTCAGACAGGGAGCTTTAAAGCACAGACCTGTGCCTAGAAATGCAGAATGAAAGCAAGTCTGGATGACCCTAGATCAGGGGCAGGTCATGCTCTAATCCAATAATAGGTCATGTTGCCAGAATAAGCAGCAGGTGGCTTTGAGATAGGAGCTAATAGCCCTTCACTGCAGTAAAGAACAGGAAAAAAATAAACAATGATTTCATTATGGTTGAAATGAAATGAGTGAAAAAAACATCCCTCTCCAAAAGTGACATGGAGGGTCTGTTAACTCACAAGCAGGCTACCACATTATACATTTAAAGGGCATTATTTCCTTCAAATAATTCTGGGCACTGTATGTTGAGGGTTGCGGGGAATTGTAATTCTGTGAAGGGAAAACTACAGTGCCCATAATTCTTTGAGGGCAATATTGTGTTCCAAATGTGCTTTACAGGTGTATTATGTGTACTCAGCTTCTGACTGATACCTCTGTCACCTAGAAATAATTATAAAGGGTTGTATCCACTGCTTCCATTTCCTCTCCTCTCCCTCACCCCACCCCACAATATCTTCCAGAATCTGCTCCAGAGGATCCCCAAGCCTGATTTTGGGGAGTGGGGAGCTGGAGGGTACAGGAGAGGAAGAAGATGAAGCACTGGATATGACCCTCAGTTGCAGGCTCTTGGGTCCGAAGAGAGTCAAACTGCACAGTCCGCAATGGAAGACTGAATTTTGATCTGACTAGAAAAGAGGAGGCTCCTCCAAATTATTATTTATTGTGTTTTTAGATATGCTGTAAGCTGCCCAGATGGGTGAAGTATAAATAATAAAATTATTATTATTATTATTATTATTATTATTATTATTCCTTCAAATCAACCTGAGTTGAGGGACAGCTAAGGACCTCTATTGTACCACTGGAAATCTGTGAATACCATAAGATATCAGGATTTGGTTGCGCTCTCCGCATAAATAGGATTTATTTATAAAAGGATGCTTTATTAGTTTGTGCCAATGGCAGCTTCAGTGGGACATGGATTTCATCAGGACCACAGTGTGTAAGCGGAAATGGTTAATACCCAACTCCAGAGCAACTGGAAAAAATGCAGGATACAACTATGGTAAGCAAAAGCAATAAGGACACTTTTTACAGTTCTGGGTGAAAAATACTAACAGATTATTAGAAATGGGAAGTCTGTATTTAGGAAAATCTGCCATTTTAGGTTTTTCTCTCGGTTAAAATGATAGGAAGGAAATATATACACTGGACACACACACACACACACACAGAGAGAGAGAGAGAGAGAGAGAGAGAGAGAGAGAGAGAGACAGAGAGAGAGAGAGAGACAGAGAGAGAGACAGAGAGAGAGAGAGAGAGAGAGAGAGAGAGAGAGAGAGAGAGAGAGAGAGAGAGAGAGAGAGAGAGATGGTGGTGGTGATATTACTTTTATTAGCAGGAACTGCCACACTGAAATGCTGGTACTCGTGTGTCTGGAATCACAGCTTGGGTGTTAAAGGGCAGTGGATAAAAGGATCAAGGGCACCCACAGGAAGGAGAAAAAAGACCAAGGATCAATCCAATTATTGGATTAAAGGACAAATGGCAAAAGGCTGAAGTACAGTACAAATAAAGAAGCAAGCGGCGAAAGGATAAATGAGGTGAAGATACTAAAATTATTTCAATACTATGCAATGTGGAAGGGTGACAACAAACAGCTTGTGAGGATGCTAAAGAGGGAATAGAATCCTGGTGATTCAGGGTGCTTCCAAGCTGCTAGTTTTGGGTGGGATTCAAGAACATGCCAGCAAATTAAAGTTAATATGGTGCCTTTGCTCGACAAACCTGCTTCCCTCCAAAACTTTTTTTTGTTTTGCAATCAGGAAAGTGATGGGGAAATGCACTGAACGTATGGAATAACAGTTGCTTGACATAATGTTTTATTGTAAGTTGCTTTGGGTTGCACTGGGAAAATAAAGTAAATAACAACTTAAGTAATTAATCAATCAGTTAATGGCATATGCATCAGATTGCATGCTCAATAAATAGCTGTTGTTGTCTACTTTCTTCACAAACTTTATGCAAAAAAAAAAAATCGGCATGAAAATACTCCCACTCTCTAGTAGGAGTGACAAACCCTTGGGGCCAACCTGAAGTCCTGAGGTTTGCCTGGCTGCTCCCCACTCCCGGGTAACAGTGGGAAGGCTTGAATCTCCAGGTAGGTGAGAATGTCTTCAACATGTATTATTATTATTATTATTATTATTATTATTATTATTATTATTATTATTATTCCTTCTATGTGCTGTAGAGGGAATTGAGGGGCAGATAGGGCGAGTCAATCTGGGAAGGTGGCCCATCTAGCAAAAGGAAAACTCTGATCCTAGACCTCCGCTGCCTTGCAGGATATCTTTGGGAAAATAAAAGGTTAAGGAGTAAACCCTACACAAATCCGGAGTGGAGTCCCTAAGAGGCCGGGTGGTGCCTTGTATACCTCCTGCTGCAAATCCTACAGCCAACTAGTGCCAAGCGTATTGCTTTACTTTGGACCATATCAGCGAGGCCAGCAGGGGTGGCCTTGTCATCTGGGCAACCCAGGACCTCCATACTGTACACACTTTCCAGCCTTGCGCCCTGGGGAGCTTGTTGCCGTGCTGCTAACTTCACCCCCAAGGCTCGCTCAATTGTCTCTCTCAAGACAGATGGATGCCAACAATCCAATTCTGAGAAACCTGTGGAGCAGTTTTTGAAGCCGGCGGCAGATGGCGCCCAAAGCGCCAGGACGTTGGCCCTGCTTTGCCAATAAGCTGAAGACCTAAGGCAGCTAATGAGTATGGTGAGAAGGGAATGTACCTGAAGGAGTCCCACTGTGAGGCTGGGCTGTAGCCAGGCTGGGGGCTGTAGTAGCGACAGTGTTACCACAGCCACCAGCAGGATCGGATCCACGACGGCAGGCAGGCAGGTACGGGGGCACAACAACTGGGTGGGAGGGATGGCTCACGGAGCCCTGGGATGCTGGGGGAAGAGACGGAGGTGTCTCAGAGGTCGTAAGGTGTGGCGGAAGCATCAGTGCTGCAGAAGCTGGAAGAAAAGGAATGTGGATGACAGTGTGAGATGAAGGCAGGAGAAGGCTTATGGAATTAGCGGACTTGGAGGGCAGCGTGTAGGCATTTGAGGCAGGGAGAGAACAGGGAGGGAGGGCTGTCTAGCAAGCACATGGGCATTTGAGAAGTCCATGGAGAAGCGAAGTTCACCTTCGAGATCACCATGCCCCATTTAGGCCTGCTCAATCACTTCAGTCTGCAGAACTAGCACTGTTACGGGTGACACACTTTGGAACTCTGCCTATTGACCACAGGTAGGTGCCTTAATTGTGCTCTTTTTGGCACATGCTAAAATCATATGTTTAGGCAAGCCTATCTGGATATGTAGAATGTTGAGAAGTGTTTAAATCTTGTTTTTAGCTTACCGTTGATTTTAATTTTTTAATGCTTTAAATGTTTTCAACTGTTTTTGAAAATTTGTCTCATTCTTTTTTGGAAACTACTTCAAGAGATTTTTTTTTACAGTCAAGCAGTATGTTTTTTGTGTGAAATGAGTAAATAATGCAATGCAGTACAATAATAATAGGAAATTCTTGCTATTGATGCAGGGATAAGGAACCTCTCATCAGAATCAGCCAACATAGTCAGTGGTTATAGAGGATGATGGGATTTGGAGTCCACTAATCAATGAAGGGCCAAAGGTTCTGTATCCTTGATATATATAGGGACTGGAATGGCCATCTGTAAGGGAAGCTATAGAAGAGTATTTCCTGCATACGGGGGTTGAACTAGATGACCTTTGAGGTGTATCTCTCTCTATCCTATGAAAATGTGCCCTTTTCTGAAATGAAGTTTAATATAATAAAGATAATTTAGTAAGTATATCAAAAACATGTAGCCTGTAAATACTTACAAGGTTGCATATTGTTACAGTAAAATGACTATTATCTATCAATCAATCAATCAATCAATCAATCAGTAAAGTGTACAAAAACATGATCTGAAACACCTCTGATCCTAAACAAACCAAACTGAAAATAAGGTTTCTATTAGTTTCAGTTGGTATGAACAGTGAAATACATAATCCTCATTAAGGCATTAGGTCTTGTATTACTTGGAAAGTGAAATTGCCATGTTTCAAGTTGAACAATTGTAATTAGTATCTTGGGCCTTGTGGGGGGATAACTTTCACATTTATCTGCTCAGTGTCGTAATTTTGTTATGAGAACATATGGATATGCCTGCAAAACCAGATAAAAGTTATGAGCCAGGCTATATCCATTTTCTTTGTGCCAAATCTCAGTTGCTGTGTAACTTGGAATATACCTGTAATATAACTCCTTTCTGACTGACTGTAATGTTTCTATATTCTTCAGTGCTAAACTGAATATGCAGCTATTTGGCACATTTGTGGGACCACTGCTGTGCTGGTTATCCTCTGATGTAAGATGAATAGTGTGTGTACACTGCGCCTAATCCACTTATCTGATGGGTTGTCCTCAGTCTAATACTGCATAATGCTGCAACAGACTGAGACTTTTTATACCCTCCAGACTTCTGCCACAGCAGGATTTAGATCTTGATCATATCACTGCTTTCCTATTGCAGCAGGACAATGGCTTCCATTGCTGAGCGGACTTTCATCGCCATCAAGCCTGACGGAGTACAGCGGGGCTTGGTGGGAGAAATTATCAAGCGATTTGAAAGGAAGGGATTCAAACTGGTAGCCATGAAATTCATGCATGTAAGTTTCTGTCGAGGTATATTGCCAAGCATTGTTTTTCTGTTGTGAAATTGCCATGCATTGTTTTATCGGTCTGTTGTGTGCCTCTCAAAGTGGACTCTGAACAGAAATAAATTTGAAGTAGTCAGTTTTGAACTGCAGCACATTGCAGCCGCCATAGCTACGACCCCAAGGAGAGTCCACAAATATAGGTGGCTGGGTTGATGACCTGTCGATCAACCTGTACAGTACATACCCCTCAAGAACAGCAGTATATAGCATAATATCCAGTTCATTGCATACAGAGTGCATTATAGTACATAGTGTAATGTAGTGGTGTGGTGGTTAACATGTTGGAGAGACCTGGGTTCAAACCCCCAATGAGACATTTGTGGTGACTACAATCTTTTGCATAGTTACCTGGAGGAAATCTCCATTGAACTCAGTGTTGCTTACTTCTGGCAGCATAAGTTCAACTTCTAAAACTAATTGAACTGTAACTTTAATTAGGAATGCAAACAGTGTTGTAAATAAATGTTTCCATTGATACTGCTAGCATGAAGTAGGCACCCCTCCAAGGAAGAAGTACCCTTCTCCCCCCCCAAAAAAGAAGAATCTGCTTGATTCTCAGACTTCCTCTATATTCATTCTTATTCACTGACTTCCTCTACATTAATATGTCACAAACTGTAGTAAAATTCAAAAGCCTCATTATCACCTCATTCACTTGTTAGAGGGTCTGTCAATTACCCTGGAATTTTGGCAGATAATTGTTATGATTCTTGCTCTGAAAGAAATCTTCTGGAACTGTGCTATAGCCCCATTTCATTCCTGCTCCACTACACCACCATCATTTTACAATATAACTTAATATTTTGGATTTTTTCCAATATCTAGCAGAAGGTAAAGCCATGCTGAGTACTCTAATTTTAGTAAGCAGCTGTCCTTAGTAGGAAAGGTGTGTCCTTAGAGGTATATTTTAAAGTCTATGCTTCAGATTTTCTTGGAGGTGCAAATACACTGTTCAATTAACTTGAGTGGAAATCATCTTGCTGAACGAACCAAAATAAATATTGTTTAAAATCTGTACTAGCCAGCTAAACTAATATTGTAATATAATGCTAGGGCAAATATTTGACAAGCAAGCGTGCAATTTAAGGATTAATACTCCTCTTGTGGTTAATTTTATTTGACATAAGATGCTCTTAAGTTCTTATGCTAAGCATTTTATTCCCGCAGGCCTCTGAAGATCTCCTCAGTGAACACTACAGTGACCTGAAGGATAGGCCATTCTTTGCTGGGCTAGTTAAATATATGCACTCTGGACCTGTTGTAGCCATGGTAAGTCTTCAGCAAATAACCTTGATTTCTTTAAAAAGCAAATGAACTTTATGCAGCAAGCACTGAGAAAAGAGATGCAGTTTGGTTGCATCTTCAGAATATGTGCTATATGTATTCTTGTGGAAAGAAACAAAACACTATGATTATTCTAAACCTCAGAATAATGATGATGATGATAAACCTCTGATACTAATAATGGACAAGGCCACAAAATAACTAAGAACCTAACTTCTACATTTTTATGTGGAAGTGCTTCTATTCCTTAAATAGAATAAAAAGAAACCACTTTAAAGAATGACCAGATTCAAAATATGATTAACAAATATAACACAATGTGATTGCCTAAACAAAAAGTAAAGTTCTAAGAAAAGACTGGCATTTTAATACATTTTCAAATGGAGAATTTCAGGGTTAGCAATATTAATACTACTAATCGTAATAATTAATTAAATTTGTATATCGTCCTTCAGCCAAAGATCGCAGGGCAGTTCACGACACAAAAATACAAAATGAGAACACAAAACACATAATGAAAACAAAAACTAGCCAACAACGCCCTCCCACAAACACATTTAAAAGGGCACGGAATGTTAATCAGCCAAAGGCCAATTAACTGATCTAATTGTAACCCCAGATCTTTGAAAGGTTGGCAAACTATGGCCCCATTTAGATAACCACTATTAGAATCTTATCCTCACATAGCAATGAAATAAAAATAAGCAGTGATCATAGCAACTGCACAGGTTACATGTACAAAACTGCACTGTTGCCTTGGGATAACTCCCATTGTCCCATAGCAATTGCTCATTAAAAGTAGCAACTGTGCAGCAATATTACGAGTGTAAAAAAAAAACCCAAACCCAACCCTCTCCCTTCTTCTAGAATGATGAGTAAGGCCTTCGAGAATTACAAAAATAGCTGCCTTTCCTTCAGTGCTTTGTCCAAGCTCTGATGCTGTCGTTGTCACAGCACCTTGCTACCTGAGAGATGAAAACTGCATCTTATGCCCAGACCATCCTAGGCTCTGCCATCTCTCAGTTCTAACAGTCTGTCCATACTTGATAATTCACAATGGATGCAGGCATCCAAATTATGACTGTGGGTGGGCATGGTGAAGAGGTGGAGAGACTCAAGGATATAGAAATCAGACCCAGCCATAGTTTATGTGCTTCTGTATAAGTCAAAGCGTACACCTGGAGTTAGTGGCCTGCTAGAATTAACCGTTTTTGAATGGAAATAGGAGGCAGTACAGTACAGTAAATGCACATTTACAGTACATTCACAGTACTGTAAATGTACTCTGGAATCTGCAATGTAAGCCTCTTATGTCTACATGTTCAAATTAACCCCCATCGTTTGGTTCAGATTTTGCAAAACTGCACTGCCACTGTACAGTTCAATTCCTTATTTCCCCCCCCCCTTCCTTTGTTGTAAAAGTGGATAAGCACCCATCAGCAACAAAAACTGCTGGCAGCTTTGAGCAACATGTCTTCTTGTTAATTGTGAAACTATATCTGCTGAACACTTGTAAGATTATACTGGAATAAAGCAAAGTGTATGAAAGGTGTTACAAGCAATAGGGGTTGAAAACAATGTCAAACATTTTTTTCCTCTACATGAACACATTATTTATGTTTGAATGGTAATTAGAGAAAAAAATCTAAAACGTGTGTCTGACTTGTTAGCCCTCCGTTTGTGCAATGGGGAAAACATTTGCTGCTTTGAGATTCTAAACCAGGCACCCCCAAACTCAGCCCTCCAGATGTTTTGGGACTACATCTCCCATCATCCCTAGCTGAAGGGACCAGTGGTCAGGGATGATGGGAGTTGTAGTCCCAAAACATCTGGAGGGCCGAGTTTGGGGATGCCTGTTCTAAACTATGCCCACATTATGTTCAGAGGAGAGATGCAATGGAATGCCTGTTCAGTTGTACCTTGGTTGACGAACACCTTGGTTGACGAACTCAGACGTTTTGGCTCCTGAATGCCACAAACCCGAAAGTTAGTGCGAAAGTTCTTTGGAACCCGAACATCCGTTTTGGCTGTCGGCATTGTTTCTGGGGCCAATCAGCCAATCAGAGGCCGTGCCTTGGTTTGCGAATGTTTTGGAAGTTGAACGGATTTCAGGAACGGATTCCGTTTGTCCACCAAGGTACGACTGTAAATGTTTGTTTAAGCATCTGTGGCCAGAGAGAGAGAGAAAAGGAAGATGTTGTTTGCTGTGCATTATTGTAAAATTTGTCACTTACTGGTTAATAGGGATAATATGTTACACGTAAGGTATCCTGTTTTCTCTAGCAGTCCAATAGGTGAGATAATAAAATTATCACACAAGTTTGGATCCAATGTGTTGGGGATCGTCTCTGTTAAAATGTATCCCTCTACCTGAAAATTTGCATTTTTGTGATGGTAATTGGTTTTTAGCAAAAAAAATTGACTGGCTGACTCTCCAACGTACACAATGTGGCAGCACTCAGCCACAAAAGCAGAAGGGACCCCCCCCCCCCCCAGGCTACCAAATGAAACAGAATAGCTCATAGTCAGAGTAAACTGTACTGGATGGAACAGATGGATCAGTGGTCTTGCTAAGTAAGAGCCAGCTTCATATGTTCCTGTGAGCAACACATGCATTCTGGCCATCTATAAGTCAAAATTTCTCATAAGACATTTTCTGATAAATCTTCTGAATTTGTTCCTTTTTTCTCACCCTAGAAGAAGGCCACTTAATACAATTTCCCCAAATTTCCTTAAGCATTTTATAATGGCATCCTTTTGTTTGTTTCCCAATGTCCCAGAACTATGGATAGAAAATCTAGGGAATTATGGAGGGTGTAAATAATAATAATAATAATAATAATAATAATAATAATAATAATAATAATAATTTATTTGTACCCCACCCATCTGGCTGAGTCTCCCCAGCCACTCTGGGCGGCTTATTTCCTTGACATCTGTTGGAAGGGTGTTCCCAGGGCGAGTGCCACTACCGAGAAGGCCCTCTGTCTGGTTCCCTGTAACCTCACTTCTCGCAATGAGGGAATCGCCAGAAGGCCCTCGGCGCTGGATCTCGGTGTCCGGGCTGAATAATGGGGGTGCAGACGCTACCAACTAGGCTACCAACCCAGAAAAAAAGATTTAAAAAAGATTTAGGTTGAAATATTGAAACTGTGCTAGTGCCACTGCTAGTAGGAAGCCACACCCTCAAGCAAATTTTGGAGAATTTCTCCGCCTCCCCTTGGAAGAATTTTGTAAAATGGTCCCCTGCTTTTACCACTCTCCACAGATGGGGTAAATTCTGAGAGGTTGTTTGCACACTGCTGTCTTATTCACACGGTGGTAGAGTTGGTGAGAATCATGTGATGTAATGAGTTTTACTGCAACAATCGTTTTAATCTCAGTTCTTTGGTTGTTCAAGGTATGGGAAGGCCTCAATGTAGTTAAGACCGGAAGAGTAATGCTGGGAGAAACTAATCCTGCAGATTCCAAACCTGGCACAATTCGTGGTGACTTCTGTGTGCAAGTTGGCAGGTAAATTCAAAATTGTCCTCTTACAAAATGGAATTGCTAACTAGTTCTAGTCTTCATGCAGTTAGATTACAAATATTATATCTGTGCATTAATAATAATAATACCGTATTTTTCTGTGTATTAGACGAGGATTTTTTCCCGATGAAGTAATATATAAAAATAGGGGTCGTCTTATACAGGGGTAGTTCAGAAGGGGGGTGGGGGATTGGTTGCTGCCGTGAGCAGGAGATTGTCAGCGGAGGTAGTGTGTGTGATAGGTGTCTGCATCAAGGGCTTTTATTGATTGGATGGGTGATAGGCGGCCTCTGGGGGTGAGCGGTCAGACGTTTGTTGGCTTCTGTGTTGCGTGCGATAGGAAGCGTTGTTTAGGTGGGTGAGTGAGCAATCCCCTCCCCCCAAAAAACAACCCTGGGCAATCCTCCCCCCAAAATGTTCAACAACTCTGTGCAAATTCCCCCCATTTTATTAACTTTGAGTCCCCCAAAATACGTGTTATACATGGAAAAATATGGTGGTACTACTACTACTACTACAGTTGTACCTTGGTTTTCGAACAGCTTAGTTCTCAAATATTTTTGCTCCGAAACACTGCAAACCTGGAAGTGACTGTTCCGGTTTGTGAACTATTTTTGGAAGCTGAACATCCGATGGGGCTTCCATGCAGTGGCGGAGCTTCATTCCTGGGGGTGGTGCGCGCTGCCCGCAGGGGTGTGACGGGGGGCAGCCGTGATGGCACCCCACCGGGATCGCACTGCTGGGGGCGGTGCGCTCCCCCCCACACTCCTCTTCCTCCGCCAGTGCTTCCATGGCTTCTGGTTGGTTGCAGGAGCTTCCTGCAGCCAATCAGAAGCCACACTTTGGTTTCCAAACCTTTTGAAAGTCGAAAGGACCTCCGGAACGGATTCCATTCGACTTCCAAGGTACGACTGTATTTTTAAAAAGACATTTGGAGTGTAAATTAATAGTTATGACCTGAACAGCTGATGCTTCTCTTAGTGGCTCCCCAACAACATTACAGCAAGCCTAACAAGCCCCTGCTTCTTTTGCCTTTTTCATTGTCTCAGTGCCTCTATTTGCCACAGTTCCTCCTGCCGCATTTCCTTATGCTACTGCATGTGATGGCTAGGGTTGCCAGACTCAACAGAGGACAGGACTTCTGTGCCTTTAATTGCCCTGCTCTCTTTTGAGTCTGGAAACCTTAAAGAGAAGCCAGCATACCCTTTGTTTAAGCAAAGGGTCTGCTGGTTTCTCTTTAAGGTTTCCAGACTCAAAAGAGAGCAGGGCAATTAAAGGCACAGAAGTCCTGTCCTCTGTTGAGTCTGGCAACCCTAGTGATGGCCTTGGGGTAGCACAGGTTATGGAGAGAGGCTGGCCTGCTAAAAACATCAAACACTGCTGTTGTAGCACCTCAGAGTTCCTTTACAAAGAATACATTGTGTGATATTGTTTTTCCCTTTGAGCGCCATAGCCTTGTCTAACAAGTAGCATTATAAAAACTTTGGGCTGTAGTTTAAATTTAAGACTTGGAAACTTTGCACACAGTTTAATATGCACAACACTTTGTCTTAGGAGGGTGCAAAGGAATGGAAAAGAAATAGCTTGTTATAGTAGCAAACAATTACTGAAACACAAGGTTTCATGCTACATCCAGCAAAGACTCTTCTCTGTTGCACTATATGCACAATTAATATGAGGGGAAGGGTTATTGTCCATTTTTCAAAACAGCCAATAAAACTATTATTTCTATGTTTTTCTGTTTTATTACCATAATGATCAAATTGTTTTCAACTGTATTGCCCTTTTAGAAATATAATTCATGGCAGTGACTCTGTAGAAAATGCTGAGACTGAAATCAACCTATGGTTCACACCAGAAGAAATTGTCGACTACACAAGCTGTGAGCACCCATGGATCTATGATTAAAACGTAATGGATTACTTGTGTATTCCTTTGTTCTGTTTATCTGGAAATAGTTCCTACCTCCAATAATATCCTCTGAAATTGTTTCCCCCTTCCCTCTCCCCAAGGTGCTTTCACGTACATTTGTGGGGAAATGACCTGTGTGGTTTATAAATAAAAAAAATTCCTTCCAGTAGCACCTTAGAGACCTTATCTCATTATACATGATAAAGCTATTTTTAGCCACCTCACCCCTTGCTTTTTCCTGTAAGTCATTTACCACAACTATCAACCAATCACCCATTCCCACCACCCTTCTGAGTAATACCCCTTCCCAGCCTCTCACTATATATAAGGGTCTGGTGACTTCTGTTTCAGTGTATCTGAAGAAGTGTGCATGCACACGAAAGCTCATACCTATGACAAACTTAGTTGGTCTCTAAGGTGCTACTGGAAGGAATTTTTAAATTTTGGTTTATAAATGTTAATTGTATTTGTTGTGCTGACTGAAGGTTTTATTTAACTAAACTGGAATATACTTTTATTCATTAGAAAAGGAAATGGGGTGAGGGCTGTTGAAGAAGAGAACACACTTTTGCTCTCCTTCAGCAGTTATCAAACGCACGTGCTTAATTTTATTATATTTACTGTACTCAATGGAGTCAACCATTACTTTAGGTTGTTCATATTTATGAGTTTGCAAGATGAGAAGAGCTGTTTAGGACAGCCCGGTTTAGGGAAGCTTTTAATGTTTAACCAACTATTGTATTTTAATATTTTGTTGGAAGCCGCCCAGAGCGGAACCATTTACCACTGAATACAGTGGTACCTCTACTTACGAATACCTCTACTTACGAATGTTTCTACTTACGAATGGAGCTCTGTCCGCCATCTTGGATGCGGTTTAGATAGGATTTTTTCTACGTACGAATTTTGAGATTGCTTCTACTTGCGATTTTTTTCTCCCAATGCATTCCTATGGGATTCGACTTGCAATTTTTTTCGACTTACAAATGTGCGTTCGGAACGCATTAAATTCGTAAGTAGAGGTACCGCTGTATGTTACACAAGTGATAAATAACACACTCCTTGAATGGATCAGTAGAGTGGCTCTTCTGTTTCACCTTAAAATGCCAGGTCATGAATGCAGCAATGCAAATCATTGCACTACAATGTAATTTAAATGTGGTGTAATCACAGCATATTGAATATTTATAGAATGTAATCTGATTGATTTCATAAAATGTATATAACACTTGATTGTAAAAAAGGAAACCACCTCAAAATGGTTTGCAAAAAGAATAAAGCAATGAACTTATCAGTAAAAACAATTGTTTAAAACATACAAAAAATTAAAACCAGTAATAAACTAAAAACAGATTAAAATACACATCAACATTCTAGATATCTGGGTAGGTGCCAAAAGTGCACAGTGAATAAGCTTGTTTTTATATCAATAAGCAGGGAGTTCCAAAGTGTAGATGCTGCCACGCTAAAATATTGAGTGCCAGTTCTACAGAGTGAAGTGGCTGAATTGGCATAAAAGGTGATCTTGCAGGTGGGCTGGTCCCAAGTTGCTAAGGGCTTTATATACTAACGATTTGAACCTGGCCCGGTAGCAAATTGGCACAGAACACAGGCGTTATGTGCTGGCAAAGTCTCACTCTTATCAGCAATCGTGCAGCAGCATTCTGTACTAACTGCAACTTCTAAATCGGGTGCAAGGGAAGTCTCACAAGAGTACATTACAGTAATCCAGCCTTGAAGTAACCAACACCTGGACTACTGTGACTAAACTTTCCAGGTCCAGGAATGGGTGTAGCTGTTGTACCAATTGCAGTTGGTAAAACACACTGAGGCTACCTGAACCTCAGGTGACAGAACTGGATTCAGAAGCACCCCCAAACTGTGAACCTGCTCCTTCAGGGGGAGTACAATCTATCCATGGTAGGCAATTGACCCAATTTCTCAAACTTACTCACCCACAGTGCCTCCATCTTGCCAGGGTCCAAGCTGAGCTTGTTGTCCCTCATCCATCTCACCACTGCATCCAAGCAACAGCCCAGGGCCTGTATGGCCTCTCCTAATTCAGAGGTTATGGAGAAATAGAGCTGAGTTATGTTATGGAGAAATAGACCCTGCCCTAAAACTCCCAATGACTGCTCCCAGTGGCTTCACGTAGATAGTAAATAGCATTGGAAATAAGATGACGCCGTGTGGCAGCCCATAACATAGCTGCCCAGGGAGCCGAAAAGCACCTTCCCAATGCTACTCTCTGGACTCTGTCGCAAAAGCAGGATTGGAACCACTAGAATACTGTGGTCCCAATTCCCATTCCCCAGAACCAGTCCAGAGGGATTCTGTGGTGAATGGTAGCCAAGAGATCAAGAAGCAGAAGCAAGGTCACACTCCCCCTGTCCTGCTCTCTGCATCAGGGCGACTCAGGCCCTTGACCGGATATTTGTGACTAGTTGATAGCTGCTCTAGTCTAAGGGGTCCAGAGTCAATTTCTTTAGGAGCTGCCACACTTTAGGAGTTGCCCCTTTCAAGGCAGCAGGGACCATCCCTCATGCAATGAAGTGTTAACTGCACTCTAGACCCAACCAGTCAGCTGCTCTCTGCTAGAATTAGTAGGCCAGGAGGGACAGGAGTCAAGGGGACATGTGGTCAGATGTATTGCTGCCAGCACCTTGTCCACATCAGCGGATTGCATAGGTTGACAGTGTTCCCACAATACATCCTCTGTAGTGGCACTGGATAAAACTTAATTGTAACAAATATTGGCAAAATTTAAATGTTGGTTTCTGCTTCTAATGGATACACATGGGTTGCAATATCACTTTGAAAATAAAGCTTTATACAGATGGTTATTAAACTCTTTTATCCCCTCTAATTCTAACTCTGCTCAGTCACAGGCCATTTTAAGGCAAGATTAGTATAGATGCTTATGAAATGCGTTATGAGAAAAGGCGATTAATACAAGGGACATTCACTAAGGCTAAGCTGTGCCTCCTGTCTCTCATTTCTATTACTCTGTTGTTGGAAAGGGAGGCATTGCACAGCATTGCTTCTTAAATCTGTTGAGCTTCATTACATCTGCGTACATGGTTCCTTATCTTGATTACATGAGCTACAGAAACTTAATTCATGCTATGTACCACAGTTAAGAAAGCAGACAAGCTGCTCTACAGCATGATTGGCTTGAATGTTTGAAAGCTCAGGTGATGAATTATAATTTCTCAACTCTGAGCATAAGAAATCGCCTTACAACAGGTCATCGCAGTAGTGTCTCCTCTGATTGGTAGTGGCTCTCCAAAGTATTGGCAGAGGTCTCTCCCATCATCTGCCAGCTGCTCCTTTTAAATGGAAACGCCGGGTTTCAACCTGGGATCTTCAGCACATGAAATCATGAGCAGTCCTCCCCAAAACTATGTTCCTTTCCACAGTGCAAACCCCAGTTTAGCATGTTTGATGATCTAATACATATGATTATTTTCTCCACAAGACTTAAAAGTAGCTGAAGATCCACCTGAACTGGACATCACTGCAAGAAAGGGTGCTAACACTTTCGCCTGCCCAGTTTCCCCACTAGAAATTACATCCACAAAGCTGATATTAGTATTGGTGGTGGGGGGTGGGTATCCTTATTACATGTTCCTGCCTCAACTGGTGCTAATAGCAATTTTTGCAGGAGGAGGGGAAGAGATTTTCAGCAAGGAAATTGTGAAATATAACTTCTGTCCTGAGGGCCTGATCTACTGGGGGTGGGGTGGGGTTTTTTCCTTTAACTATTGGTAGGTTCAGAAGAAGTAATGGATCTCCTTTGTAAATAAGTCCATTTGGGGAGTGACTGGAGGAAGTGGGTAAAAGGCTGCAACATCTTAATGGGACCTAAAATGCCTCATGAAATTATTATACTGAGAAGCCTGTGATAACTGTGGAAAGCAGAGCGTCTCCTTAGGGGGCGTGGGGGGGGGGAACAGAGCACATCATAGCACAGTTTATATGTCCTTAGCAAAAAGGCAGAGGACTTTAAAGTTGTTGTTGTTTAAAAAGGGGGGGGATCCCAGCCAGTCTGCTACAAAACATGTTTTATCAGATTTTATCAGCTTCCCCTCTGCATCAGAGAGGAGGGCTTCTAATGATGGGCTCTTCCTAGCTAGAGCAGATGGAGAACCTTTTAGGATCCACGGGCCAGATCTTTATCAGGATCTGCCTCACAGGCCAAATGTGTGGGCCAAATCTGACAGGTGCAGGAACACCCACCTATCAAAATCCCTATTCACTCCCATCAGGCCCCTGGCCCCATGCAGATTAAAATCCCTTCATTGTATCCAATGGAGTAGTCCTGTTGTCACCTACGAACGTGACTGAGGCGGCAACCCTAGCCCCACTTCCCTGGGAGCAAGTCCCACTGAATTCTATAGGACTTACGATTAGGGTTGCCCTATATAACTCAGGTCCATTCATTTCAACGAGTTCTGAGGCTAAGCAATCTCCGGGTTGCTTTGTACTGTATATTGCTCAGACTTGTTTCCTCCACTACTTGGGGAGAAAACACAGAAATGCTGCTGGCATGCTTTCCCCCTCCAACTCGGGATCCTGGGGCCAGGCGGGGAACCATTATCTGCTCAGATTGCAAAAACTAAAGCGGCGGCGAGGGACCTACGCGGAGGAGGAGGAGGAGGCTCCAGCCCACGACCAAGCCCGCCTCTTTTGCTCCCCTCCCGGCTTGTCTCCGGCGCCGGCCCGGTCTAGCTCCGCCTCTTCCCCTGGAGGTTTGCAGGGAGACAGCAGCTGCAGACACGCTCTCCGGGCCCGACCAGACTCCTTGCAGCTGAGGTGAGTTTTATCCACCACCCTCCGGCTTTCTTTGGTCCCCCTTCCCTTTCTTCTTGGAGGGAGAAACCAAAACGAAACGGGGTTCTGGGGCAAAAAAAAAAAAGGAAGAAATGCAGCTGGAGCCGGCTAAAGAGGAAATGGCGCGGAGGAGGAGGACGGGTGCGTTTTGCAAAAAAAAAAAAAAAAGCGCATTTCCAGCCGCCTGGGAGGCGCAGCAACCTCTCCTCGCCTCCCCTCGGGGGCCTCTGTAACTTGAGGCGGCCGAGGCAGCGTGTCTTGCCGCCTCTTGGGAGAAGAAGGCAGCCCAAGCGCCGCCGCAAAGCACATGCCTGTGCCTGTCTACTCGGAAACCAGCCCCGTTGGATTACGTGGGGCTTACTCCCGGGTAAATGGGTGTAGGATTGCAGTCCCAGGGTGGAGAGGCCCAAATAGACGCCGCCCGAGGGAAGGGGAACAAAGGGCTCTTCCGCGACACGTGGACGGATGGTGGAGGAAGCCTTGCCCACGTGCAGGCGAATGGTGCCTGCCCCGGTGCGGGGCGGGGGCAAGGGTGTAGAATTGCAACTCCGGTTTAGGGCGGGGAGGAAGCCCCATCTCTTGCCAAAACTCCACCCATCCCCCACAGTCAATGCAAGCAACCTCCCTGGGCTTGTTTTACTTTTGTGGCTTAATACCGTAGCTAGGTGATCTTGCGCCCCTAGCATAGCCGTCCAAATTGCGCCCCCTACCCACGGATAAATTAGTTCTTTCCACCTCTCCAACACCCCCCTCCATCCATTCAATTCACCCTCTATTAAAAACCTTTTCTTATGAGGCAGTAATCGATATTTTTTATTTATAGACGTATTTATGGACATTTTTTAGCCTATTTTGCCCCCTCCCTCACCTGCACCCCTGGCAGGGGCCCACCTTACCACACCCTAGATACGACCCTGAATACGATTCCTTATTACCTATCTGGTGATGCTGCAGATAAATTAAAAATGGAACAAAGATCACACAGTCTGTTCCCTGGTTGCTTTTGTGTCCTGTTCGAATGCTTTGGGTTGCCCTTTAAAGTAAGATTTTCATGCACTTCCAACTTGGAAGATGAAAACTGTATATTGTGATTGAAAGAATTCTTAAGAAATTACTTGGTGTGCTCCTAAGATGGCAGATCTCAAAAGTCATAAGAGCAGAGAAGGCATGACATTGGAGGCTGCCAACTGCTGTTGCCACTTTCTCATAGAGTTAATGGTATACCAGTTCAAGGGAGTCAATTTATCACACAGCTTGTCTTTTAAAAGCTAACTTAAAATTCCGCAAAATAATACTAATTAACCCTTTTTTACTGTTGGTAAGTTGGTCCCTTAATGTTGAACGGCGGTCACCTTGACGAACAGGAAGTACCTTGTGCATTTTTTCACATGCCTTTCTCAACCTGATGCCCTCAATATGTCTGGCCCAAACTTCTATCGGCCCCAGTGATTGCTCTCCTTCTATCTATAGGTTCATCTTCTGTGGTGGTTTGTGGGGATAATTCCAATCCTACTCACTTCTCTTAGCATTTCTTTTGCATCTGAAGAAGTGTGCATGCACACGAAAGCTCATACCAAAATAAAAACTTAGTTGGTCTTTAAGGTGCTACTGAAGGAATTTTTTTATTTTACTTTGACCCAGACCAACACGGCTACCTACCTGTAACCATTTCTTTTGCAGTGAGATAATGGCTTCCAACACAGAGCGCACATTCATTGCCATCAAGCCTGATGGAGTCCAGCGGGGAATAATAGGTGAAATCATCAAGCGATTTGAACAGAAGGGATTCAAACTGGTGGCTATGAAATTTATGCATGTAAGTTTAATATTGGTAAATGGTGCAGTAAAGCAGGATTAGAGAACCTTTTTCTGTAGTCTCTCTCGTGTGTGTGTGTGTGTGTGTGTGTGTGTGAGTAAGAGAGAGAGAGATCGGAGGCATAGCTGTCAACCCTCCCTTTTTTTGCGGGAAACTCCCTTATTCCAAGCCACAGCTGTCAACTTTCCCTTTTTTTGCTGGAAATTCCCTTATTCCAGCGCCGTTTCCTGCTGCTATCCTGGATTGTTAGATATACTGGCGTAGACTATCCCCGAGACAGGTGAGGCTGCTGATTCCTTATTTTCAAATCCAAAAGTGGACAGGTGAGGCTGCTGATCCCTTATTTTCAAGTCCAAAAGTTGACAGCTATGATCAGAGACTGCAGGCCAGCAGTGGGCGGGGCCAGAACCAAAAAGTAGATCCATCCAGCCCTCTCCCTTCCCTCCTGTCTAGCAAGCTGCTGAGGGAGGAACTTTTCGATCCTACCAGCTGCCTGAACTGATTGCTTACAGAGGGTTTGTCCTCTTTCTGCTGCTTCATCCATTTCAGCTTCTCCCACCCTACCCTAATTGATAAGTTCAGTCATGCTTTAGAACAGGACTGAGGTGTACAACATGGGGCAGTAGTCATTCATCAATCTGAGGGACCCATCAAGTGAGCCAAGATGCAAGTTAACAGCAGAAAGCTCATTACAGTCATACCTCATGTTACGTTTCTTCAGGTTGTGTCCCGCGGCGACCCAGAAGTACCGGAAAGGGTTACTTCCGGGTTTTGCCATTTACGCATGCGCAGTAGCACTAAAATCACACTTTGCGCATGCGCACAAGCGCCAGATCGTGCCGAGCACCTGCTCAGATATGGAGCTTCAGGTTGCGGGCTTTTCATGTTGCGAACGGGCCTCCGGAACGGATCCCGTTCGCAACCAGAGGTACCACTGTATTGTGCTATATATGAGGTGACATAATGGAACTACCAGTGAGAGCTCAAAATCGAAGGTGGAGATGGAGGTGTGAGCTTGTATTTGTGTTTTAAATTGTTATTTCTGACATGATTTGAAATATTTCAACATTTGGATATCTTTTGCCTAAACAGTCTTTTAAGTATCGGTTCATAGAATCATGGAATTGGTAGAGTTGGAAGGGGCCATGAGGTCCAACCCCCTGCAATGCAGGAATCTTTCACCCAAAGTGGGGCTTGAACCCACAACCCTGGGATTAAAATTCTCACACTGTACTGACTGAGCTATCCAGCCTTGTGTGTTATTCAAATTTGAACCACAGCATGGGTTGCAGATTGTGGAAGATTTGAGCTCAAGTGCTCTTTCAGTCAGAAATGTTTTATTTTTGGAGGGGGTATGCTCTCGAGGGTACATATTTAGTGAAGGGTTACACTGTGGCTGGCATGTGTGTTGTCTTTTTAATTTAGCTTATATAGCTGTGGGAAAGCTAAATATACCCTAGCGCCTATGCACACTTTTTGTAGCTTGCACAAGGCTAAGACAGAGCAAAAGCTACTTTAGTAAACAAGACAAAAATGCATCCTATTTTCAGTCTTGTTTCAAAATACAGCCTTTCAGTTATACAAGCCTCGCCTTCGTGCTATTTCAGTTTGGTAGTTGTCCCTTTCCTGCTAAGTACAGTAGGGTTCTATTAAAACTACCTGTGTTACCCAATACATACAAGCTGGTATGACTTTGACTAGAAGGTTATACTGAGTAAGATAATACACAACTTGTACAGCAGCAGCAATGCTGGACAATCTGTTGGTACTGACTGTCCAAACTACCATTAGTTTGCTTTCTTGTAGCCTAACTGTTGAGCTTAGTTACAAGTGCTTTGCTACTTCTTGTTTGGCACTGTACTGTTTCAGTGTTAAATGTCCTGCTTGTGGGCTTCCAATACCATACACATTTGTGTTAGCCACTAGGAAACAGGATACTGACTAGACAGGTTTTGCTTTGATCTAGCAGGACTCTGCTTAAGTGACTTAGGTTAAGTAGGGGTGGCTCAGAGCAGCTCCTTTCTGCAGTTAATCATGAGGGTTAACCATCTCTTTTCTTATAGGCTCCTGAAGAACTTCTCAAACAGCACTATATTGACTTGAAAGATCGGCCATTCTACCCTGGTTTGGTTAAATATATGAATTCTGGGCCTGTAGTACCTATGGTAAGTGTTCTTATGTAAACTTAAACATGTATTTTGTCTCTTTAGACCAGGGTGGCACATACCTGATATTCTCCAGGTGTGGTTCCAACTTCCATCAGCCCCAACCAGCATGGCCAGTGGTCATATAGTTGTAGCCCAGCTGCCACAGGTTAGCTTACCTCTCTCCTTTAGGCCTTTGTGGGAAAGTAAGGAAAGGCGAGATGATGCAGGTTTGTACTAATTTATCAGTTCTGCTCTGCAGTTAATTCTGATTCCCTAACAAGCCTCCTCTTGTGGAGAGCCAGCGTGGTGTAGTGGTTAAGAGCGGTGGACTCGTAATCTGGTGAACTGTGTTCACTTCCCCGCTCCTCCACATGCAGCTGCTGGGTGACCTTGGGCTAGTCCCACTTCTCTGAAGTCTCTCAGCCTCACTCACCTCACAGGGTGTTTGTTGTGGGGGAGGAGGGGAAAGGAGATTGTTAGCCACTTTGAGACTCCTTAAGGGGAGTGAAAGGCAGGATATCAAGTCCAAACTTCTTGTTTCAGAGCAGAGGTAAGAAATACTGGATATGAAATCTAAGGGTAGCTCTGCCTCTTCCTTGGTGAGCAAGATGGGAATAGACAGCCCTCTGGAGTGGATGACCAATTAAGATGGGGCCTTAAAAGATCATTGGGACTAGAAATAATTTAAATTTGTCTTAGAATTTTTTTTAAAAAAAATCCGCTCTGAATTTATTACTTTGTTATTTCTTCTCTGCTAACAGTGGGTGAAGCAATGAAATGATTGGCTGTTTCCAAAATAATTTCCTCTTGCAGTCTGTTAATGCTGCTGCAAATGTTGCGCAGCCAGACCCTAACTTGATTTACTAAGAAGTAAATCCACTTGGAATTTTGGTACTTGCAAGTGGGCGTGTTTTGAACTGGCTTCTTCAACTGGAAAGGGTAGAGAAGGAAAAAGCCCTAAACATTTCCCACCTTATTTAAAAAGAGAAACTCCCAGGACCTGCTGCACTGTACAGCAAGGGTGTAATTCAGTGTTGCGCCATTACAAATGTTCTGTCTGCACAAGCAAGCATATCAGTTGCCTGACAAAATGACACGTGTGCCCCACAATGTGGTCTTCTGAGGATCTCTCAACCTGCCAGTGCCTGTTTCATTTCATGAAGAACGAACTCCATAAGAAAAGCTCTCACCACTTCCATCTGGTCAAGTACCGTGGTTAAACATATGTGCTAAAGCAGTTTATTCTTGCAGGTTTGGGAAGGACTCAATGTGGTGAAGACGGGCAGAGTAATGTTGGGGGAAACTAACCCAGCAGATTCCAAGCCTGGCACTATCCGTGGCGACTTCTGCATTCAAGTGGGCAGGTTGGTAATAGAATTTATATTTATCTGTATTAAATAAGACTTGCAAGGTGCCACTGAAGTACTACTAATTATCAAAACCTTTAAAAGAAAATGTTCAGAATACATGCCCCACTATTTAAAAGAGAAAACTGGGTAGTGAAAGCATACCCTTCAGCAGAATAAAATGCTTTTGCATTTGCAGGGTAAATTGCTCGTTCCACTTGCTTTGATCAAACAGCTTAACTGTTCACTTTTTTAAGGTTCTGATGATCAAGAGCTAGCTGATAGCCATTCATATACCCGGGAAACTACCCATATAGTTGGCCGGTCATTTGATTAAAGGTGATGATAGGTTCATTTTGTGTGTGTGACTGAGAAATCCTTTAAGCTAAATTGATTGACTCTTGTGGCTACTTTCTTATCAACCTAGACATTTCAAATGTGTAGGTTTAGCTGTCAAGTAGCCTGTTCCAGATTCTTATTTCAGAAATGTCTCTAAATGTCACACAAGTTTTGAAAATGAATTCCTTTGTCTTCCTTGTAGGAACATCATTCATGGCAGTGACTCTGTGGAGAGTGCTCAGAAAGAGATCAATCTGTGGTTCAAGCCTGAAGAACTTGTGAACTACAAGCCTTGTGCTCATGATTGGGTTTATGAATAGATTAGTCCTGGTGACGAGTTCTGCCTTCTTCCAACATAGCATCTCATTCCACCCACCTGCTGTCCTGGGAGCAATTATCACGGTTACCTTTGTGATTATTGGCATTAAGAAATAAAATATGAATTATTAGTAGTTTACATTTCTTCATTTTAGAGAAACAAAAAGGTAGCTTATGAACAGTTTCTGTTGTAGAATTACTACCGGTAGGAGTGTCAGCAAATTAAAAATAGCCTGGCAAATGTAACTATTGCAAATTAAAGCTTCAGTGGAGCTTGTGTATTGTTTTTCAAAGTGGTTAGCCCAGATATGTGTTACAAATTGACATGTGTGAGAGCTCTTTGAGGACCCTGAAGGAAGTCTAAGCTAGCTTGAACAATTCATTTGAGACACGAGCTACTACTGCTTTCTTTTTCAAAAAGACAGTAGATGAAATATTCCTTACCACAGGACTGCTTTCAGAAGCCAAGATCATGCCCAGCACTACTATAGGAGAGCCATGTTTTAGAAGCCATAATGATGTTGGCTCAACACTGCCAATCAAATTTGACAGAGCAGGGAGGAAGCTGGTGCTAATGTAAGAAATTTTAACCACCAATTTTAAGTGATTAAGACTAAGTTGTGTGACTAATATTGGGGCTGCAATTGAATGTTAACAGTGGAATTCTAATGTTCCAAAAACTGTTGAAGGAGATCCTAGACCATATCTGATAATGGCTGTGTTTATCAAACCCTTTTGTTGTGAAAAAGGTGGCTCCTGGGCCTATAAACCCACACTGGATTTGGAAAGGAAAAATTATCATGTATGCCAACATTTCTACCCACACATGCAAGTCATTAGACAAGAGGTCTTCGTAAGTATTGGAGAATTGTGGAATAACATCACTACCTCACCTTGGAAAGCAATGTGAACCAACGAGAGTCCTTTGCCACCTTTTTAGGTGACAACAGACACAACCTTGAGTCTTGCATTATTAAAAAGGTAAAGGACCCCTGACAGTTAGGTCCAGTCACGAACGGCTCTCAGGTTGCGGCGCTCATCTTGCTTTACTGGCCGAGGGAGCCGAGTAAAGGCAGTTTTTCCAGGTCATGTGGCCAGTATGACTAAGCAGCTTCGGGTGAACCAGAGCAGCACACAAACCGTTTACCTTCCCGCCGCAGCGGTACCTATTTATCTACTTGCACTTTGAATGCTTTTGAACTGCTAGGTTGGCAGGAGCAGGGACTGAGCAACGGGAGCTCACCCCGTAGTGGGGATTCGAACCACCGACCTGATCGGCAAGCCCTAGGCTCTGGTTTAGACCACAACGCCACCCACATCCCTCTCTCGGATTATTAGGTAGTCCTAAAATGCAGAATGTATGGTGGATTAACTACACAGGGCAGTGTTCTCGAAGCTACCAACATGACTGACCAAACTGCGGGAGGCAGTAGAAGACAGGAATGCCTGGCGTGCTCCGGTCCATGGAGTTGCGAAGAGTCTGACACTACTAAACAAATGGTGGATTAAAAGTAGGACCAGTAAGTACTAATTCAGCTTGATCACATGAATTAGTTACTGATTTTCCTTTCTAGCTGAAGCATTTTTGGAACTTGTCCAAGTTCTTTTAAAGTTTTACTAAGGTTGATACAATAAACATCCAGGGCCACAGTATAAACTACTAGCCTTTTAAATGTCTCCAGTGAAAGCGTGCCTGCTAGCCCTTTCCCACATGCCTTCCACACAATCCTACCAGTTTTGGGAGGACAAGAGAATTGTTGGAAGAAGAATGGGTCAATGGACCAACATGTTCAACTGATGTTTGGAAGTTGTGGTTATATGGCTGAAGTTTAACGAGTTAAATCCAGATAGGACTGTACTGATGCTTATTGGACTGACTGAGAAGATTGCAATTTCACCATGAGAACAGCAGCCTTATCGGCATTTTGTTTGATCAGGCTCTGGTTTTCTAAGCAAATTCCTGCTGTTAAAGATTCATGTTGGCGGCACCTGAAAATGAGAGAGGAAAAAGTCTAGCCACCTAGCTTTACTTTTAACATTTTTATTTTGTGTAAAAAAGGCAAATTTAGTGAATTATTTTCATCTTGTACACAAAGTTATAATTTTTAATGCTTTTTTCACATCCATGCTTGAAAATTTGCAGTCTGGTAAAAATGAAAGTAACATTAATTTCATCAAAAGCATTTTCACTGAGTTATATACATTTCATTAGAGGTTTTAAAACGCTCCCATTTGACCACACAAGTTACCAGAAAATAAAAGATTAAATTTATACAGATATTGATCTATATCAAATACATACAGAAATGATGTAAAAACCCTATTCAACTTTTTTTTCCACTTCTGCCCTGATTGTTTTTCCAGGGCAAAAGTTGATGCTTTTTCTTCTTCTTTTTTATAAATGGCTGAGACTTTACTTAAATATGAAAATTAAAAAGAAAAAAAATCAATTTAATCACAGTTTTAATCCCTTTCCAATAAAGGATTGTTACCAAATATATTAGCACCATAATACAAATATTGATGGGAGAAGGTGTTCACATCACATAAAAATGACGACAATAAAAACGAACAAACACTGAAACCCGTGTTAGTATCAATAGAACAAGAAACTGATAACTGCTTTTGCTTTTGTCAGATTCAGAAAGGAAAATTAAAACAAAACAAAAGGGCCGGCTGTAAAAAGGAGCACTTACAATGCAACTTGACCTTGTCTGTGGTGCCTTCTTGTTTATATATATATATAAAAAATGTGCGCCAAATACTGAAAGTAGCTGACCCTTTGCATCAGTACAGGCATCAAATCCCTGACCAACTATCCCCCCCCCATCACACCACCCCAATTTTGTGTTAATTATTTCACAGTAAAATAAAGAGAATGTTCTTCGAGCTAAATTATACAAAAAAAATGCATGCATACCAAAGCAATTAGACCCAGTACTAAGGAAGCTCACTGCCACCCAGTTACCTGCTGTATTAAGAGGCCACAGACAAATGTTGCTTAGAATAAACACTGAAGAAATAAAGCGAAAGAAGTAATAACCCCAGGGAACTAAGCTGGAACAAGGGAGCCGTGAAGCAATTTTAATAGGTTTTCCCACAAATAAGAAGTCTACCATACACACGTTATGTATTGGGATGTGGTATTCTGCCTACAGGCAGAAATTGGGGCGGATTAGATTGGCAGTGGTACCAACTTAACATGTATGCAGATCTACCTCCAGAAACCCAAAGACTAGCCAATGTAGCACTAATCAAGATGATCACCCTTGCAGCATGATTCTAGGTCTGACAAGGTCCAACAGGTCCCTGGGACTATTCCAGGTTGATGTGGTAAGGATCAAATGTGGCTATGGATGTTCCAGGAGCTGCCATATTCAACAGAGGTAGGAGGAGGGTGTCCACCTTTGATCCTGACAGACTGCATAACTGACAGAAATTCAGCAGGTTCAGTGTTCAAAGCATTAAATGTTCAGTGATGAAGAAAGTTGTACCTTCTGAACTTCCGCCCGTTATATAGTTCTTAAGATATGGAATTTCTGCCAGGTAAAAAGGAGGCAATTCCACCTAAGGGTATGTTGTGTTAAGCCCAAGATTGGATTTTATGACCATACAGGACTCAATTTACACACAAATCTAAGCTCTCTTTCTGGCTTGCTTCTCCTCTTGACAGAGGACCTTCTCCTGTATCTTTATTAAGCAGTATTATGCAAGTGGTCCCTACTGAAACCAGAAGAAATACTTGTAGAAATGCTACTCTAAATCTTTCCAAGTCAGACCCTATGAAAACACAGGCTCTGAATGCTAGCCCCAGAGCACCACAATCTTGGCTAACAGAACTACACCTTAAAATGGGGGCAGGGGGGCGGGAAATTGCTTCTAATTCTCTCTGGAATCTCTGCCTTTTAGATCATTCTATCAACTGGCCTGATGGCATGGGTCATCCTTGGTTTTGAGAGGCACTGGTTTAAGGATTAACAAAAATACAGGGAGGGAGGAGGAGGATTTCTTAGGTCAGTTTGTACTGTGACTTTTCAAAATATTAGTTGAAATCTAGTGAACCCCTTTGTGGGTGTGTACACACAATGCAGGATTTTGCTCCTCCCTCCAAAGCAGCCCTCTCTTGCCCGCATTAAGAACTGCTTTACAAACTGGAGAAGTTTCAAAAACAGCTGCAATGCAGCATTTGTGGAAGGGGGCTGCATTCTACCCAAGGGGAAAAAAATGAAGGCAGCTCAGTTAAGCCAAAATCTTTTTAGAGACAGAGAATATCTAATTATCACCTAAATTCACAAGTATTTGACACCTGATAATCAGTTTAAAAATATGTTTACATGAAGCAGTCAAAAATGGCCCAGCTATAGGGGGAGGGGGGAAAAAGACTAGAAATTGTTCTCATACATTCCTATACTATACAGAAAAAAAATGTACTTCCAGTAGTTACAAAATTTTATACCATTATCCCCTCTTGCATAGAATGTGGTAAACCTTTGCATATCACCAATGGTATGTACCCAACAATAGAGCAAGATAATTAAGAAAAGAATCAAAATTGCTGGTTTTCAACTTTCTATGCGTTTTTAAAAATTCAAAACATATGCCAAAAAATCATCTCTGGGGCTTTGCAAGTTGCCAATGTAAAGCATTAGGCTTAAAGTGTGTAGAGGTTAATCTATAGGATTACTTTCTTCTAAGTCCTACCCTAGAGTCAAGAATTTGACAGTTATACTGCTCTAAAGAGGACCTGCAATGACCCAGAAGCAGTTACAGAACATAAGCAGTTAATTCCTGAGAGTTTAGTTAATGAACCTTACTGGTAAAAGCAAAACTCTTGACACGCATCATCATCCTGTCACAACACCACAGAGTGGCAATGTCAGCATGTTAGTTCTGAGAATGAAGCCATGTGCGAATATCAACACAGATTCAGTTCTCAGAGGAAAGATTCCAGGTTCTTCAGCATTCTTGCCACATCAGTCATTACATGTTCTCGAAAACCTTTTGCTTGAAAATGGTGTCCGCAGCCAAGTCAAAGAAAGCATGAGGCCTAAAAGCAGGGCCATGTCATCCTTAGGCAAGCCAGTTCAATTCATAACCCAAAAGCTCTTCCAAATGGGTAGGGAAAGCAAAATGCCATGTCCTCCTCTATTTGCCTCAGCTGTGTCTTCCACCGGGATGGAAAGCAGGCCTGTCACAAAGTTTCTGTAGAAAAGGGCCTTTTGCGTCTGCCTCGTTTTCCTTACACATGAAAAAATAAAGTCACAAACTCATGTCCATTTTGTAACCTCTCCAGCCGAAACGTGCTGAAACTTTGCTGATCATTTCCATGAATATCCCGACATTTTAAAATGTGAACAGGAAACCACAATGCAGCAGAATCCAGCCCAAACCCAATGGCCTCCAGAAAGCTTGGACCTCAGCTTCGTTCTTCAAAAATTTAAGCACAAACTCTTGAAAATCATGTTGCCACTTCCAGGAGAAACCCTTTCCAGACTCCATTCTTCCAACCTATTTTGGTATGTCTTCACCACCCCTAAGATCAGAGTCCCATGATTTCACCATGGAAAAGACAGGGCATGACTAGTGTAGCTTTGAAATCAGAATCTCCCAGCTTGTACCAGAAGGCTCACTTGTTACAAACAGTTCATTTGCTTCCCCCCCCACTATATACTACCACCTCATCCTCCTCAAAGGGTTTCCTGCAATCCTGCTATAATTAAGCTTTTAATTCTTACCAAAAAATTAGAATCTCATTTTTTAAACAATGCACAATAAATCTGAACTTGAAAATATTACAAAAATTCTTTTAAAAGCTTCAAATACAACACAAGTGTCAATTTTTTTAATAAATTGAAAAATCTTTTTTTCACTAAAATAGTTTCCTCATCCTCCAAAAATTCTGAATTGAAATCTTATTCTGCAGTTAGCAAAGTGCCCTTGGTAGAAGCCATCAAACTGTATCATCAGAATGGGAACATCAGTCTTGAAGAAAGGCTCTTTTTGTACCATCCTGCCCTGATCTGCCCTTAGGGTTCTTGTTTGATGTAGTGGCTGGCTGACCCATTGCTTTCCTGATCAGATGCTCCTTGAAGAAAGTTGTATTCCTCTCCATCTAGCAACTCCTCCTTCAGCTGCAGTGAGGAGACTAAACATGAAAAAGGAGGTTTATTCAATGAAAAATTGGTGAACATTTGAAGACAACAGGGAGCAACACATTTCCTTTCAGTTCAGACTCTGAAATTTTCAAGCATGCTCCAACTTGTTGTTACCTCTGTAACAAAATGCGAACCCCCACAATTTAACACTGAAAAAATTATTAAATTAAGTACAGTACAGACATTGAAAAATAGTGAACTCATGTAATTGAAAATGTGACTAAGAAAAGGAGGGAGGAAAGAAAAGGTGATTCGGTTATGACCTTTTAGTACAATTCTGTGGAGAGTTTTGCTCCCCATTCAGTAGAATCCTCATCTTCAAGGTACAACATTCCCACTCATCATAATAAACTTTTGGGAGGAAAACAAGGCATTGATTGTTGAATGAATACAGCACAAAGGACTAAGCAGGGGGGACCGACAGGTGAGGGCCTAAACAAAAACTGAAGTTCATTGATGGATTCCCCCTCTACACAGAAATCCCCTGTATTAAGTTATTATCTCATTTTACTATTATCTATTACTTCCATTAAAAAAATCATCAGTGTGTATTTCAACCTTTCTATTATTTGCTCTTATGTGCATGCCCTCTTCTATTAACCACTATTAGTATGTTAACAGACTGGGAAACTCAGGCTGAGAGTGATTATTCTTAAAAACACGAGTGAGATCCAGCTGAGATGGGATTTGGAACTCAGATCTTATTGGATCAAAGTCTAACACTCTGTGGGACCTCACATTGGCTTTCCTAGCTAAAAGGCAAGGAAACAGGATGATAAACAGTACTACATTGCACAGTCAGTACCTAGAACAGGCATCCCCAACCTTCGGCCTTCCAGATGTTTTGGACTACAGTTCCCATCATCCCTGACCACTAGTCCTGTTAGCTACGGATCATGGGAGTTGTAGGCCCAAACATCTGGAGGGCCGCAGGTCGGGGATACCTGACCTAGAAGGTGGGCTTGCTTATTGGAGGAAAATGTTTTGTCAAGCTCCTACAAGCTAAGCCATTTGTGTCATTACCCAACTTTTAAAAAGTTGATTGACTGGATGTTTCAATTTATTAAATGTGCACAAATCTGCTTACTAGTAAAAATAATAATAATTCTAAAATTGTACTTTTCATTGGTGAAGGCACAATTTTAAGAAAATGTGTTAACTTTTTTCACATTATCTCCCAGCTGCTAAAATGGTACCCACCCCCGCTTGAACACACACAATTGCAATAATTCCAAATAAGGAATTTCTTTTCAAATTGACAGGAATTAAGTGAAATTTAAATATAGGGGAAGTTAGGTACAGCCTTCATCAGGCTGCTTGATGAAGAATGTGATGGGAATGTTGCAAAACCACACAGGCAACCCAGAATCCAGTCCCAGAATCCAGTGTTTTCACCCCAGTGATAGTTTTTATATAGGATTCAGAGTGGGACACAATCACAATTACGCAAAGGTTTCAAGAAGGTTCAAATACTGTACATATTAAATAAGGGTCGTGCATGGACCCATGATAAACATCTGCATCATTTGTTCTATTTGACAGCAAAAACCTCCCTAGTTTTAAGGAAGATTCATTGCACACAGAAATCCAGCAAATTAGGGAGAAGCTAGGCTAGATTCCTTCTCCTAGTTTTCTGTATAATACTGTATATGGAGAGCGAGCAAGCATTCAAGTCCCCACCTATGGTCTGAAGTGCTACATCTCAGCCACAGGTTTACCACCTCAGTGAGCGTTGCGCCTAAACCCAAGACACTAATCTTGGTAGATGATTGCTCAGACCCATAACACTTTTCATGACACCAACAGAACAAGTAGAATCATTCACTCGATAGCAGGCATTTTGGTCACACAGTCAAATATCCTCTCTACATTCTATGTTAATTATGACAGCCTTTCATATATTTAAAAAGTACAGGGTGATTCATAATGAAGTCTAGTTTCCATTTATAGTGAATGGAAACTGTAGACTTCATTATGAATCATCCTGTATGTATTTTTCTATGAGTATTACCCACGTTTTCCTTAGGTTCTACTTTCTTTAGCCATCCCTCACATTTTGATTCCTAGATCCAAGTCCTCTTAGATTTGCTTGCTCCTTTCTTAAAGCGGCATCACCAGAGCTTGAGTGTTAGTCTTCTACAAAGAGCCTCGATCCAGGCTGAATAAAGCAGCAGCATTGCTTCCTTCATGTTGCACACAATGGCTCAGACCCACAAATTGCCACACGGAACACACATGTATCTCCATAAAGAGATGGATGGTGGAGTCAGCCTGAAAAGTTGCTGTCGTCTGTTTGGCAGGTAGACACCCACCCACCCACCCACCCACCCCTGTTCTGACATGGATCTCCATAGGTGTACCGTAGCTCCGGGGTGTTGCATGCCAGTTTGGGGCAGTGCAATGGATGTGACCTTTGCCTTTGTACAGTAGGATACACTCCAGCCAGGCAAAAGCACATGAGTAGGGTACAAAGCCCTAAGTGGCCTCGGTCCAGTATACCTGAAGGAGCGTCTCCACCCCCATCATTCTGCCCGGACACTGAGATCCAGCGCCGAGGGCCTTCTGGCGGTTCCCTCGCTACGAGAAGCCAAGTTACAGGGAACCAGGCAGAGGGCCTTCTTGGTAGTGGCACCCACCCTGTGGAATGCCCTCCCACCAGAGGTCAAAGAGAACAACAATTACCAGACCTTTAGAAGGCATCTTAAGGCAGCCCTGTATAGGGAAGCTGTTAATGTATGATGGATTTCTGTATTTTAATATTTTGTTGGAAGCCGTCCAGAGTGGCTGGGGGAACCTGGCCAGATGGGGGGGGTATAAATAATAAATTGTTGTTGTTGTTGTTATTACAAGCAAGACCTTTAGGGGTGTTGCCTAGGGAGAGCCTCATTTAGCCCCTACGTCAGAGGTTCCACACTCGTTTTAGTTGCATGAGGACCTTTGCTTTTCAACTTCTGCTTCTGTCCAGGATCACCCTTGCTAAATTGGGGTATGCCACTTTTAATAGTAATATCTTTAATTCAAAACAGCGTTTGCTGCCATTTTGCCATTACCTTGGATTTCATTTTAATGGCAATTTGCCATTATATGAGAATTTGCCTACGGTTTCGTATTTCCCCTCTTACCAAACCATGTGGCCTTACTTTCTCAAAAATAAACTTAAACCTCTCTGTGAAGTTGTATGAAGTTCCCTACAACAATTTACTCCGCCACTTTGAATACTAAGGTGCATCCACTGAATGTACTTTGCCAGTTTTACCATTGGAAGTAATAATGGGGAAATTAATGCATTACCTGAGGATGCAAATAAAGAGTTTTTATGAAAAAGTAGACTCACAATTTTGGGGGGAATATGAGATACAATCACCTGGTTTGTAATGTAATTTTGTTAATGCTTTTGTCAAAATGTATGGAGTGCAAATTGATTATTATACCTATAGGATAACGTGAATTACTTAAAGGGTTATATTGCTCTTGAATTTTTGTGATTTTACCAAGTGACATTCTTAAGTTTGCATCCAAAGAACAGTAAGTGGAACTCTGCTTGCACAATGGGGCTTTTCTGGCTACCCCCTGAAAAACAATGTCCCAGCCACTTCTGTCTAGAAGAGTATGGAATGGTCTGTAGTGGAAGAGAGAAACTGGAAGAATTTATCAGAGCTGCCTTTCGACACAAGCCTCTTTACAAATTCAGAATAAAGGCCTGTTCAGATTATAATATCATCTCCAATGCTAGGGTTATATGTTTTAATACTCCCTCCTACACTGTTTTTTTAAAAAAAGTTGTTAAGTTGAACTAGCATGCTAGAAATAAAGCATATACTCTACATTTCCCCATACAGATTAGTTCAGGAGATATGAAACTGTGGTCCCCAGACTACCAAGAAGCCCACAAGCTTCATGCAGGTGGTCCTTGTGTGTCTGTGAAGAACAGCAGGAGCAGTGACTATAAACAGCAGGTGCCGGTGGAATGACGCCAGCCCTGCACCGCTTTGCGAGGCTAGGAGCTGATCTGAATGATTTGCCCAGTGAATCATTCAGATCAGATCCCAGCCTTGCAAAGTGGTGCAGGGCTGGCAGGGCGGCGTGATCAGTGCCCCTTGGGAAAATGTGCCTGGGGCCTTCGCCCTGGCAGACCACCACCACCACCACGTTACATCCCTGGGTGGTCCTACTCAATAGTCAAAGCTGGTCTATGGGAGCGGGGCATTAGGGATCTGGTCCATTGACAGATCCAGTTCCAAGTTCCAAGTTCATTCCCCTAGTTAACGCTTTCAAAAGATCTCAAAGGAAGTACCGGTACAGTCAATTTAAAAGACTGCTGTACATATTGCCAACCATCTATGGATATTCGACATAAATATTTTACAGTTCAATGCACTGATTGTACTGCTGCTTATTGTTTTGATACTGGCAAACCAGCAAAACATGGTCATCTGTCATGGATGCTTTAGCCGAGATTCCTGCATTGCAGGGGGCTGAACTAGATGACCCTTGGGTCCCTTCCAGCTCTATGATTCTATGGTATGGTGAAGGTGTGCTATATCTGATGCAAAGGAAACAAATATGGTTCAGACAAGATTTTTTAAAGAGAGTCTCTTCCGTTAAAAATGTGATATAACAGTCACATAGACAGCTGCATAAAAACTGTTGACACTGACTAAAGTAGCAAACAAGACATATACAGCCTTTAATAAGAAGGACAATATCCAAAAGAGCCAAGTAACTAATCACGAAATAACTAAAAGATTCATAAAAAATAATCCGAGGCTCTGGCTGGCAAAAGGGACTGTTGTGGGAAAAGAATATACTATAACGGCTATTTTTTTCCTTTTATGCTTCTTCTGAAGCATCCATTACAGGCGGCTTTTGATGACAAGATGGCAAGTTCAGTTGCTTTTTTTTTGCTCGGATCCAATATTGCAGTTTACTTTACAAACATTGACATAAATAGTCTTTGGAAAGTGCAAAGGAGCATGTTGTAATGCAGTCTCAAAAGTACAACCTGTTGCTACTTGGAACCTTACTAAAACAGAGGTCACTTGGTTTCGCTCTTAGTATGGTTCTATCTCATCTTCCTTGCTGACTCACATTCCTCTGCTAAATAAAATTTAAAAAGTTTGAATATTAAAACATGACATTAGAATTATACACATTCTACAACATGCAAAATAAATATTTTCTCAATTCATTTCTCTCCCTGCCCCCCCCCCAATTCCTAGCACACTTTTAGGTCACTTTTAGTAATTGCAGACTGCTGAACTCTTTTTCCACCCGTACATTTTGGCAGACTGTACAGGCGTAACCCACTTGCTGTATCTCTCCCTACAAGTGGAGTGGCTTTGAAATCTCTCAAGGAGCTTCATGGAGGATCAAATGGGGAATGAAAGTAGACTGCAATTGTCTCATACTCTATTCCATAATAATCAAAGACTGAGAGCAGCTGGACTTCAGGGTCACAATGACCCTGGAGAAAGGACCACATGTCCAACATGTCTACAAAGGCTTTAGGTCTCAAAAGGGCAATCACTTCCATGCCAATTGCAGAACACTTTTGAAATGCTGGGAATATTTGGGTAAAATAACTCTCTGGGCAGTATACCAAGGCCAACAGTAAATCCCTTTTAGGATTCTTTAGGTTTTGGATTCTTCAATTACATATACCTTATGGAGGTATAAAGGAGCCCCAAAGCTAGACAACCTGGGAAAAACATGTCTAGGTTTCAGGGTCTCTCAACTCACTTAAGCATGCTCAAAACTTCATGATGATTTGATACAAATAGAAGGTCCAGTTATCAAACAAGTTTGTTCAGTTTTTCAAAGATTATTATATTCATGGGTCACTACTATCAGGGGCATCAATCATTTTCCCATTACCATTATATAGCTATTTCATCTTTCTAATGTGGGCAGTAACTAGGATGGAGTTACAGAAGAGCAAGCAACCTATTTATTTTGTGCAAGAGCTCAGTAAACAATATCATTTGCTTCAAGCTCCTGTTTTATTTCTCTTAGCTTCAAATACAAAAATACTGGTGATTTACAAAATGGCAATAGCATTGGGGGGAAAGAGATATTTCTTTCTTTCTATTAGTGCAGTAGCAATTGGAGTCAAGGCACCTCCTCAGGAACATGAAGAAAATAACTCAGCTGCAGCTAATTAAAGGTAGAAAATATCATGCATGATAATGAAGTCTTGTTGCTCATTATAATGCTCTCAATTTTCAGCTTACACCACAGGAAATACTTTGTTCAGTTCATTCTATTTGTCCAATATTTAGAGGACCTAAATTTAAGGCTACAAAATTCATTATGGAGTTATGCTCCAATGCTCTTAATAGCTGCACCAAAAAAGGGTGGGGGAGCATGCTTTTTCATCATCACATCATTATTTCATATTGAAAATGGACCTCTCACACGTAGATCCCGGTAGTGAAATTCCACAGCTACAGCTCAAAGTAGGCTGGTATTCTGGCACTACCCTTAGTAATTGATGGAAGGAAGCATAGAAGCTAATTTCATCCCTATCATCAAATACCTGTTTTCTGATCTTTAACATGCCTGAGACAGTGGCACAAATAAAGCATTTCATCAAAAGGATTAGAAAAGGGCATATTGCAAAAAGAAAAGCCATCTCAAAAAGCCACACAGCCGGGCCTGGCTCCTACATATACAGTACAATACAAGGAGATATATGGGACTCTGATATTTTATTGGTTAGGGTAAACATGGTGAATTCTCAGAAGGCAAGAAGGTAGCAGATATATGCAAGTTTCTTCTGAACTTTTGTAAACTCACTGAGGTCCTGCAGCATTCCCCATCACCGCCCCCCCCCCAGCCCACTACCCTTGCAACCTTGGAAATTCAGTGCACTGTAGACCCTATATCAAATCAATTAACAAGGTATGTATGTATGTATAAAAATGGGACTCATTTGGGGACATTGCATGTTCTCCAAGAGACCAGTCTCTCAAAAATTACCTAAAGGTTTTATGTTTTCAGTGCTGAAAAAATGCAACCAGTTTAACAATTCTTAACATTTAAAATGCAAACAAAGTTAGTAGTATGAACACTCAAGGAAACAAGACCAGCTTTTAAGTAGTGAGGTGAGTTACCACTGAACAATGCATCTGTATAGAGATGTTGTAATGACCGAAAAATGAGGATGTATAATGAGCTGCACTTGGCCTTCTGCCTATTGTTTTAAATATGCCATAGGTCTTCAGCATGCTTACTGGGGAAAGACACTTCATTCCTGTTGGAGAGATGTGGAACATTTTTCTCTCTAACCAACAGCTGTAGTAAGTACCGTATATGCTCCAATAGTTACAACTATCCAAGAAGTAGGAATAGTTAAAACTAGGGCTAGGTGAGGAGAAAATTTGTAAATAAATCAAATCCTCAATTTGTTCACCCCAGGAGAAGCAGGTAAAACTGAGTGGCTTCTCAGATTTTTGGTTCCTCGCTGTTCAGAGACCCTGTGCACACTCCAACCTGCTGTATGGTGTAAACGGGACCTTTCTTGCTGAATACCAGAACAGCTGTTTGGGGCTGGCAGGCAAAGACTGACTCATGTCAAGCAAACTGCAGCCTTTGCCGTGGCCTTTATGCACAGGAACATGCCAATCATGCCACAGGTACATGACAATATGCATCTGTGTCCATGCCTGAAAACTGCAAAGCCCCCCCTGGAACAGGAAAGATCCTACAATAGATTCTGGTTGAGTGCAAATTGGGTTATGTCCAGAAAAGAACCTCCCAATCTAGCCATATTTCTAGCCATTCACAAGGAAGGGGAGCAGACCCAACTTGTTTATATTTCTAGGGTTGGAACCTAGCATATTTTATAACCTTTTCTAAGTGGGCACCTTTATCAGCCCCAAGGTCAACAGGCTATTTTGTTTCAACCTAAATGTGGACATTGACAAGACTTTAATGAGCCTGCCAGTAGCCTTTGCGCATGCAGTGCTACCCTTTCCACTATTAAGCCCAGCAAGGTACTAGTAAGTGGGGGAGATCTCCGTAGAGGAGCTCTGAATTAGACTGACAATATAAGCTCCTGTCCTGAATTTAGTCTACTTCAGACTAAATAAGTACCTATTCCCACACTAAACACTGTTGAGAGTAAGTCGCTTTGTACTTTCAATTCTCTTACATCTGGAAAGAGGCATCTGTGTCAAGCTTACACCGTTTGTATTCATCTCAAGTGTGACTCAATCCCTTTCATTCTGCTCATTTTCTCCTGATCGTTGTGTCAGAATGAAAATCAGAATAGTAACACACAACAGGGACTTATTTTGGGAACATATTCATTTGAAATCTGTTTTCAGCTTAAAGAAAAATATGGGAAGCTGTTGACAGAGGTCTATTAAGTTTTGGGGGTGATGTTTTTAAAATCTTCCAAAACTAGTTTCCCTCTTTTTTCAGGGTGACCATAGATTATTTTTGTATATGACATCCAGGATATAAAATAATATCCAGTGATAATTGAAATCTATTGGCACTTATTCACTTTGTTTCAGTATCTCTACATTGAAAGCACTTCCATTTAGTTCATTCTGAAGAGATTTGCTGAGTTCTGAAGCAGCAGGAAAAAACAGGGACTCAACACTTGTGATTAATTCAATGAGATGGGCTTATGGGCTGATGCAAATACTGGAGGAAATGGATGTTCTTTCTATTTTTAAATGAAAAGTGGGGGCGGCAATGAGTCAGCATGTTTCATGCCTGACCATGCTTGATCCTCAATCAATTTTGCCCTCCATTAATAAGCGAATTTTTTTTACATGACCAATTACCTGTTTTGAGGCTGGGACTGAACTCTCTGCTAGTCCTGGGAGGCTGGCAGGCCTCCGGGGCTGTCTGTGCTGGAAGGGTTCGATACTGAGGAGGAGTCAACTCTTCATCACCAGAGAAGCTCCTCCGCACCCCACCTGTCATGGGGACGCTCGACAAACTGACAGGCTTCTTCCCAACTGGTATCTTCCTCTCTAAACATCAAGTCAAACTAAAGTAAAACACTTAGATCAAAGTGTGTTAAAGCAACTCAAGACTAATCACTCACTGAGAAAGGCCTCCAGTTGGTGCTCACTGGACTTATGGACACCTCGGTGCATGCCCACATCTTCATTAACTACAGCCAAGGGAATTATTTTGGAAAGTGTTGCTGGTGACTCATGGCAGAGCCACAGAACTCTATGAAACATCCTCCTATGACAACACATTTTCAGGAATCACCTTAAATTTACCACTCTCTTTTATGGAAGAAATACAAATTTGTTAGTGAAAAAAATGATGGTTTCATATTGCTCGTCTCACATCTGGATTTACTCCTCTGTAGCAATTTAAAATCACAGGCTAACCTAGGTGTAAAACCTGCAAACTAAGGGTTTTTATAGATAGTTAAAGTCACACCAATTAAGCACATGCTTTGCTATACAGAAAACTACTTTCTACGATACCTCAGTCTAATCCCTTGTGTCTTGATAAGTGAAGAGTGCCTACATGACCAATCTGAAGAGCTGCTCCAAAAAAAGGACGGAAGTGTGAATTCCTTTTATTTATTTATTTATTTATTTATTTTAAATGCTTATTGCATTATGTAGCTGTTGTACACTGCTTTGAGGCCTCTTCGGCTAAAAAGCAGCTTATAATTTTTAATATAAATATAATAAATATGACTACTAAATGCTTGTAAGAAGAAGGCACTGTCATGAATTAATCCAACTGCATTAGTTTACAGTTTCCTACAGTAAAAGCAAGGTAAATAAAGCAAGCTTTCTTCAACTTAAAATGCCAAGAGTCTGAGCAGAAAATCAACATACAGTAGGACTAATCAGACTAGTTGTTTCCATCTCATAATAAACAGAGGCAGATTAAGAACTTTCCTTTTAGTTCACTATCAAATAGTACACATTCAAGGAGTTAAGTCCTGCCACATAAAATAAAGCATTTTAGCTGAACTTCACCTAAGGCTCCAACACATTATTATTTTTAATGGGGTCAGATCAAAGGAGACAATCGCCATAGAGCAAAGTCAAAAGCAAACAAAGAGGATGAAACAAGAGGCTTGCTACACAATAGTCTCCATGGTTGTCAGTTCCTCCATCTCAGAAGAGTTCTTTAAATTAAGGGTTGAGCTAAGAAAGGTGCAGAAAGAGTAACAAGCACCAACATCATTTTAGAGTCTTATTTTTAGCAAACAGGTTTTGTCCTAGCCTTATTACTTTGAAAATGTCTATATCCCTCTGTGAATTTAAAATCTGTCTAACTCTAAAGCAACGCTAAGGACTTCATTATTGGAATTAATGACTTCGCATTAACTGTCGTGATAAAGGGGAAAGAGAGAGTTAAGGTATTTGTAAGTAGTAACAAATTGTATGCTGTGGAGCTATTAAAAGCGAGAAGATCACCTCTACTAATTGGGTGTTTGAGCCTTTCTAGAAATCGAAAAAGAAACAACATTCTGTTTCCCAATAAAATAACAGAATTCAATCTAAAGAAAGTGCCAGTTCTACAGGGCAAGATACAGTATGTTAGCAGATACACCAGGATTCACCTTCCTCCCCATCCCCATGCAACTCACACATGCTCCTACCTGCTCCAGATACAATGGACTGGTCATGCTCTCCGTTTGTTGTTTAATATAAGTGGGAAACTTGGCATTTCAGAAGGAATTTGGCTGAGGCTACAATCCTAAACACACCTAAACACACTCAGGAAAGGCTATCCACTGGTTTGTATGTTCTACTCCCATGTGTACTAATCCAGTTTTAGTAATGGGAACAAGCACCGAGACCACAAGCTCCTTCCTCATTGCTTGCATCCTAGTTTAATCAAACCAACATTCTCTGCTCTTTCCAAAATGGGGAACTGTGGTTTAATATTGATTTACCAACAAGGATCTTAAACCAACTTCAGAGTTTAAAATCCTGATTGGTAAAACTCACATTAAACCACAGTTTCCTGTTTTGGACATAACTATTAACTGTGGTTTTATTAAACCAAGGTGTAAACAAGATGGAAGGAAGGTGTCAAAGGTGGGAGGGGGTGGTTCCATCACTTGTTTCCAGCTCCTAAAAATCATGGTTTAGCAAACTGTAAACCAAGTATCTGAACCACACCTGTGGGACTTGCTTCAGAATAAAAATACAAAGGAATACAATGTACAATGGATTTCATTTCAATTCTAATGATCTACACTGCCTGGAACAAAATTAAAAGTTCCATGTAGGCTGAGCCATTAAGGGACACTTAACAGCTCCACTGTAATGTGTGCCTGTCCAAAATAAAGTTTTCAAATTAAAATCTAATTTGGCTAAAATATAGTACAATTTCATTACACTTCCCTATGCAAGGAAGTCTTTCCAGTGTTTCAGACTCTCCATAGGTATTTATAGATCAATCTTGCCAGCTCCTGTAGCCACAAAAAGCTGTCATCTTTCAGATGAAAATACCAGCATGAAAACCAATCGAGCAAAATAAAAATAATGTCAAACTTAACCTTATATTGGTCAAGACACGCAAGAAAACATTCTACGCTGAAGTTCTTTTCTAAGCTCTCGCTTCAAAAAATAATTCTTCATTTCTGTTTCTACACTCACCCTCACTTTACTCTGTATATTTATTATAACTGATTGTTCTCTAACTTTAGATTGAAAGTAATTCTATGTCAGACATAGGCAAACTCAGCCCTCCAGATGTTTTGGGACTACAACTCCCATCATCCCTAACTAACAGGACCAGTGGTCAGGGATGATGGGAGTTGTAGTCCCCAAACATCTGGAGGGCTGAGTTTGCCTAAGCTATTCTATGTGAACCTTTAAAGGGCATTAATTTTTAGTTCTATGAACAACATGGCTTAATAAAATATATCATCTATCTTATATTGGTGAAGATGACAGTACTACCCTAAACAAAAATCAATCAATCTCTTATCATTCTGGAGAGAAAAAGGTTTTCTATGAAAGGACCTAAAACTGAAACCAAGATATTAAGTAGAAACTACCACAGAGTTTGCTTTAAAAAAATACTTATATTTGCACTTTATTTTATTTCACGTGACAAAAAAATTACTCAGTTTAAAAAGTTTTCCTTGTGCCATAATGCACTTTAAGCTTGAAAAACATTTCAACAGAAAGCATCATTCACAACCATCATTTTTCCTGAGAAAAAAAAGGCAGTTTTGGAGCAAGAAGGTAAAAACAAATAATTTTTGTTACCCACTTTTCTTGTGTCCTTTGTATTGTTGTGACTTTGACTTTTTCTTCTGCTTTGACGAGCTTGACTGACCATCTCTTGATGCTGAAATATATGTTTTTAAAAAGAAAGTGGATTTGAACACCTTTTTGTGTGCAGGCAAAACACTGCAGATGAGATGCTTTGTGTTTCAGAAGCCTCGTGGACAGCAGCATCTATATTCAGTATAATTTTAGCCCTGTGCCTCTTGAAACTGCAGAATATTCTTGAAATTTTAGACAGAGCCCCTCATTTCTTTTAATATCACGTTATTTGATCCCACATTTGACAAAGTGATTATAACGTGATAGGAAGCGAAAAGATCCAGATGTGAATTAACAACTGTGTTGCAGGGTAGTAAACTACATAGAATCATTCCCCCCAAGTCAGGAATGATTAATACTTTCACGTGTAAAATCATTTTACAATACAAAATGCACACCATCTGGGCCAATCAGAACCATTCTGCCTTTTAAAATATGCTCAGTACAACTGATAACTAATAGAGTCCAAGTTGCTAAACCTGTTATATGACTCTACTACAACTGATCGTTGTAAGGGCATCATTAAAAGATTGCAATGTATCAGAGAAATAAACCAAAAGTCAGAACAATGGGATAAAAATATAGTAACAATGCAAACACATACATTGTTTATCTCTTTATTGTACTGTATATTTGTGAATTGCCTCGAGGAGCATGTAGGAAATGAGTTAATTAAAGTAATACATGCAAAATTACTTGCTAATCTACATGACCATACATGATTCCCAATAATACTGCATTAAAAGCAACTTGCTTTCTTATTTGCCTTCCAAATATCAGTGGTGACAGGGACAGGATAAGACAAACACCCTGAAGTATTACTGACTACAGAGCAAAACAGTCTGAGCTCTGGAGTATTAAGCAAATGGCGTTGTGTAAGTCCAAGCCAATTGCCCAGACTACACCCTTGCGCTAGCTGGTAACATGACAGCAAATAGACTGAAAACTAAAAATAGAAACAAAGATATGAAAAAGTTTACCATAGAGAGGTCTGCTACGTTTCAGCTATAGAAAGTTCAGAGAGAAATTAAGGGCAACTTACATTGTGACGCAGGAGGCTGTAGTTGGTAACCCGTTAGCTGACACCATCCTACAGGGTAGAGGTCAGGAGATTCACAATCCACCCACTGATCATACTCGTCTTCCCAGCCATCAAAATGTATCCTCAACAGACGGTGAATAATACGAGTTACTGTAGCCACACATACTAGACGAGGTTCCATGAGGTCCACAGCCTCCAGCTTCATTGAAACATGAAACCCATGGTTTGGAACTTCCTGGAACAGAGAAGTAGGACAAGCACATCATATTGCTTTGAAAAGCAAAGTTGTGTGATTAAAACACGTTCAAAATCACCTCTCCCATAAGCCCTGTAAGAGAACCTCTCTCTCTCCTGGTATATACTTGTGAGCACTCCCATTCTACCAAGGATCTCCTAGAGTTTTATACCTGCACCTTTAGTTCACTTTGGCTATAAATACTGGGTTCACGAGACCCCAAGTCAAGTTACCGGGTTATGCTTTACTTTAGTTGTCAGTTGGTACTTGTAAGGTGGAATGGAAACTGTAGCTAAATAGGCTCTATGTGTATATTTCAGTGAACAGAAAAATCTGGTACTTAGGTCCACCACTGACAGCCATCCAGCCCCCAAGGTAGTGGTAAAGCTGGAACTAACCACAGGATAGGATAACATATCAATATTGCCTAAATGATATATATATGTTGAGGGTGTGGCCCTTTTAACAGTTGTAATTTCCTGGCACTTTGGTGCATAAGTGAACATGGAAAGCCCTTAATATAACATGTTAAACAGAAAGGTATTTGATAATTGAATCTCTAATATATTCATTCTTCTACCTATCACTCCCTGCTTTCACCTCCCGCTTCTCTCCCTCTGCTGTACAAACCATGCCATGTCCCCAAATTACAATGTTTTTGGAAACTGAAGTGTAGGCTTCAGAATGGAACCAATGATTTAATAAGCTTTACTTAAAAAATAAATAATTTAATTTGGTACGGTCATGCACAACAAGACTTGCATACATGACATAAAATATTTGAGTTTTTCAGTGTTGCATATCCTCAAGGAAGAGAGGCACAGAAATGGGTGCATTCACTACATCCCAGCTATGATATTCCTGTTCCAACTAAAGGTGTTCATATAGCATTCAAATGCCAATACTGCAATACTGGGATAACTCTTTTCCTTCTTCAACCACCATTGCATTTCATTAGTCTTAAATCCACAGGTTGAATCTACTGAAAGTACTTATCTGCCAGTGCTCTTTTCTATTTATAGTTAAGCTGCTTTCTGTAACAGCTACATGTGAAGACATTTTCTAGATTCTATGGGGCGGCAGACAAAGGAATGAGCACCATAAACTGTAGGTACACTACAATTATGAAATATTTTGGACTTACCTTGTTAAAGAACTTCACAGGAGCTGCTACTGAACCCGTTTCCCTGAGGTAGTCAAACCATTTGAAAGGTAGTTTTGCATAACCTACAAGGTATTAACAGTTATGTAGTAACATCACAAAAAACATTTGCCCTGATCTGTACACAGACACACACACACACACACACACACACACACACACACACAATCTGCCCCAAGCAGTTTGATAACCATGGAAGGACAGGGTATACATTTCTTAGAATAAACTATGAAGTGACTCCTCCCAAGTGGGATCATCAGTCCATCTAGCCCTGCAGAGTCTACTTTGCCAAAAGCTCTCCAAGGTATCAGATAGAGGTCTATTTTACCTTACCAGAGATCCCTTTCCCTGTCGTTGCTTGAAACTCAATTGAGGGCCCTCCAGATGCTGACAGATCACAACACTAGTTAGAACACTTACTGGGGGTGAAGAACATTGGAATCCAGCCCTAGAGCCTCTGCATGCAAAACATGTGATCTCTCACTGAATCATGGCCCTTCCCTCAGCAGAAGTGCCAGAGTGGAATAAAGGACCACAAATGTACATCCAGAGCTCTGAATAAGAGGCCACCCCACTAACCTTAAATGCAAAACAAAAAAACAAAAACCCTTGACACCCACTGACAGTTTTACCCTGCATGAATTTATCCAATTCCCTTTAAAAGCTATCTAAAATAGTAGCCATCACATATCGGGCAGAGAATTTTACACATTAACATTGTCATGCAAAAATGTACTTCCTTTTGCCTATCCTGAATCTCCTGCCAACTAGATTCACTGGATGACCTTGAGCCCAGATTTTAGGGGGGAAATCACAGGAAGCAAGCAATCAAACTAGGCAGAATATGTGCTGTTACTATGCCAGTCTGGCCTAGACAGGTGAGAAGAGTGCCACTTACTTTGAGGATATCATAACTAATGAAGAGGTGACATTAAACCGTAATGCACCTAGCCTAGCTGCTTGTCCCATCTACACCACTTCAGCAAGCCACAGCAGTGGCAATTCTTATACTCCTTTACTCTGCACTGTCTAAAAAGCAAATGGGAGAACCAAGACAGAAAAAGAGAGTTGCAACATTCCCAGCCAGCCAAAGGATAGTTAAGCAAGCAATAATGAAACACTTGTCTGCTGAACGACGATTGGCAACTCCAAACTAGAGTTTGAACAGAGGTGTGAAGGATATGATTTTTGGAAACAAGTTTAAGGAAAAAGAAATGAATTATTTCACACAACACGGCTTGCAAGACATGTATAGATTTATGCACAAGAAGGTATGAATACCTCGGGGTGGAGTTAGTTCAATCATGTTAATTTCACAGAAACCAACGGGAAATATAGAAGGGGAGGTGGCATGGTAACAAAACCAGTCAGACCCATCTGCTGCCTCAGAGCCATCGATCCCAATCATAAGATATCCATCTGCTAATACCTAAACAAACAAACAAACAAACAAACAAACAGAAGTTAAGATTTAGAAGTTAAAGTAATTTAAAGGTGGGCAAATACCAGGAAGTGAAGAGCAAAAGTTTTAAGGGAAATTCAGCTACTGGTTGATTTGGCAACCCTGTTTTAAGACAAACAACAATATTGTCCATATGGTTCCTGAATTTTTGTACAACACTATGCTGGTTACAACCAGTACCTATGTAATGCTCCTGATCCCTTAAAAACATGAGTTAAGAGAGCAGAGGCAGACCATATGATTTGTTTGTTTAATATAATTCCCCGCCCCCTTGCAATACTTTAAAATCACAAAACAACTAATTATATATTGAAGTACAATACACAATAAAATACATAAATACACAAAATGAAAATCCACTTAAGAGCAATAGCAACGGAAATTACAAGCTAAATTAAACTAACATATTTACCTTTCTAATTGTTGCCACACATATTGCAGAAAGGTTTAATGGATCTATGGCTTCCAATTTCATCCCCTCCTTGAACCATTCTCCACTTGACTCGGCTTCCTTTACCTAAAGAAACCACAAAAGCATTATTTTGAGGCAACAAATGGAAGCAACACAGGTCAGCATCACAGTCTATTTGCTTCTCCAATTTCAATTTCAATGCTGATGAACAATTCCTTCCATTATAAATCAAGTTCATTGCAAAACATCATACCTTAGCAAATAAATGTGGGGGTGCATCAAAATAAGAGTCCTGTTTCTTGGCAATATCTGTGAAAAAGGGAAAAACGAAGATGAAGATTTCTAATTTACTCCTTCAAACATGTGACCCTTTAAAAATACAAACACCTACCAAAACCAAATAGAGCATTAAAAAAAAAACTTTTACTCCATAAAATGTATACACCGCTTGATGGTTTAAAAAGCAAGCAAACCTCAAAGTAGCATCTTCCTCTGTCCGACTCTCATATCTTGAAAGCTGATGTGAACATCAATGTGATATATTAATTTGTGTGTGGGAAACTCTGCACAAGAGGAGCTTACCAGATCTTTTGAACCGATGTCCTATACTCCGAGACCAACCAATGGGATGTATGAGTGGGCTGTACATATGGCACCAGAAGTCATCTGTTTTGTCTTCACTTTCTTCATATACCAATCTTAACCTGCCTCCGATTACGCTGTCTACAATTGCTACCCGTGTTCGGCAGAGGTGAGTTTTATCAACAACTTCTACTCTCATAGAAGGCTTAAATGGATACTGCATGCTTTCTGACACCTGAAAACATATAATCGTGCAGCATTAACATATGTACCTCTGCAAATACCCACCTACAACAATAATGTGAATCTGCTACTGCCCACAAGTATCACAGGGGTTGCCTTCCCCTGTTCTGCTCCCCCTCCCACACCCAGTTTCATGATCAGTCAACAAAGACAGGTACCGTCACTTTCAGACTTTAGACTGCCAACTAGGAAAAGAGCTTTTCCTGTGGTGGTCTCATAATTTAGGCTTTGGAAACTTTGATTTCTGGTTCAACAGTTGCTGCTTTTTGTTGTTGCTGCCAGCTTTTGCTTTCCGCTCCAATTCTGATTTTCATATTGCATTTTACTGTTTAACTTTTTTTAATGTAACAGCTTTTAGAATATTCGTGCTCAAAAGCATTTTGTAAGCTCTATAATAAATAAGCCAAAAAGGCTGACAAGGGTATTCTTTGTAACCAGCCTCACCTTCTGAGAGAAGTCAGGAGGAAGAGTTTTGGCACCAGTGAGTCGTTTCACCAGAAATGCTTTCCAGTTTGTGTATTTGTGTTGAATGGCTGCCAAGATTCAGAAAAACAAACAGACATTAACCACTTCTGAAAGTTTTTACTGCAAGTCGCTGAATGAGCAATGTCAAAAATTTATTGTCTTCAGAATTTACTGATAATCCAGATATGCTATCGTCGTGAAGTACTTTTAACTATTTTGACAACAACACGAGTTAGACGCAAGCACATCCGTTCATATGATAAATACAAAGAGAGATATACAGATGTTGTCATATCAGACTTACACTTAACATAAGAGAGTATGTAATGTAAGTTAAAGGATCAGTACAGAGCGCATAAGATAAATTCAACTAAAGGTCAGCCTGTTAAAAGTCAGATTTACGTACATCGAGGCGGCACTAGAGGCTTCCCACTTGTTGCACACCAACCAACTGGATGGATATCAAGACCACAGATGTTACACCAGAAGTCGAGACTTGAATCGCTTTCAAAGCCTTCATATCTTAGTAAAGCACTGTAACCTGAAAGAGAAGAAACTCTCATGCTGATCCACGCTACTCTTAATGAAGAAATGCACCACAATCAAACACACACTCCCCTTCATTTGGAACAGCTTCCAGAGGAAGTGAGCTGATGTTGGAAGTGGTCTTTGGCTGCCACTGCCTATACTAGAGCTGTGAAAGAAGGGAGGCACCACAGTAGAGGTTGGGGTAGGCGTGCAGGGAGATTAATGTACTTTGGCAATAGGGGAAGTTCCTACATTGATACTACAGTCGTACCTTGGTTCTCAAACAGCTTAGTTCTCAAACGTTTTGGCTCCCAAATGCCGCAAATCCAGAAGTGACTGTTCTGGTTTGTGAACTATTTTTGAAAGCTGAACACCTGACGAGCTTCCGATTGGCTGCAGGCTTCCGATTGGCTGCAGGCTGCAGAAGCCGCACTTTGGTTTCTGAACGTTTTGGAAGTAGAATGGACTTCCAGAAAGGATTCCATTCAACTTCCAGAGTATGACAGTACCATACTAGGGGTCACCAGCAATGGCACTCATAGGTCTCTTCCTCCATGGAAATTAAGCTTGAATGAAGCAATATATTGTAGCCAATAGAATAGGTTGCAGTGAGTGTAGAGGCACCAGCTTCTCCAAAGGATTGGATATTGTGTGACGTCATCTGAATATTGAGGGGGCCCAGCCACCTCAAAAAAAAATATTTGGGGGGCCAAAACTGCTTGGGCCCCTAGGAGTTGGTGCCTATGATTGCGTGCGTGTGGTGTCTACAACAATTTCTCCAGTTTGTAAGTGAGCTCAGAGGCTCAAAAAGGTTGGCAACCCATGCACACTACACTGTTAGAAGACATGGCCCTGAAATATATATTTTTTCCTGGATTTTAAGGCAATTTGTTTTACATGGGGTTTCTCAATCTATGTGTGGGAGCCTGTTGGTAAATTCAGCTTGATTAATTCGCCTGACTTATGCTGGTGCTTTAACTGCTATCGCAATGCAAACATTCAAAGGTCAGAGAGAAAGAAAGAGCCACAAGCCATGAGTGTATAAAACTTGCTTCTAACACCTAAAAGTGCTTTGCTTGGAGGACAGCAGTGTGTTGATCATAAAGGGAATTTCACATAATGAAGTCTGCAGGGAAAATTATGAATCTTAGCTCAAAATCACAAGCAAGAGACTTATCAGGAATCAGGGAAACTACTCAAAGGCAAAGTTTTTCAACCCCTAAAGTTAAAATCATATAAATTGTAGCTTTAATAAGATAAAAATTACAATTACTCCTTGTTTGTTTTAACTCGCTTGTGGGAACAACTCAGAGACTGTGAAAGAATGAAGGTTAACAACAGAAAGAATGAGTGGAACCATCAGAAATGACTATGGAAAGCAGTAGAAGTATGAGATGATCAGAACCCTCCAAACTTGAAGCATGGGAAGTCCTCTTAATTTTTTTTTATAATTTGGCAGAATATTTGAATTAATTGATATGCAAATGTAAAATTTGGAATATTTAATGTGATTTTATTGGATTGTTAAAGTGGAAAATTTAATAAAAAATAATTAAAAAAAGAAAACCACTCTTGACTTAATAGGAACTTGCCCCACGATGGCAACCTTAAGGATCAGGCCATTCAACACAGAAGACTTATTTATCCCTTCTGCTATGCATTTTGTTTTAAATAATATATACACCTGCTCAAATCCCTGAATTGTTTATTGAGACAGTTACACTTTAAAACGCATTATTTTATGCAAAGTTAGTAACCTGCTAATTTTACAATCCCAGCAATCCAGAAGACTTTGGTAGGTAGGCTGCAGTCTGTGTTAGGGACTTCTACACGTACACCTTCTGAGATGTCACCCCAGCAAGTCCCCATAGGCGCCTGCAATGTTAGGAAAATAAGTTAGAAACCATTTAATTCATAAAAACACTTATTTCCACCTATTAATACTAGCCAAGCTCTCTGGCTTTTCTTTCTGGGGCAAGCTATCTGGTTACTGCTTGTAAAACTGGTTAATTCATGGCTTACCTTTGTTGATAACAGTGCATCCCTCCCTCTCTCACCTGCCACAACCAGTGAAGTTTTACAGTAATTTTATTTTTCAGTAACCTCATAGTTAAAAAATCTGAATTAGCCTTGAAGTCCTTTGTTGCATTAATGACTCGACGTAACATCACTTCCTTAAAGTATTGTGTGAATAAAATGATTTGTGTAGCTTTCCCTTTTTAGCAATGGTCAATGTGTAGAAATTAGTTGCAATATTATTATTTTTCTAAAAGATAGAAAATGACTTCATTTGTCAGTGAGCCTGGAATATGAACTTTCTGCAGATTTTAACTACTTCAGGAACAACAACAGAATGAGCAACACAGGAATGGGAAGAGATATTGGACTAAATAGGAAATGAGCACAGTTTGCTATAATGAATTAACTTAATGAAGAACTGTTGAAATACCTTTGAAGATTTACTGATTGATATTTTAAAATGGGCTACTGCAAGAATAACTTTAAAAGAGAGTGCACATGCTAGAAAAGCATGCAGTTAATCTAGCTGTGGAAATATTCAAGTTCCTTCTAAAGTATACTTGAGAAGCTACAAGAAATAAGTCAGTCTCCTTACACAGATGTGTCAGCAAGTGATTCCAGGGCAACCAACCTTACTTTTCTGGCAAGGTAAATAGTTTACACATGAGGGGAATGTTAACTGAAAACATGTCTATTTAAACTCTTAGGGAGTAAGGAGTGCTTTAGCGGAAAATATACATGCCACATTAAATATTTGTGCCGTCAACTTGGAAGCTATACATAGAAGTCTAGGAGTGACAAATCTGGAGGCATTATGACCTAAAGCAGCAGCCCTCAATACTTACTAGTAGTAAGGCCTGTTGAATTCAGTGGGACGTTTGAGTAAACATGTTGAGGATTGGATTGGAAAATCCTGACTAGTTAAAATAGCAGACTGACAATCAAATGAAAACTATACAGAAGTAGTAACATGAATGTTGTGTAATGTTTCAGCAATGTATCATCTCCAGAATGAAACCGATCTACTTGTGAACAGGACCATTCTGATTTTGAATGAATTCTGGTCTTTACCAGATCATCTCTGGAGGAGGAGGAGGAGGAGGAGGAGGAGGATTCAGCAGCTCTTTATGGCTAGGTGCTGTCAAGGTTCAGAAAACAGATTGAGACTGAGTATTATTTTTTTGGGGGGGGGGTAATGCTGATGATAGAAGCAGGGCAGTTCTTATACGGTTAATCAAGTTCCATCGTGTTAAGTCTCAACAGACTATAGCTAATAGAACTGGTGTCCAGTGGGTTAAGAATTTGAAATTATGCATACACATGGTCAACCTGATGAGGTTTATGAAAGTACCCCCCCCCCCAAAAAAAAGAACAATCCAATAAAAATTATCACAGATCCAACAAGTTTAAAAGTTTGACCTCTTTCCTATTTATAAAGAAATCACATGTTTCTTTCCAATTTTGGTAAAAAGTACTGATATACTTTGTTTGGCCTTTTTGTGAAGTAGACCTTTTAAGTGGTCAAGTTCTAATTAGTAATTCAAAAGTTATCATGGTTTCCCCTCTCCATTAAGTAAAGTACTGGAAAAAAATACTGCTGGACAAGACTGAAGCTAAAATGTGGCCAGGAGTGCAATGCTTGCAGAGGGAGTCACCTAGCTGACAGTATGTGTGGTGTCTATTCCTTTAGTTACGAAATATCAGTGTGTGGTGCAATGGCTACAGTGAAGGCTTGTCAGCCTCTTTGGAACCATGGGCACGTGAGAGATTGTCATAAGGAATCACATGCCCCAGAGTCACAGATGCACCAATCCTATCTCATACTGCAGCTCCGCACACAACCTGTCCCAAACTGTTACCCATGGGAACTTTGTTAGAACAGCAGCGCTTCTTTTCTAGTATTTAATCTAACAACAACCCTGTGAGGTAGGCCGTATGGAGAGCAAGAGACTAGGGCCAGACATCCCTGTGAGTCGCACATGCCCATCAAAAACTCTGTTCGATTGAAACAAAATTGAACGCATCGGGTTTCAAAGTTTCGGATTGGTATAGGGGTATAGCAGAAAGTTAAACTTGTCCTTGTCTGTGAAGATCGCGGTTCTGCTAGTTCCTCCTACACCAATCCATATGGCTGTCGCTTCCAAAGAAAGCCATCATGGGTTTGGGTCTCGTGGCCTTGAAACGATGGTACACTGTGTATATCCAGCATACTGTCTTCTCTTGCGCAATACGCTTACTAGCAGAACCATAAGCATACAGATAAGAACAAGTTTACCTTTCGAACTCATGATGAAGGCATCCATCTTGGGCTCCTTCCCAATAAAAGGAAGGTCTGCCTGGGCCACCACTCTGATCCAGCGCACACTCTGGAGGAATTATCTGGGAGGGACAGCCGCCTTCCCTGCAAGGTAAGTTGCAATCAGGAAGGTCTTGATGGGCAAGGTCCAGGTTCATGTAAGTGGGCTTCCCAACCCAAAAAAAGGCTGACCCTATAACTTCTCTGCCTGGGCTAGCTAAGTATTACTACTGGCTTTTCTCAAATGCACTAAAAACACCAGGCAGAAATATTTAAGGCCTCTGGGGCTTTAGAACTATGGTGCAAGATATTTTTTTCCCCAGGTGCACCTGATATTTCTGTTGCATGTGCAGTGGCCACAATCCAGAGTTCCCTTCATGTGGGTGCAAGCACAAGGGTTCCCCACCCAAGAGCAGGCTCTCCCACCCCACAATAAATGAGCTGCTGTTTGTTTGTTTGTTTGTTTAAAAAACTAGCATAAATTTAAATAACTGCTTGCTTCAGACAAAGCTGCTGCATCGAATCAGACAGAAAAGGCTCCACTGCACATGCAGACCTCACATATCTCTCTGGATTGAGAATAATATCTGCATTTTAAAAAGGGGGAGGAGTGCTAGTACAGTAAGCCGATAATGCATCAGTGCCATCTAGTGAAAAGGGGGAAAATATTCCCTCATGTAATTACATACAGTTTATAAATAAATTGCATCGGAAAACCAGGTTAGAATGCACTAAATAAACAGTTTCTACTGAGTTCAATGGTGCTTACTCCCAAGTGTGCATAGGTTTAAGACCATCCACTATCTGATGCAGAGAACAATGCTAGTAGCTGTCATGTTTGTCTGCTATACTATTGTCAGTACAGGGGGATAAAGAACCTGTGTCTGGACAATGACTCCCATCATCCCTGATCATTGGCCATGCTAGCTTGGCGTGATGGGGGTTGGGAGTCCAGCAGCATCCGCAGGACCACAAGTTTCCAATCCCAGTTCTAGCACATATGGCCAGGTCTGCATGGTGAGCAAAAAGTGATGAAGATTCTTGCTGGGTCTGCACAGTGACCCTGATCTGTTGCATTTAACGATTCCATATCCATCCAATGCTCCATCCAATCCTTTGAAAACTGTAACGGGGCTTGTGCAACAATTAATATACTTTCCATAGGCCATCTTCCCCTCTTCCAGAAGGGTGGTGGGGCAAAATGTTTGAGATGCAAAGCTTTTACTAAGATTACTGCGGGAATTTGGTGTGTTTTGTAGAAATCATGCAACCCTCTAATGAAGTTAAGCCTAGGGAAAGCTCCAGATAAGACTTTACAACTTCCTCAGAACAAAATTACCATTTGTTTGCACTAGCAGCAATTAGGACTTAAATAAGAGGAAGCATTTGCACTCCTTTGTGGAACATCTGAATGCTAATTACTAGGCAGCCGATTTAATGTGCTATATGTTACTACGAGTCGTCTGCAATACCTATACCTGTTTATATGGGCACAGTGGAATGCATTAAAAGTAACGAAGCTCATTTCCTCCTCCTCAAGAAGAAGAAGTAGAGTTTGGATTTGATATCCCACTTTATCACTACCCGAAGGAGTCTCAAAGCGGCTAACAATCTCCTTTCCCTTCCTCCCCCCACAACAAACACTCTGTGAGGTGAGTGAGGCTGAGAGACTTCAGAGAAGTGCGACTAGCCTAAGGTCACCCAGCAGCTGCATGTGGAGAAACGGGGACATGAACCCGATTCACCAAATTACGAGTCCACCCCTCTTAACCACTACACCACACTGAACATATAGAACATATAGCTGCTAGAGATGGTTTTGAATGACGATTTGCAAGTGTGCACGCTCTTGGAGTTAGATTTTAAAACAGAATATACACACAGATGACTTCAGGCATGGAAACTAAGATTAAAAACATGGCTGTGTTGGCCAGCACAATCAATAGCAGATTATGTGTGAAATGCAATCAGAACAGTCTGTTGCAATGGTCTGTGCTGCCTACATAGTTCTGTTTTAATATGCACGTCCATTTAGTGTAGGTATGGGGAACCTCCAGCCCAGAGATCTAATTACATCTGGTGGGGGTCCCAATTTGGTCTGCCAGGCCATTTTCCCCAAACCACAGTCCCACAAATGCTGTATCAGATGAGGGGCAGGTAAAGGCATACTGCCAGTGCACAACTGGGACCCTTTAAAGGCCCTCCCGATGGTGACAGGAAGGCTCCCTCGCCAGTGCACAACCAATCAGCTAACCGTCACCAAAAGTAAACCAAGTGAAATATGCTGTGCTACTGAGTTACCACAGCTGATCCCACCCAAAAATGGAGCCTGAAGTCAGCTACTGTCAGCTTACTGGAACTTCAACCCCCACTTGGCTTAGAATTTCTATTTAGCCCAGTTGCCACACTACAAAGGAAAAACAGGTCATCTGACATCATAGTGAAGTCAGATGACTGTCAGGTGGGAGGACCCCACCCACCAAAATGGCCCAAGGGTGCAGCAATGCAAGATCCAGCTAACTGACTGGATTCAGCTCCCTACTCCAATTTAGGAAATACCTTAAAATTAGGTTCCAAATCCATACTTGGTCTTGAGTAATTCATTTGTGAGTCATTTAGCTTCATTAGATATCTCCCCATCCCCCCCAAAAAATCTCCTGTACTTTGATGTTGTTGATAGTTATTGCAAGTATGAGCAGCAGAACACAATCTTCATCACTGTGTTGCTCACCACATAAAGCAAGGAATTCAGGATGAATTTCTGAGACACATATTGTCATCTGCCTATGCTAGACTGAACTGAAAGAATTAGGAGAACATACAACATCTAATTGTGGTCTCCTTCCTCATGAATTACCATTATTTCTATAATAATACACTGTACACCAGAATATGCTCAAATATGGAAACACAGGGGCTGCCTTACGCATGGCAGACCATCTACCTCAGTACTGTTATAATGACTGGCAGCATCCAGGATTTCAGGCAAAGGTCTCTCCCAGCTTCTTCTGGAGATGCAGAAGATTGAACCTGGGACACTCTGCATGCAGAGCAGATTGACATCCAGCCAAAGCAAAATGCCGGTGAAAAAGCAGCTACAAAGTATGTGACTCAGCAACGTGCCTAAGTGCAAGTAGCAGGCAAACACCAAAGAGCACTTGTCCACCCTTGCACCTTCACTGCCACAGAGCTGACCATGTTTTCTTGGCTAGGTAAAGCTCTCCCTCTCATAATTCACTCTTCTGGTGCTCTTTAAGAGGAGGGAGAAAGGGCACCTCCCAAGTCCTCAGTTATCACCCAACGGAGGAGATGCAGCAGAACGATCATAAAATCAGAATTTGAGGGGGCTTGTATGCCAGAGCTACAGCAAACCCAAGAGATGGGTGTCCAGCCTCTATGTTAAGCTCTCCAGTGACAGCTTGCCCATTCACCCACCCACCAGTAACTGGTTCCATCCTCAAACTGTTCTTACTGTCAAGAGGTTTTTCACAATGCTCAATGAAATCCACCCTCCTATAATCTATGCTCATTAGATCTACGTCTGCCCTCTGAGGAGCACTGGATAGATCTTTGCCCTCTTCCATGTGACAGTTTTTCACATATTTGAAAAGTGCCATTTTGCTCCCCTCACCTTCTTCTCTTCTGGCTAAACATACCAAACTTATTGATGGGGGTGTCCAACAGCAGAATGTTCTCTGCAGGGACAATCATCTGGTGCCTGCTATGTTAGGGACCATGTATAACTGAATTTATTTTCCAGATATTTTAATGCATACAATTTAAATCATACTTCTGCTGTTAGAGTAATTGATTGTTTCATTTATTGTTGTTTTGTTGGATTTTATTGTATGTTTCAGTGATAGTTGCTTTGAAAGTTACTTTTGAACTGAAACCTAGGATACAAATATAATGTACAATCAGTGCCCCCTTAAAGATATTTGAGACCTGAAGTCACTATTCCAGGCAACATCCCCCAGTGACACTTGTCCCTCCAAAATACAGGGGCAAGTATAATGTGGGGTTTTTTTTAATCAAAAGGAATTCTTTTCCAAGAATATGACTGCTCACCCAAGGTATCTCACTAGCTTTTCTGTGCCTTGCACGTGATACAAATTGAGCCTGAAAATTAGTGGTTTAATAAAGACAAAGTTCTGTTCTGAAAACTCATAGTCTTAATTTATTTATATGAGGCCTTCAACTTAATTCTATACTCAAAAAAGATATTCCCACTGTGTTTAATGGGCCTTACTCCTAATCAAGCATGTGTAGGATTGCAGCCTTAAAGACAATTCCACAATCCCCAGAATCATATATAAATTTAAATTGCTTCAACTTAAAAAAAAGCAAACCAGTCTGTCAGGGATAACCAGACCATCAAGAAGGCAGCTATCCTTCCTCTCTCACATGCTGCACGGGTTTCTTTGGTTGAAGGAAACAATCTCTGCTTCCCGATACAAATCATTTGTCTTTTTGCTGCAGCCACACCCTTGGTGCTTGCTGATTTTGGCCTGTTCTCTCCCAACATGTCTGAAGTCATTGACAATGCATGACTTGCACCATCAACAAGCAGGTGGCAACAGCAAACTACTACAAGGCAAAAAAAGATTCAGCGCCTGCCTCATTTTGGTCATGCTTTGTTCATAAAAGGGACTGATGGAACCCGGTCAGAATTACTGTTATCACATTTGCTTCTTCTGATCCAGCAGCTAAAATATGCTGAGAGAATGGGATCATGGAAAGGGATGAGTATGGTAGTAGAATTTGTCTTTTAAAGTTATGAATGTTAAGATCAATAAAAAACACAGGACAAAGTGGTATTCCTAATCCTGATAATTACCTAAACAGCCCACTATCTTAATGATAAAACTGGCCCTGCATGCAGCACAAAGGAAATGTTGAACTCATTACAATATGATCTTGGAGTGGTTTGAAAGTTTGACTTCCAGGAACTGAAGTCTTCTCTTCATTCACAGAAAACTTCCCATCCAGCAGAAGGGCGGGAGAGAGGCCACAAATTTATGCCCATTTCCCCTCCACTGCAAGAGACTATAGCAGGGAGAGGAATGGGCAAAAATCGGTTCTTCTTCCACTGGCAAGAGAAAACTCTGAAGCCAAACCAGTCTTGTTTTACAAGCATCACTTGAACCCATTCCTAAAACAACCTCATTGCGGATGAGTCTGCCAATTTGCTAATAAAGTAATTTATTGATCTTGATCTCTGTCACAGAAAAGGAGCAACCTTATTGTTATTATGTAGCTTTGTATACAATGCACCTTACTACTGACAGAGTGGCATATTACAACATGTTCCTTCTTGTGAAACTAACCTGAAAAACAAGCTTGTTTTGAATTCCATCTGCTTCTAAGGAGAGACAGTGCAGAGTTCTGTTTTGTTCACAGAAGATCTGCAGGCAATTTCAAAGGACTTTGTTTGATTGGGCTGGGCTGAGGTCCCTACCCAAGCCTGACAAACCAATAGACTGGGTTTCAATTAATTGGGCTGCTTCTCAAGGTCCACAGGATTTCAAGACAGTTTATTAGTATGCAAATTGACTCTATGCACACAGGCAAGAACCACATCCGAAATTTGCTTTTAAACTTTGCACACAGCTTTGACAGCTAGCATTTAAACTGAATAACATCATGCATCTTTGAAACGGAAGCTCCCAAGATTGTAGTTGTTAGATCAGTAAAATTTCATATGTGCCTAAGGATTGGAGGGAAAGCCATAGGATAAAATCCAGTTGTGCTGGTCTGCCAGCAACACTTTCTCACTCCCCACCAACTGCAGCCCCTCACATAACCCCAAAATTTGCTTTAATGGTGGGCTCTCAGAAGCAGATTTGGGGGAGTGAAGAGGGAGTTGTAGGAGGGAGGGAAGGTCCACTCTCACCAGGGTGTTGATAAATTCTCTGTTGCAATTATTTCATAGCTATTTATTAAAAATAATAAAATCAAAGACAACATACTTACATGCTTAAAACAATTAACAGGAGCGGCAGTGAAACTATTGCTATTGATGTAGTTGCCCCAACTGAAGCCTTCCACTGGAACAGATGCTAGAAAGAGTTACTTTATTTAGCAATGTGTACATACTTTACTAAATATATATTTAATACATATAAATTCTTTCCCAGTCTCTTTTAGGGTGGGGGAGGAAACAGAAATGCAGGGTAGTAAGTATGACTACAAGGTGAATATGGTGGATTATGCAAAGAAAATTCTTTAGAAATTTAACTTGTTTTTTCAAAAGAATATAGTCTGGAACTAATTAATGTAGGCCAGGAGCAAAAACAAAACAAAAACACAATTCTAATCCGTGCACTGATACCATCAGGGTTCATATGACAGTTATTATATTCAGTCAAATGGATATAGCAGTATGGGAAAGAAACCTATCTACCCCTAAAGCAGTCAATGTGTTCTGGTGAAAATGCCAATACAGTTGAAAGGCTGGAAAGCAAGGCACATGAGCCAAGCCCCTCAGAATGTTTCACAGGTTCACCCCAACAACCAATGCCCTTCAGCTTCAGATGAAGGACCCCACCCCACAATACTAGCAAACTTTATTCCTCTTATTCACTTGGAAATTGCTGAAATATGTGGTTAGAAAAACCTTACAATTCTTATTGAAATTATTCCCCAAAGTTGAAAAACTGGATGTTAACCCAATAATAATTCCTCACAGACTTCTAACATCCACGTTACCTGTTTTCGTCTTTGATTGGTTCTGTACCGTTGCTTGGTATTGGGCATATGCAGCTAATTTAGCAACTAAAGGTTGTTTTTGTAGCACTTTAGCCTTCTTTGTTGGAGGTTTTCCCTAAAACAACAAGAGCTGAATAAGGTTCTTTTCAAACTCACATCAAGACGTTTTAGAAGCAGGGTTTCTTGAAATCTGCTGCACAAAATGTAACACTACAGTTTCAGAAACAGAATTCATCAGAAAGCGTTGGTTGGCTGTTGTTTTTACAGTTTCTGGGTAAATCCCATTCAAAAGACTGCCTAGCCTGCTGCTATTTTAACATTAATTTGAATTTTCTTTAAATAGTCAATGTTACTATAACCAAGTGGCATTTGTGCACTGACAAAAATAGGAAAGGTGTAGCATGCATTCCATATGCTACAAAACTGATGTGCAATCCAAGCACAACACACACACACACACAAATATCTTTTGTTTCTGTGAAGGTCTGTACCAAACCAACAGATGCTACCAAAACCTATCAGGGCATGATATCTTCTTTAACTTTTGATTTCTCAAAGGAAACACAAGCAAAAATGGGGGGGGGATGTAGCTTATAAGCTTAATATATAAAAATCATGTTTCTGATCACTGCATTCTAACATTACAAGTAACACCGAATCCTAATTATTCAAAACTCTTGAACTAGGATTTGGGAGAGAGCAATGGAATTAGCCATGATCTTTCAAGCTTAACAAGTGCTCTCAGATGAAAATGCATTAGTATTCTGCTGTTAGAAGGATATCTAACACCGCAGGTGCAAATAGCCCTCGGCAGTTAAATTCATTGTACAATCTTTCCTTCAAGGCTGGCATTATGCATTAGCAAAACTGTACATTGCAAACATGATGGAATTTTTAAATAACATCTTATTATTATTCTTACACCAGCTTTTGCAGAGGCCAATTGAAAGTATTTGGACTACCAAGCTTTAAAGCAACTTTTACACCCATTATGTAATGGAGTGGAGGGGGCACTAGAGACTAACATTCTTCAGTCCAATCTCATCTGTGTATCTGAGGCTTGTAGTTAAAGTGTTCTCCGACATATATGCACAGTGATATGAATGCAGCTGTTTGTAAGGAAGATGTAACGAAGGTAATGCTGCAGGAGCAGTGTCTCCCTTATTTAACAGGATGTCCTTTTTCTCCCTGCATGCCCACAAAATCTGCTCCAGAGGGTCCCATGACTCTCTGGAACAGATTTGGAGAGGTTTCACAAGAGAGGAGGGAAGGGTCATTTCCACTACACATGTGGAAGTATGTTGCGTGGGTGGAATAGCAGTGTCGGACACAACCCAATGTAACTAAAGCTACATTTGTACACACTTACGTGGAAGCAAGTGTCATTGAATTCAATGGGACTCACCGTATTGGCCTGAATATAAGCTGCACTTTTTCTTCTCCAAATTTTGACTGTGAAAAGTTAAAGTGTGGTGACTGTGAAAAGTTAAAGTGTGGCTTATATTCACGACCTTACGATATCTCTGCTGAAACAGCTGCCCTAAGCTGCCCTGCCTTGCCTTCCAAGGCCAGAATGGAGAGCGCCCGTCCCGCCCAGCCCAGCATGCCACCACAAGGGCTGTTGGGAGGGTGGGACAATGGTTCCCATCCTGATCGCGGCTCCCAAATCTCCCCTGAACCACCGGAAAGAAGAGGAAGGGGGGAAGGCCACTGGCTCCCCCCCCCCAGAAAACAGCCCGGGGGAATGGGACTCATAGGATTGTCTTCTACATTTCCATTTACGGGTGTGAGTGCCTGCGGAATTTAAGGGAGCAGCTTATATTTGCGTATTGTCCCCCTCCCCTTTCTTCCCTTGAATTTTAAATATGTGGCTTATATTTGGGTGCAGCTTATATTCAGGCCAATATGGTACTTTTGAGTAGAAGTGTGTACAACTGCACTGCCTGGCTTAAAACCTATTCATTCTAATTTGAGAGGAAGGACAATTGATTTAATGGGACTTACACTGCATAACTATACATTGAGCTGAGCAAAACAGCCACTTTTGATGTGCGCAGTTATCTTAGGAGAATATTCTAAGCAGTAAGATACCTGTGCTCAGTATAAATTGCAGACAAAATTGTGCCAGAACTGACTATCCACATAAAATATTAGGACTGCGGTGGATAGCTCACTAAAAACACTAACTTACATTAACTTATTAAATAAATACATTCCAGTATCACATTTTCTTAGCCTCCAAATAATGGATAGGAATGGAAGAATCTGTTCATGAGCTGTCTGATCCTGGTTCAGATAGGTCAAACAACTTTGCTAGTTTTGCTGTCATGGCAAAATATGGTTTGACAAACCAGTCAGCATCTATTAAGTTCATTGTGCAAAAGGAAGAGGAAGTCATGCATAGATGGGAAACCCAGCCAGATGGGTGGTTTATAAATAAGAAATTATTATTATTATTATTATTATTATTATTATTATTATTATTATTATTATCTCATTCCTGATCTTCCAAATAATGGCTTGTACTTCTTGGTTTGTAAATGCAACAAACTTACAAACTTTGTTTTACTAAGAAGTGGTAACAACCACTAGGTTAGATACCGGTAGCTACTGTATTCAAGTGGTGAGTGGTTTTAATTTAAACATTTCTACAATGTTCTTTTTCTGTATTATCTCACAGCAGTTGACATTATGTAAACATACAACATATACACACAACACAATCCACATACTAAAATATTACAATACAAAAAAATGTAACCACTGTAGCCAATAAACACAACAAAGCCTTGTGGTACCTCAAACACTACAAGATTTATTGTGATATATACTTTTGTGGACTCAAGCCCATTTCAGATGCATAAAGCAAAATCGTAGTTGGCAGGTATAGAGGATGAAAACTGTAAGGTGGGAGGTGAATGGCAATGAGATACAAAGATTACGGACCATGATAATAAGAGCTTAAACATGTAGGCATACTTTTCTAATCGTAGACTGATAATAATTTACCCAGCTTTGCTGAGGTAATTGAATTACAACTATAATGGGGCAGGGAACCATTCAAAAGAAACAATCATAGATGTCAGGTATCCCTGGCAGAGGTAAGTCAATTAACACTTGCAGTGTAATAAAAATCCTTTTGGTGAAATCCAACTTAGTACTAAGTGCACACGGAGGGAAAGGTCCATTTGTACAGTGGACATGGGAGTAGAGTTGGGCTGTAGGTCTGGTCCTTGTGTCCTTATCTCTGCTATGTGGCTTTTTGTTGATGGCGAGTACCTGTTTTAGGTTGGGGGCTGTCTGTGAGCAAGCACAAGCCTGCCTTCCAAGGCATCTCATTGTCATTCAACTTCCACCTTACAATTTGGTTCTTTACACACCTGCCAACTAAGATTTCACTACATGCGTCTGACAAAGAAAGCTAGAGCCATAATGAATGTGTTGGTTTTCAGGCGCCACAAATTTTGTTGTTTTTGCTACAGGAGGCCAATGCTGCTACCCCTCTGGAAATTGCAATATTATAGACAAGCTATGAATTAATAAGCAGCAAATGCCTGGATGAACAGATGAGTCTTAAGCAGGTGCTTAATGCTGGTGATAAACAGAGAAGGGCTGTTGCCTTCACACCTGCTTGTGGGAAGCATCTGGTTAGCCAGTGCTGGATACCAGAGGCTGACTTTTGGGTCCAATCCAATAGGACTCTCATATTATATTTAACTCAAAAGCAGTTAACTTTTTTTTAAACAAATGCATTAATCTGTGTTGTAACAAAAAAGCTTATCTATATAATAAAGATAATAAAACTGTGACTGTACCGTTACCTGAAGTCTGGCCAGAATGCTGGCCTTCTTAGAGTTCGATGAGTAACTTCTTGAGCAGGAAACACTGCAGAAGCGCTTGGTTTTAGAGTAAAAGGCATCTCTGACACCAACCATCCCACACATTTCACAGGTAGCTAATAAAGGGAGAAAGATGGCCAATGTATTACATCTATACTATAAAGTGCCACATTCATTGTCAAGCAGCCATGGCTCTTTGCAGTCCACATAGAAGATAGTCAACTCAAGCTGTGTGTTGGCTATCAACACTTAGACACACCCCAAATATAAATATGCATTATATATTATATTTATAATACAATCCTTAATCAATCAGATATTTAATAGCTTGTATGTAGATTCTAAACAGGTTTCTCTCTTGGACTTCTTTCTCTCCCTCTTTCCTTAATTTGACATGGGAGATTCATTTCTGTTGAAGAGAATGAACTACCACTTCCACTGTACAAAAAAGTATGTCCAGAAGTTTGAATATTCCAAACAATTTACTTATTTGCACATAATGTGCTTTTCTCCAGATCTAACCCACAGAAGAAGGCTGGCAAAAGCTGACTTCCCTGCTCCTTCTCTCACTTCTCCCCAGCAGCCCTCCATAAAGGCTTCCAGGAGAGTCAGGGTCCTGTACTCAATATGCAGGCTGAGGGGCGAACCCTTCCAAAATTGGGTGAAGCATCCTCCACAAGTATGATACAAACAGTAGGGCTGGGCAATGTATTGATGTATCATCCAAAACTGGTTTGCGGTCTGCATTGTGATAATGGTTTCATAGTATCTGACACGGTGAAATATTGTGAATCATATGATGTATGTGTGTGCTTTGTAAAAGAAATTGTGGTGTTGGGAAAGCAGGTGATCACTTCTCTTATGATTCCTGATGCCCCTGTTGCTCTGTACTATAAAGCAGCGTTTCTCAACCGCTGTTCCGCGGCACACTAGTGTGCCGCGAGATGCTGGCTGGTGTGCCGCGACGTGCCGCGACGAGAAGGGCGATTTGCATCGCCGGGTCACGATGCGGGGCGAGCGCAGCTCTCAACAGCCACCACCACGGGAGGGTGGTTTTAGACAAACTTAAAGAAGCTGGCTGGATGAGCTCAACCTGAAACTTGCTGAGCAAAGGATTGTGCTGGCAGAGAAATCAGCGGCTTGTGAAGCCTTATTACAGGAGATTGCAACCAACACAGCAATTGGCAAGTGTTTCTTACAGTCATAATTATATAGTCAATATAGGGCGGCACAGAGTTAAATTTTTTAACTTTTTTAATGGTGGTGTGCCTCGTGATTTTTTTCATGGAACAAGTGTGCCTTGGCCCAAAAAAGGTTGAGAAACACTGCTATAAAGTAACAGTTGTAACAATATGTTAAAGGTAAGTAAACATGTATCAGTTTTAGACCCCAAAGTAGCAACAGTTGCAGGTATATTTGCCTCTACATAGTTCAACTGGTCTATCACGTTGTTGAACACGATGTTGAGCTGATGATATATCACGTTGTTGAAAACCAGATACAGTATTGCCAAGCCCTAATAGTGCATACTGCACTAGAAACGGTTACTTGAAACATTTGATTTCATAAAAAACAGGTAAGCATTTAAATAGCTGGGGTGTGTTATTGTCTTGTTTGTTACTATGTTATGTATTGTTGAGTTTTATACTGTCACCCACCCTGGGATCCTCAGATAAAAGGCAACACACACACACACACACACACACACACACACACACACACACACACACACGCTTCCCTCATCCCAAATCTTGCTCTTCTTTTCTTATCTTGCCCCCTACTATCCCAACTGGGATTAGAACTTCTTCTGTATCAATTTTTGTGAACTTTGCATGCATGGACATGGAGATGAAATCTGGAGCATGGCTTGGGAAGATTTCAGCAGAAATGGATGGCCTAGCTTGTGGCTTCCTTGGTAGAGGAGTGTGTGCCACCTCTCCAATGGGCTGGATCCAGGGTGCAACTTCCACAAATGGAAGGGATTGAGATTCAGTACAGGCTCCCACTGGAGGAAGGGAAGGCGACAATTGTTGCTGCTTCCTTTTCCCCCAGGAGCACCTCAACACTGTTCAAGATGGTCCCACAAGCCACCAGAGCAACTCTTCAGTGTCTGCAATAAGATGCAGGAACGGACGGAATTCACCTCCTCCTCTTCTCCAGTGAGAATGCCCTGTGAGGGGAACTCAGGGGGTGATATTCAAGTTTACTCAGAGCAGATCCACTGAAATTACTGAACATGACTAAGTTAGATCCATTAATTTCAGTAAGCCTTCTCTGAGTGAGTGTAGTCAATTACCACCTTTGGGAACTATGGATCCAAGCAAATATCTCTTTAGTTTTTAGGTGTGGTGATGTCCCCTTCTTCCTGAATGTATCAGACTCTGTACATTTTCCTGTAAGCATCCTAAAGGAAGGAATCATGCACGCACTTTGTTAGGACTTAAGCACACTTTTAGAAATATGAAATGGTCATTTGATTTAGCATTCCACTGAAAAATCATGCACTCACCCATGCCAGATTTGCCATCTGGATATGTGTAGACCTGTCCATTGTTCTTGATAATTGGGAGGTTTGAGGGTAAGGGTGCAACTTCCTCTTCACTCTCATCAGAGCTTGAGCTACTACTGGTATCCTCACTACAGCTATCATAACCATCAAACATCCCGAACGAGTCACGTCTCTTCCTTTCAGATCTTGAAGAATGTTCAGTCTAAAAAGAGAAGCTAAAATGTTAAAACCTCTCAACAAAAGGGTATCAAAGAGATATTTCAGCATTTTAACAGGTTTCCACTGAGTGTGGAAGATCCATACTATATAATCTCAAATCACAGAGAAACAACACATGTAGACAGACAAAATGAAAAGCAATTCGCAAATGTTACATAGATGCAATGCTATGTAACTAAAAATGAAAGACTTTGCACTACACAAAGCAATATTCAGGATGAGCACCCAACAAAATTATGTTCAACAACCAAACACAAGCATTTAATTTATTACCCTTATATATATTCCATTGTAGAAATCACAGGGGAGCACTTACGTTGCTTTACAGATAGGCAAATGTAAAGCAATGAGCTATACAAAAACTACGTTGGTTCGATAGCTTCTCTGCAGAATGCATCAGTCCTGAAGTTACAGATTTCAAATATCCCACCAAAGTCCTCAATAGTCTTTGTAGAATTCAAGGGTAAGTTTATCATGTGTTGGTATACCCAGCATTGTTTATCAACAGTTCATCCACCTTTGGCTAACCAGTAGGCAGCATACATTAGCTGAGGTAGGCTAGGGCTGAGACCAAGTGATTGGTCCAAGATCACCCAGTGAGCTTCTTGGCTGTGTGGAAATTTGAACTCGGGTCTCCCAGGTCCTAGTCCGACACTCTAACCCAGGCATCCCCAAACTTCGGCCCTCCAGATGTTTTGGACTACATTTCCCATCTTCCTCGACCACTGGTCCTGTTAGCTAGGGATCATGGGAGTTGTAGGCCAAAACATCTGGAGGGCCGCAGTTTGGGGATGCCTGCTCTAACCACTACACCACACTTGATGCAACCCCACGTAACAACCCAAAGAAGAGAATTGAGCTCACTGACCTACCCTTTTCTCTTCAGAAAACTGTGGAGCTTTTCTGTGGTATATTCTCATTTCACACCAAAACTAGAGAGAAAAGCCAGAGCCAGAGTGTATCATTGTTCTTCTTTGCAACTTCTAGGGTCCATTTCCCCCCTTTTGTTAGCCACTAAGCACAACCCACCCCTCATCTGTTTCCGTCACATATTCTCAGTCTTTGAAGTAGACTATTCCCATAAAGTTAATGATTTGTCATAGAAACACTTCCATGGCAACTGACAGAGATAGAATAAAACAAGCATCACAAAAGTTAGATTTTATGTGAATGGCTGCTCTACCATGCGCAATCTCAGAATGCCATTACTAAAGAGATATCCCTTGCATGCTGCAGATCATGCTACACATTTCATTTGCTAAAACAAATGCTACTCCTGAAATCGTTGTAAAAATAAAATAAAAATTCCAGATGTCATCCACATATCAATTAGCACCCCAATCCATAAATCAGACAATCCCATTCAATGGCAGAATGGACAAAGTACCGGTAGTTCCTTATGATATACAGTAGGTATATAGTTGAACAGAAGTCATCAAATGCTACCATCTAATACTGAGCAATTAGGAAGGAGCAGACCACTGAAAAATAGCGTCTTCCACCCATAACAGTTCCAGACCTATCAGCAGCATTTGAATGCCCAACATTTAGAGCAATACACTTTTCAAAGGCATTCCCAAGAAGAGGGCATTACAGTATTCCAAACGGAATGTAACTAAGGCTTGTGTCACTGTGGTCAAATCAGACATCTCAAGGAACAGGCACAGCTAGCACACTAGCTTTAACTGTGCAAATGTACTCCTGGTCACCAAAGAAACCTGAGCGAACATGATCACAGCTGAGTCCAGGAGCATGCCCAAACTGCAAATCTGTGTCTTCAGCGGAGTGCTACCCCACCTAGCACAGGTGGAATCTCTGTTCCCTCTTATGCCTTCTGACTGACCAAGAGCATCTACCGGTATGTCTTGCCTAGATTACATTTCAATTTGCTCACCCTCATCCAGTCCATTACTGATCACAGACACCAGTTTAGAATCAAGACAGCTTCCTTGGATTTAGGTGGAAAGGTGAAATAGAGCTGAGTGTTATCCGCATACTGGTGACACTGAACCCTGAAACTCTGGACTACCTCTCCCAGTGGTTTCATGTAAATGTTAAATAGCATGAGGGACAAAACATAACATTGAGGGACTGCGCAAGCCAACAGCGAAGGTCAAACAAGAGTCCCCCAGCACTAACATCTGCGTTGGCCCCTCCAGGAAGGAATGGAACCACTGTAAAACAGGGCCTCTAAGTCCTATCCCAGCAAGGCTACCATGGTCAATGGCTTTGAAAGCCACCAAGAGGTCCAGCAGAATCCACAGGGACACACTCCCCCTGTCCAGTTCCCAGCGTAAGTTATCCACCAAGGCAACCAAAGCTATCTCTGTCCCATAACTATTATACTGCTTATGACTATTAGACACCTGAGCATCATTAAGATAAAAATATAGTGATTGCAACCTGCAAAGTATAGTCATGCAGACTTGAATTGCTCATATGTGCTACTGGGATGACAGAAGAGCCTGTGGAAACATAATGACTGTATGACACATGAGTACTTGACATTCACACAGCAACTTGCATAATTTGTAGGGTGAGGAAGGATAAGTAAATACAATGTTCAACAGCAAAAGTCACAAATTTTGTCAGGAGATGGAGAGCCTGAAAAAATTACATATTTGGACATTCACAAAATTAGAAACATCCATCCACGTTACATACATAATATGTTTTCTACCATAATTTCCACTATAATTTTAAAGAAGTACTAGTGTTTCTGTGATGATCACCCACTGAAATTTTATTCATCTTAGGTGGCAAGTTTGCATAGCAGCATGGCACTGAGAACTTAAGAGAGAGAGCTAGAAACCACTATCCCAAGTGCAGTTAAGGCACCACATAACTTGATTACATTTGCAGCGTAACTTTTACAGTTACTTAAATATATGCTGCAATGATTGCCCACTTTTAAAAACTATTATGGCCACAAACTACAATCCTTTCTAGTTTAACTTACAGCTTAAACATTTCAGGGATCTAACAAGTCCTGGCAAAGAAGAGCAATATGTTTTTAAATGCTGTTATGCTGCTAGTTCTAGTTTTGAAGGACAGGGAATGATTAATTAAAACACTAAAAATCAATGTTTAAATTGTATTCTGTGTGAACTACCCAGAGGACTTTGTTGCTTGGGCAGCCAATAAATGTTCTAAATAAATAAATCCATCCTCATCCCAAGGCACTTGCAATCTGAAGAACAAGAAAGAGTCAGGAGAAACTTAAGTTGTAAAGCTATGTGTGACTGTGAGGATGCACAAAATGTTTTTGATATGAATCAATTGTAGCAACAGCTCATCCATTCCTATCAATAGCAACTTCAACATAATCATTTGCTAAACGTTATGCATATAATGTTGCACCAACATAGATATCTTCAACATTGGCGAAAAGTCTTCTGTAATGTCATGCAGACAAGCAGTTCCCTACCCCATCTGTAAACACCTCTTTTCTGCCTAGCTCATATCAAAGAACAGCTTCGTGCACTGACTTTAGGCAACATTTGTCAATGACCTCAATTTTTACATTGCTACAACAACCAACTGACAAGTCAAAGTAATAACTCATTGCTGTCTCACAGCCATAGCTAATCATTACAGATTATAACAATGCAGCTGTAACTAGCATATGACCTGAAGGGTGCTGCTTCCCTATATGCAACAATCTACCGGTATTAGTTAATGAAGCAGGGGGTGCTGGAGGGCTTCAAATTGTATGGGAATCAGAATTAGGCCACCCAATTGGAGATCACAAATGAGGTCTCTGGGCCATTCCCACCCCTCAAAAAACAATTTCTTGCTTACAGGAAGCCTACACTGGCACTGGATGACAGTCAGGCTGGCAAAAATGAATCCCTCCTTTTGCTCTTTATGTTGGAATGGTTATGGAAAACTTGGTTTATTCATGTTTGGTGGGAACTTTTGCAATATTCTCTATTATATCCGCAATTACAAGCCAACCTCTTTCTTCAAATCCTACCTTAGCCCTACTATCTTTGGACATAGACTTGGGCTCCACCCTTCACTACAGATAACTAGTAGACTTCTTACTGACCGCAGCATGATTAGTGATAGCTCAATAATGAGAGAACCAGACTGAAATAAATCTGAACATTTGGAAAAATAATATCTGGAGTGAAGCAATGTCTGAGCATCTCACCAGACACTAGAGGACAATTAAAGGCTTAATGAAAAGAGACACCTTCCAATAAATGTGGACCCTTTTCTTTAGCTATGTTAATGACAAAAATCAAGACATTGTTATTCTAACAGCTCAATATTTTAAGTGGAGCGATTACATTAAGTAATATGTTTGAATGTTGAATGTGTAAGCTCATGTTAAAGTCAATGGATAGAAAAAACACAATTAGATGCACTGCTGCATAAGTGTTTAATGGTTCTTGTATTTGTATAAAAAGTAAAGCCAATAAAAATTTGTTTTAAGAACTGCAGCCACAGAATAATTGGTCCTTATCCTACAAACATATTTTTAGTGCAGCAGGTTGCATGATTGGCCCATAAGATTAAATGCACATGTTGTTGTGTGTTGTAGTACCAACAGTGATAGCAGAAGGTATGACCCAGTTGTCTTCCAGTATACATTAATCCAGCAGTTTTCAGAACTTTTACCCTCAGTGAGCACTTTCCATATCAACAGATCTGTCAAGGAACCAACATACATTACAGAAGGCTTTGGGACTATTCTAGAAAGCATTATTAGTTCACATAGGGGACCAGCCAGGTCTGTAAGTTCCAAACGCTATCTCACGTTAACTGGCAACACAACATCGAGAACACAGTGTTCCCTCCAATAGCTATGCATTCAGAAGCTGTTGAAAGGCATTTGCTTATACTCTCTTTAAGGAAGTATGGTAAAAGATTTGCAAGACAGACATGCTACCACGTTCTGGTATACAGTCCATGCACAACGGGCAGAATAGAGAACAATGGACAAATTAATGGGGGCAGGAGACTGAAGCAATACCTGTAGTTAGTATACATGCACATGAGTATCCCTATTAAAGCCCAATCAAGTATTGTGGAAAGGCAAGACAAAGCCGCACACATCATTTAAGACAGCCTTCCCAACCCAATGCTTTCCTGATGTTTTGGATTACAATTCCCATCAACCACAGCCAGCATGGCTAATAATCAGGGATAAAGGGATCTGTAGTCCAACAACATCTGGAGGGTATCAGACTGGGGAAGACTGCCTTAAGACAATAAAGGTGTTTAGTCTGGATACATAATGGAAAGTTAAGGAGGAAAGTGCTAAAAAGTTTGAGAATAAAGCCCTGCATCAGCAGTGTCCAAAGCAACATTGTCCCAAATGAAAAACTTTTAAAACTACTGTATCTCTTAACACACACATTAAAATACGGCTCAATGTTTACTTATTATTGCTACTAAGTTAATATCCCACTTCCCTCCAATGAGCTCAAAGTGGCATAAATTGTACTCCCTCTCTCCATTTCATACTCACAATAACCTTGTGAGATAAACTAGGCTAAGAGGCAGTGACTGGCCCAAAGTCACTCACTGGGCTTCATGGCTAAGAGGTAATTTGAACCCTGGTATCCCAGGTCTTACTCCAACACACCACACTGGTTTTATATAAGTAACAGAATGTTCTGTACTTTAAGTTTAATTACAAATAAGTCACATTTAACAAAGGAAATGTGACTTTATGCTGATATCAGCATTTCAACGTCACAAATATAATGCACTCAAGTCAATGCATTTTAAATGAAAAAGTTACATCTTTCGTACTTTATCCAGCAAAACTTATTATTGTCAGCATTCGGCATATCTTAATTTGGCAATTTCTCTTTAAAGTCCTCATTATAACATTAATTTTGAAAGCTTTCCCTGAGAAAGGTAAAACTGAATCATTTGCTTTCTGCTCCAGAAGGCTTGTATGCAACAAAGCTGGTTGCAGAATCCTACAGATTAGTGTGAATGTCAGGGGAGGAAAAGTAGCAAGGATGATAGGAAAATAAAGAAATAGAACCAAGGCTCATCATGGCATTTCCTGGATTACTAGGTTTTCTCTTCTACACTACTGAACATTGGCAGACCTAAACATTTCCTCTATCCTTTCAAAGGCCACATTCACATTCTAAAAACAATCAAATGAAATGTTTGTTGAACACTGTTCTCCACACCCCCTTGCAAAGCATATATACAAGATGCTCAGTGAGGCACAAAATCTCCTCGCTTTTTGATCATTAAACTACTAGGGCAATGCTGGAGCCGCAGTACAGTACTGGCCAAGGTACCAACACGCACAAAAAGAGGTATCGAGTTATTTGCACAGCACACATAGCACGCAACGGAACGCGGAAGGGACGCTGGAAACCTCGAAGAGGCATCGATGAATGAACCACTCGCACTCCGACAGGAGGCAGAAGTTTCTCTCAAGTCCCCGCCACTTTTGCACATGTTGCTGGGGAGTGGGGGGGAGGTGTGAGTAAGAAAGCGTGGGTGGGTGGGTCGGGGCAGCTGGAGAAGAGGTAGCTTAAACGGAGCAGCATTTCTCGCAGAACATCCCACCCTCCTCTCTGCCTAGAGTTGCATTTCTCAGCCCGGCACTGCTGCTAACTTCCCTCCCACACGACATAGAATCCAACGCTGCTCCCCAGACCATTTCTCGCGTGGGTACCCCCCAACCATCCCCTCAGGAAGGGAAACCAAAGCGGCGTGACCCCCTGAAGCCTCTCAGGTCAGCCACCCCGCCCCAAAGCCGAAGCCTTCTGCCCTGTCCGGTGCTGGCCGCTGCCTCTGCCTCCCTCGACCCCCCCGGGGGGGGGGGCGGCTCTGCGCTACTCACCAGGTCCTTTGTGTTTTCCATCAGGCCCTCATGGGTAAAGGATGCCGCCGCCGCTCACCTCCTCCTCCCCCCCTCCCGCCCCCTTGGGCTCAGCCCCCACCCCCCGGACTCTCCCCCTCCCCTTTCCGAGGGGCAGAGCCAGGTTGGAGGAGGAGGAAAGTTCAGCCTCTCACTTTAAACTGGAGGGAAGAGCGCAGAGTGTGAGAGAGAAAAGACATTCAACTCCAAGCCCCAGAATATCAACAACATTAGCATAACCGCACTGCGCACGCGTAGTACGGCCCTAACCCACGGCGCGCTCCCATTGGCCCCCTCGCTGTTTGGATCGCCCTCGCTCGCCGTACGCGGCTGGCGGCCTGAACTATGATGCGGAAGAGGGGGGGGGAGAGGCGACGGGAACAGAGTACGGTCGCAGTCGCAGCGTGAAAGCGGTGGCCGCGAACGGCTAGAGATCTGATGGGAAGCTTATCTCCGTCTCAGTTTGCCTTCAACTGAGGAGACGTTAATCTTTTTTTAAAAAAGGTGCTTTCACCTGCCCCCCCAGTTTTATAAGTGATGGAACAGACCGCCTATAGAGCGGTTCTTATGAGGGGGGAAATGGGGGAAAGTGTGTGTAGGGGGGAATACACTGAAACATTGAGGTCATGTGAAAAGGAGGCGGGGCTAGGGAGGTCACGTGGCAATGCTTCTCACGGGAACCGGACGGAGTGGGGGGAGACATAGACATAGAGAAAAAGACAAGTGTTACGCAGATCGTATTATTCCGGTCTCCATTTGTCTTGGGGTGGGGAGGGGTGAGGAGCTCGCGCAGAAAGGCCCGTCAGTCCGCGTATCTCTCTGCTGATCTGTTTGTTTACATCGCATGTTCATTCAGGGGGACCAGCGGCGTCACGGTGGCTTCATTGAGTCCTGTGGCGGGAGGGTGGACGTGTTTCTCCCAGCGTGCCTCTCTATAGTAACTGAGCGTGAAGGGCGTTTCCGGTTTACGTGACGCGAACGTGCGGGCCTTTCCGCTTCCGGTTTGTGGTCCTGAACTAGGCAGAGGCAGCATGGAGGCGAGTGCTGAGGGTAGGCGAGGCGCGTCGAAGGGCAGAAAGCGGCCTCGGGTCGGAAAAGGGCGGCTTGAGGGAGGCGTCCACATGGCGACTGCCGCGGAGGAGATCCGTCGGGCTCAGCACTTGGCTCTCGTGGCGGAGAAGCCCGCGGCGGAGCGTGGCCTTGAGGAGCTGCTGTTTGGGGACGTGGAGGAAGGAGACGACGACCTGCAGCGTCTGCAACGCCCGCTGGCGCAGGTATTAGGCGAGAAGCCTGTTTTGGTCCCCCGTTCCCGCCCCAACTGGATAGCAATCATCAGCATCACGGTATTTAGTGGATAATGGTTCTTTCCACCAGCTTTCTCTTCTTGTTATGCGCCTCACATCCCTGCCCGGGCTGCTGAGAATTAACAGTAATAAGTTTGTAGGAATTTTTAAAGATTCCTTGGTGGCAATCTGTAACATGTTTTTAAATTCTAAGATTAAAAAAAGTTTCTTTTTTTAAGGTCGGCGACGTGCTCAGTGGGAATCTCCTTGAAGGAGAATCTGATGACTCGGAAGTGGAGAATGAAACAGAAGACAACTTTCTTCCATCTGAAAAACCAGCATGGGTGGATGAAGATGATGAAGTTGAGGAAATGTAAGCAGCACTCATAGGCTATGTTTGCATGTCACAGTAATTCATGGTTAGGGGTTTACTTTGATGTGTAATGCACCTGGTGTAAATTGACTTGTGAATTGAGTGTGGTGAAGCAAAGCTGTAGTTGTAAGCAAGTTGCATTGAACTCTGTGAGGCTTGTCTTCAACCTAACATATGTAGGATTGGGGTGTAAGCATCTTACATCCTGTGAGTGCAAGCTCAAGAGTTGCATCAGCAGACGTATTGTACCTTAGCTTTTCCCTCTTTCCCCATGTGGGTCCCTATGTGTCCCCCAAACTTTGCTCTGGAGGGATTGCCAATCCTCCAGAGCAGATTTTGGGTGACTGCAGGTTGAAGGAGAGTCACCTTTGCACAAGTGGAAGTCCATTGCATCAGTGCACAATTGGATACCACCCATCATCTTAACCATTCATTCTGAGTGAAGATGTTAACATGTGTACTTTCTGCAAGTTTTTACAAAATATTGCCAGGCTGTCCACTTTTTAAGAGCTTTGGAAATACTAGAATCTTATCCAGTGGTACCTCGGGTTAAGAACTTAATTCGTTCTGGAGGTCTGTTCTTAACCTGAAACTGGTTTTAACCTGAGGTACCACTTTAGCTAATGGGGCCCCGTGCTACTGCCGTGCAATTTCTGTTCTCATCCTGAAGCAAAGTTCTTAGCCCAAGGTACTGTTTCTGGGTTAGCTGAGTCTGTAACCTGAAGCGTCTGTAACCTGAAACATCTGTAACCTGACGTACCACTGTAGCTGATTTTAAAATACTGTAAACTTTTTTTCCATTTCTCCCCCATGCTAATCATATAAAGTAGGTTAGGAAGAGGAAGTATTTGATTTATGGTCACTCAGTGAGTTTCATGGCTGAGTGAGGGTTTGAACCTTTATCTCCCAGGCTTACTTTGACACTCTTAACCGCTCCATCACATTGACTCTACTATGTAATCTTACTATATAACATGAACTACATGCCACTGTTTCAAAATATAAGCTATTCACTTCCTTTAATTTGTAAAGTGATCATCTTGGTAAAATTAATATTTTTACAGAACTGTACAAATTTATCATGTGACGTTTTTCTCCTAGAATTGACATGACCCATCGATATCGAAAAAACATGATGAAAAGTGATGCAGAAAAGAAGCTTACAAAGGAAAAACTTCAAAGAAGACTTCAAGAACAGTGAGTGTTAATGGTAACATGGACAAGAGGCAACCATCTTAAGAAAAATTAATTTTTGATTATTTATTTGAATTGGCATGATAAAATGTTAGCATATAACCTCATTTTTGAAGAGGCCTTCCTATATGTGTTTTCTCAAAACAGACAATTTCTAAATTAATTTGAATTTTTGAAGATGTCTATATTTATTACATAGTAAAATGCAATAAATAAATAAATGAATTTTCTTTATGCAGCTATGAAGTTTTACTGCTTAATATTGAGAAAAGGGGAAATGGCAAGGATGATTCAAATTGAACTGGAAAATGAAAGGCAGAAATGGCTGGGGTGCTTGGACAAAAGCACTTCCCTATTTATTGTCATAGTGAGAGGGTTACGTGCGAGAGGTGGGGAGGGTTGAGGAAAATGTTTTTCTTCCTTCACAGTCCATCCTTTAAACAGCTTGCATCTGCTCTTGCATCACAAGGGGGGTGTGTGTGTGTGTGTGTGTGTGTGCGTGAGAGAGAGAGAGACTATAAGGCTGTCTGTTAAGGGTTTCTTGCCCTGCATCCCTCTCTTCATCAGATATTTAATGCTCATCATCATTCTTTCACCCATCTTTCAAAATTGTCTGGCGTATTTACTTAGTTGTTTTTTACTTACCTCAATGAATAAGGTTGTGTCTTAAGTAACAGTTGTGGGTGAAGTAAAGATTCGTCTTCCTTAGATTTCAGAGCGCAATGGGAGCAACCCCTTCCTGGGCACAGAGGGATAGGAAGAAGAAAGCAAGAAAAGCCAGAGATGAAGGTAAATGTGGGACTTTCCATAGCATGAACCAAAGTCGATAAAGTAATTAAGATGCAATCCTGTGCACATGTTCTGCAGAGAAAGTTTTTGGGACTTCTGATCAAGGAAGTCTCGCATGGACTTATGTAGGAAGAGCATCATGGCAAGGGGAAGACCAACTTGGCCTCATCCATTGGCCATAAAAGGAGTAGTACAGGGAGTTGGCTTCTCCTCAAGTGTAGTGTGGGTGTTTGTGTGTAAGAACATGGCTGCTTGGTTCCCAGTTTCCTGGGTTGCGCATCCCATTCCTTAACTCTTATTTTCTTTAACTGCTTATTTTGCATCTGATTCCAGTTGTGATCCTTGAGAATTTTAAGCAATTCTTATTTTGCACTTGGCTTCAGTTTGGTTGCCTTCAAGGTTCAAGTAAAAAACAAAGTAGATCACGCAACCCTGAAGGCTGCCTACTCTGTTTTATATTGTTTACCTGAGGACGCAGACTGTCTTGCTACTGACGGTTGCAAGCTGCTCTAAGGGACCAGGAGCAGAGTTTATGACTGTATACTGAATAAGTTCTGACTTCTTTTCATATATAGCATTTAGCTTATGTCGCCACTTTTCATATGGTTGCACAGATAAAACAATACAATGTTTGAAATAATTTCTTTTTAAGATGACAGCGAAGATGAAGAGGATGAACTAATGCACAAGACAGGCAATTTCGTGACAGTGTCAGACTCCTTACCAAGAGGCATTTTACAGGTAAAGCCATCTTTCCTTTTCATGCACACAATGTGTTTGTGATTAGAATTCATAGGCTTTAAAGCTGTTAAAAATGAGAAAAACAACAGGTTTCAAGAGACACTTCATACAACACATTGAAAGCATTTTCATATTTTGAATATTTAGTTGACAAAAGTTTTAAGTATGATGAAAAAGTTATCATGTAGAGCTTCAACAGTAAAATAAAAAAAATCATTGGGAATTTTCTCCTCTCCTCTCCTGCAAGCCCGCTGTTAACCCTCAAAATCTGCTTCAGGAGGTTGGAGGACCATCTGGAGCAGATTTTAGGGAAGTGTGAGAAGAGGAAGTTCCAGCTGTGAGCAGAACACCACTTGCACAGAGTTGAATACATCTTGATTTTGGAAAATTAGGATCGGTAATGCATCTCTAAACTAGGAAATGGAAAACTGCCTAGAACACTGAATGTATCTTAGGACAGAACTAGTAGCAAATTTGCTGAAATATATTTCAGTAGTGCAGACTTAGGGTTGTGCCCAAAGCTGCTGTTTCACTTGGACAGAAGATTTGTGTTTGCACACTTGAACCTCCTTCTCAGAATCTGCTCCAGATGGTTGGAGGACCCTGTGGAGCAGTTTTTGTGGGAGTATTCAAGGAGGAGCAGAAGGGGGGGGGTCCTATTTGGGTAGTTTAGTGCTGCTTGTGCAGTGTTGGATACTGTCATGAGTTCATAGATTTTTTCATTTCTATACTTGTTTCTTAGTGGTTATGCAGCTTCATAACAACCACACGTGTTCCTGTTCTGCATTTTAGATGAAAAACTGCTTGTGGGCTAATAATGAACGTCTGTCAGATGCAAAACTGACAACTGTGCAGTTCCATCCTTCTGCTCAAGTTGTTATGACTGCTGGGCTTGATCGGTCTGTATCACTGTTCCAGGTGAGGAATAATTACCTTATATATGCTGCAATCGTTTCTGCTTCTGTGTTCTTGTATACTATTTTAAGGAACTGATTGGCTGAGACATGCTTCAGACACCTATGTGCTGGTTGGGTGGGTGGTTTGAATTTGCATATTTAATACCAAAATTTAAGGACTGGAAACAGTCAAAAGTGCATGGAAGCAAGTGGGTCATCCCTATTGTTTGCATAGAAGCAGAAGGAGTTCCTTGTTATTGTGGAGCTCCATCTGCAGTAGCAGGCAGAAGCAGCCCAATGTTTCTGTGGGGCTCCGGCTTGCCGTCAAATCAAGGAATTTAAATTCAAGACAAACTGGCATTTGCTAGTCATTATTACACTTGTATTTTAGAAATCCTCTTAAATATTGCCCATTCTGAGGTGAAAAATGAATGCATCTTTTTCTCTTTAAAGGTGGATGGCATCACTAATCCAAAGATACAGAGCATTCACCTGGAAGGCTTTCCAGTGTACAAGGCACGTTTTAGTGCTGATGGAGAGCAGGTTATTGCAACTAGCATACACAACAAGCGGTTCTATATATACGACATGATGGCTGGAAAAATTATTCCTGTAACCCATATCAGAGGTGAGGTTTTACCGCTTGCTTATATTTTGGTACACATTGAATTTTCAGTAGATTTGAATAATGCTCAAATATAATTTTGTTTTTTCTGAATTAGACATAAAATATTTGTAATTAAATTCCTTCTTACTGTGTTGCATGGCAGTAGAACTAGTGCCCAGTGTTCTTCCTTGTCTTTGGAACAATGGCATCTATAAGAAAAAGAATAAACATTCAAGGAAATAACCATCTATTCTTTATAAATAAGCACCCAGATTAAACCATAATTTATAAGCTAATTGTTAGCCTTGTTGCGTGTGTGTGTGTGTGTGCTGGAACTATATAACACATTGCTTTTTTGAACTTAAGGTTTAGAGGAGAAGTTTATCAAAAATTTTGAAGTATCACCAGATGGAAGATTCCTGCTCCTTAATGGAACATCAGGCTATCTGCACTTGTTAACAATGAAGGTAAAATATGCATTTGTGTCTGAAAATGAGCATTTCGAACCACATAGCATTTTGCAGTCTTATGCTTCATGCAAAACTTCTGTGCTGCTCAACAGTAGCCATTTCAGCAGACAGGTCACAGGGATGGTGTGGATTTATTGACTTTGATTTTGTTAAATCCAAATAGTGGTGGCTAATAGCTAAGCAGTTGGTTATCTTTAGAGTTTTGTGTTGTGTCTTTTATTAAACACGTCATCTGAATAAATGAGTAAGTCAGTTGTGTGGTGGAGACTGTAGAAGGACAAAGATAAACCAAAGGAAGAAAGCCATAAATAACAGGAGGGAAATAGGGCAACAGAACACCATACTAGGGAATACAGTGGTGTACTAAGAAATATACCAGTATATATGAAAACACAATCAGCCAATATTTATTTGTGTGCACCTGCATCCTACAAATTTTCTTCCCTTCCTTTTTATGATGACTGTAGAAGGGCACATTCCTCTCATGAGACCAGACTGTTTAACTTTATGATATTGTGACTACTTGTGTTGATCAGCAATTGCATTGCTATTTTAGACGAAAGAGCTTATTGGGAGCATGAAAATAAACGGGAAGTCTTTTGAATCATCTTTCTCTCCAGATAGCAGCAAAATCTACACGCATTCTGGTAAGTCAGATGAGATGCAGCATCACTGTTTGAAGGTGTGCGTTCTTTAGTGAAAGGAGAACTTTGTATAGCCTCTGTTGCTGCTGTTACAGTAGTAATCGTCACTGGCTCATTTTCTGATTAGAAAGGACCCATAGAAAGGTGCCTTCAGATGAAACTGGAATTTATGACCCGATACAACCTCCCCATAAACCATGAAACAGTTGTGCCTTTTACTTCTTATGATGTATGCATGTGAGTACAGTGGTGCCTCACTAGACGAATGCCCTGCTAGACGATTTTTTTGCTAGACGAATGGGTTTTGCGATCGGAGGTTGCCTCGCAAGACGACGAGGTTTTCTATGGCCGCCGCTTCGTCTTGCGAAGCGTGGCCATAAAAACCTCCGATCACAAAACGTACAGGGTATTCCTCTAGCACAGTGGTTCCCAACAGGTGGTCCGGGGGCCCCCAGGGGTCCGTGAGCTATGCCAGAGGGGTCCTCAAGATGCTATTAGATGCCAAGCCTCTGGCCCGGCGGAACCGGCGGAACTGCCGGTGCGCGGGCGCCAAGCGAGCCCGGTGGATCAACCGGGGAGCCACTGAAGGCCCCCCGGCGACCCCACTGGACCGAGGCTGAGTGCGCCCGGCCGGAGACTCGGCGGAACCCCTGGGCCTAGAGGCCCAAAACCGCCTTCCAGGCTGCGGACCCCGCGGCGACCGCGTGGGCGTCGGAAACGTCCGGCGGAGCAAGCGAGGAGCCGCTGAGGCCTCCCGCAGGTCCGCCAGGCCGAAGACGAGGGCGCCCGGCCGACAGCCGAGCAGAGCTCTGTGGCCCGAGACCTCCCACCACGCAACGATCCTGGGGGGCCTGCCTCGCCACTGCAGTCGCCATCACCCCTAGCTGCCCAAGAGGGGGAAGGAGCCCCCCCCCAAGCGAAGGCCCCCGATCCCGCATCTCCTGCGCGCCACACAGGGAGCCTCATGGGGACCCGAAGAACAAAGGCCGCACCGAACCCGCTGGCGCTGCTACCGCCGCAAATACAGCCACCCCACCACCACCGACAGCAAGGAGCTTTTGGCTTTCGCACCGTCACGCTTCAGCTCCGGAGCCGAAGTGTGCTGGTGCGAAAGCCCCCACTCCGCCGTGCTTCAGCTGAAGCGCTCCGGTGCGGGGGCTTTTTGCCGCCTGCCTGGCTCGGGGAAGGCAGGCAGGCAGGCGGCAACAGCCCAGGGAAGCTCCTGCCTGCCTTCCCTGAGCTGAAGCGCAGTGGCCGCTTGCTTGGGGAAGGCCGCTTGCTTGCCGCCTGTCTGTCTGCCTTCCCCGAGCCAAGCGGCCGCTGTGCTTCAGCTCGGGGACTGCCGTCGGCAGCGGTCCTTGCTCTCTTGCCTCAGGAAAGGCAGGCAGGCAGGCGGCAACAGCCCAGCAAGGCTCTGGGGCTGTTGCCACCTTCCACGAGCCAAGCGAGCAAGCGCCGCCACTGCCGCCAGTTCCCCCGGAGCCCATAGGAACACATTAATTAACTTTTAATGCATTCCCATGGGAAACGGTGCCTCACAAGATGAATTTTTCGTAGGACAAATTGACCGTCGGAACAAATTAAATTCGTCTAGCGAGGCACCACTGGTACCTATTTAATGGAAACTCACCATGTAATAGTTATAATCTTTAAGTAAAGTAGGGAGTTCCTTGCTGTGCTCTTGTTGTTCATAGTTTCGCTGAGGTTCCCCCCACTTAACTCCAGCATTTTGATGTCATATATTACTTCCTCTAAAAAAATATTCCCCATGTGTTTCTCTCTGTCAGTTCAGGGTGAAGTTTTCATATGGGATGTAAAAAGCAGACGATGCCTAAACAGATTTTCTGACGAAGGTTGTTTGCGTGGTACATCTATTGCAGTCTCCAAAAACAACCAATATGTGGCATGTGGGTAAGTGGAAGCATAAGATATTTTATTTCTTGGATCCTGCCGGAAGGTTCTCTACTTTGAAGACACGAGTTGTCAGATAATTATGGGTTTAAACATGCGTTACTAAGGTTGCAGCATATTAAATCCACTTGATTTCAGTGGGATTTGCTTTTGAGTAAACATTCTTAGTAATGTGCTATAAGAGGCCAAATTCAGAGGAGGGCAAAATCTACCAATAATTTAGTGGTGTATCTTCATATATGGCAACAAAATAACTTGCCAGTATGACAGGTTAACACAGGCATCCCCAAACTGCGGCCCTCCAGATGTTTTGGCCTACAACTCCCATCATCCCAAGCTAACAGGATCAGTGGTCAGGGATGATGGGAACTGTGGTCCAAAACATCTGGAGGGCCAAAGTTGGGGGATGCCTGGGTTAACACATTGCAAATGCTTTTTAGATCAAGTTCCAAGCTTTATCAAAGTAGTCTTCAGAAATATCTTATTTTTAGTCCATGGTTGATCCATGACTTGGAAGACTGACTGAGTAAATATTGAGCAGCTTTTTGCCCTTAAATTCTGTAGAGCTGCCATGTTGCTTGCCTTGATTTAAAAATGGAACTTCTGAGCTGTGGCTGGAGCTAATTGCTTCCCCTAAGATACAGGTGAGCTTCTTGCAGCATATGTAGGAGTCAGCAATTGTGCTGCAGCATTCTGCACTAACTGCAGGTTCCAGAGCAAGCAGAAGGAAAGCCCCACATGGAGTGCATTGGAGGAATCTACTTGAAATCACTTAATGCATGAACTGCTGTGGCAAGGCTTTCCCAGTCTAGGAATGGCTGTAGCTGTCAAACCTCTTTCTGCAAATGGAGCCTTCCTTCTACAAACTTAAGCATAAAGGTAGTAAAAAAAAATTGCACTCTTTTTATTTACATGAATAAGATTTTACTGTAAAGGTAAAGGGATCCCTGACCATTAGGTCCAGTCGTGATCAACTCTGGGGTTGTGCGCTCATCTCGCATTATTGGCCGAGGGAGCGGGCGTACAGCTTCCAGGTCATGTGGCCAGCATGACAAAGCCACTTCTGGCGAACCAGAGCAGCACACGGAAACGCCGTTTACCTTCCCGCTGTAGCGGTCCCTATTTATCTACTTGCACTTTGATGTGCTTTCGAACTGCTAGGTTGGCAGGAGCTGGGACTGAGCAACGGGAGCTCACCCCGACGCAGGGATTTGAACCGCCGACCTTCTGATCAGCAAGCCCTAGGCTCTGTGGTTTAACCCACAGCGCCACCTGTGTCCCTAGATTTTACTGTAGTTACGCCTTAAAATTTCCTCAGTATAGCTGATAGGAAATGACGCTCAGTATTTCTGGAGAAGCATAGGATCCTGAATATAAGTTGCTGAGTTAATTTAATTATGGTTTAAGCATTTTGTAAACCACAAACTCTTTTTTCTAGTTCCAGTTCTGGAGTTGTGAATGTGTACGCTCAGGACGATTGTCTCAGAGAAACTAATCCTAAGCCTCTTAAAGCTATAATGAACTTGGTCACACCTGCAACATCGTTATCCTTCAGTCCCACCACTGAAATATTGGCAATTGCTTCTAATAAAGTAGATGATGCGGTAAAGCTGGTAAGAATTTTTCCCAAGTTTAATTCAATAGCTAGGTATTAATTCAATTCAATTTAAGCTGGAGTTTTCTTGCTTGTTCTTTTCAGCTCCTAAGGTCCTCCTCAGCATCCCAACCTTGGATTCCCATGCCTACAGAGATCCCCTGTCCATCTCCCCTGGCATTAATTCAGCAAAACAAACAAAAAACAGTTCCTCTTATAACTATTATAACTAGGTAGCTTACTGGAGGATTTTTCTCCTGCTTGTGATTATTATTTCCCTTTACAGATGTTTTGTTATTTGTCAACATTCTGTTGCTGACCTCTTCACATTGAGGGCTTTGCATGTCTGAACATTCTGTGACATCCTAGTTGCTCAAGTAATTTTCACATATATAGAACAGACACACATGTTGCCTGGCTCTTGGATAGTGAAAATGTCTTGAGTTTGAGTAAGTCTTCTGGGAAATTACCAAAAATATGACAACAGAAAGACAGAAATGCCTATACCAGGCATCCCCAAACTTTGGCCCTCCAGATGTTTTGGAGTACAGTTCCCATCATCCCTGACCACTGGTCCTGTTAGCTAGGGATCATGGGAGTTGTAGGCCAAAACATTTGGAGGGCCACAGTTTGGGGGTGCCTGGCCTATACTTTATGGTTTGAGGCAAACATTTCTCACTTTAGGAGCTTTATATAGGGAAACCTTTTCCTTTTCACCAGGTGCACACAGTCTACCAATTTCTGTTTCAGAACGGGAAAATGAGATAACCCCCAAAACATCCATTTTATCATATTAGAAAAGCTTTTCACATTGCTACCATTTAGGCGAAAAGTGGGTTTTAGCTCCAGAAAAACCTAATGTCACACAGCTGGTGGAAACATCATGTGGTTCATTTCCTCCAAGTGTGGGAACAGGCAGCCCGCAAGGGAAATTTTGAGATAGTGAGCATCGGCCAATGTAGTTTTAATTGTAACTGTATAAGCAAAATCTGTAGTTAGAAAGATCCTGGACAGGGAAGTTTCTTTTTTATAATAAATTTTTATTAATACTTTTCATAAAGCCAAACTAATCTAGAGAAGAAAAATAGGAAAAAAGAAAAAGAAAAGGAAGAAGAGAAAGAGAATAAAAGACCTTAACCTTTATTCCACACAGAAAAGTAAACCCTCCCAGCTCTCACCTGGGAGTTTCCCCCTATTCCCCCAGCCTCCGATCCTGGGAGTTCCTCTGTACCAAAACTCAGGGAATTTCTAAAGTACGTAGCTTGCAAATGGGCAGGGGGACGTTAGGAAATCCTGCTAGTTGTGCACAAGCCTTTGCTTAAGATAAAGCTGTTGGGTTCAGAGTTATTGTCTTGAGAGTAAATGTAGAAATTAATGTTTGAAACTTTTTTATTTTAATATTATGTATGACAATGAAGTATGCTTTCACTTACCCCGCCCCCTCTGTTTCATTACCTTGTCCCACTTGCCTTCGCAGGTGCACATTCCTTCATTTACTGTATTCTCCAATTTTCCGGTGTTGAGAAAAAAGTTCATATACTTGGCTAACTCCATGGACTTCTCACCCAGAAGTGGATATTTTTCCATAGCAAATAGCAAAGGCAAAGCTTTATTGTATAGGTATGTATTAAATCATGCTACTGCAATTACGGTGATATTTAACTCTTAGATTTCTTCAGATTTGTGTTATATTATAATAACCACTAATACTGTCCATAATTTAATATAATGGGCAGTATTAGTGTTAGTCGTATTCAGAGTAGCTACTTTTAGTATGGTTTAGATGTATATTGCCTTTGATACCTAATCATAATAAAAAAGGTTTTTACAATTTAACTGACCTAGGCACAATTTGAATTTTCTTGCACATTCTTATTTCCCTTTTCTCTTTTAAAAACATACATTGCTAATCTGTACCCTGATATGTTCATGTTAGATGAAAACATTGTCGTAAAATATTACGTAGAACCACTGTGATATAATTTAGAAAGCTAAAGCAGGGTGCTTTGTGGTCTTGTTGTTGGGAATATCTCAAACTATTGCATATTAACTCTGTTTTAACTTTGCAGGTTGAAACACTACTCAGATTTCTAAGCAGATTCCTTTAGACTGAGGTAAATATCAACTGAAGTAGAAATGCTGCTGGAGAATTGCGGGCAACATAGTTTGAATTTCCTTGTTACAATTTCAGAGTCAGAAAGAAATTCAGTTCATTGGAGCTTTGTATTGAATTTTAATGGTTAGTGAAGTGTGTGCACTTATTTGGAATGAAGCACACTGAACTAAGGGCTTTCCAGGGTAGCAATCGATAACACTGAAATCATAGTTTACAATTAACAATAAAAATTTAAACAAGTGTAAATCTTTTCACTATACATTTAGTCTAGTGCTATTCATTGCTTAAATCCTTGCTGATATAACTGTTCATAAACTTACACATTAATTGGCTTTTAGGAGGATGCAGCCTTTTTCTTGAACATTTGCTGATTTGCTCTTCATACTTTCTCTCTACAGATGGTGTACCCTGTGACTTTAAGAAAGTGGATTAACTTTTCTTTATTGCCTTGATGCATTTATATGTATGTGTGTTTGTAGCAATACATAGCTTTTGAATAACTTGTCAGAAACTCGTCTCTAATATTTCTCCATAACATCTCCAGTGTTAAATAAAAAAATTCCTTCAGTAGCACCTTAAAGACCAACTAAGTTTTTATTTTGGTATGAGCTTTCGTGTGCATGCACACTTCTTCAGATACAGTGAAGAAGTATCTTCACTGTATCTGAAGAAGTGTGCATGCACACGAAAGCTCATACCAAAATAAAAACTTAGTTGGTCTTTAAGGTGCTACTGAAGGAATTTTTTTATTTTACTTCGATCCAGACCAACACGGCTACCTACCTATCTCCAGTGTTATTTAAGAGAACACATTGCATGAAAGTAGGGGCTAATCCACACACGCAGAGAAATTATGTAGGACAGCCTTACAGGATGCATTAAAACTGAAGGAAAAGGTGGGGTAGATATGACTAGAGCATTCAAACATGCAATCCACCCACCCTCAATAGTCTGAAGCACTTGGTTTTTGATGGAATTTACCTAAATGGGTGGGTTACATGTTTGAATAGGTTTGAATGGTGGGGAGAAGGTAAATACCATTTCACAGTGCATGCTTCTAGAAGTGCTGCTGGGGCTGCTAACTTGGACGCCTTCATGGGGAATAGGTCTAGTAATGTCTGTTGCATATGGTAACTAAGAGGGACTTCTGTCTTCAGAAGTAGCGTACCTCTGAGTACTAGAATCTTACATATTTGAGTTTTGACTACTTGTCCTCCTTCGTGGGTTACATAACCTTGAGTTTAATCAGAACTGTGGGAATATTTTGCACCAAGTGGGCATTGGAAGACATTTACCGTTGTTTCAAGCTCAATAACAGTGTAATACTGACCCCAAGTGGTCACTGGTGGATACTTAATTTCTTATCATTTGCTTTCATTTTAAAGCATTCAAAAGACAAACCAGCACTTTAAAAACATTGTATATCAAACAGTATCTTTGGTCACTTTGCCCCCATCATTTGACTTTCCCAAACCAATCGCTATGGAACTCAGACAATGCAACATATGTGCATAATTCTCCCACACTGCCCTACATACCACACCTTAACTGAAAGACACAGTGCTAGTGATTTCAAATAGTGGTTCTTGGATAAACCAATTTATTGCAGTATTTTTATTTGGACAACAACCTTTCATAACATCCTCCAGCTGGTTAACTATGAAATGTTTTGTTTTTGTTTTGTTTTGTTTTGTTTTGTTTGAATCCTTCTTTAGATACACATGCCTCAGGTCATTTAAGACTTTGACCAGCACTTTTCAGACTCATTGGTAAATAAAGTACTTTACTTTTCATATGTTTTATGTGTAAAGTGAATACACAGTTTTCTTCTTCCTACCACCTTAAAGAGTAGGAATCGAGTACTGTGCCTAACACACTATGGTTATAAATACATTTCTGCATTATATATATAAAAAGTGTCCACTAAGACTTCCCAAAATTCTGGATCCACATGATATTTTCACTATGTGCATTCTAAAGAGAACTTAAAGTGATGTCATCTTGTATTAAATGAATGATGTTGAGCGTCAACTTTCATCATAAGAAACTAGAGTCTAGTGGCACCTCAAGTGACAAATCTGTTATGGCACACAATTTTGTGGACTACAAAAAGCAGACTGATGAATACATTCTTAACCTTGGCAATCTATAGAGCTCAAGTTAGATATAAAAGAGCGTAGTTAAGGTTTGTTTCTTTGTGTTACACCAAACATCATAATTAAGTCAGACTGATGGTTATCAGCTGCAAAACATTCAGTGTAAAACATTTGTATTATGGCTCCTCCTATTCATGCCTTAGAGTAAGAACACTATATGAATACGATGTGAATTAATGAATTAACTTTTCCTAGATGAAAAGCCCCATATTAAAGACAACTCGGCCCAAATGTGAAACTTGTGTTTTTCTGCCACGTCCTGGGGGAGGGTGCAAGTCTTGAGCTCAAATCCCAGAGTGAAGCGGAAACGATAAGAAACAGCTTTACATCTCAAGAATAGCCTTCCTTCAACCTCCTTCATCGTTGTGATTTTATGACATTTCCGCAAGTTCTCCCACTGCTAGCCACCAAGAAACGACATTGCCATGCGTGAATCAATTGGAAACCGTTTCAGATCTTTAGGGTTTATAAACCCCAGCATGTGCTTTGGCACAATCTTTTTATGGGGTTACTTGAGGGTATTGCAACGATGCTTCGTGTTACTCCAGCCTCAGAAGCCTATAGAAAAGTTGGTGTGAGTAAGCCCAATTATCTCTTATCGCTGACATACTCGGACAGAGCTCTGGTTATGTGGTGGCAGCTGCCTCGGTTCTCACGGGTGGGGCCAAGTCCAAAACATCCCGCAGGGGGACACCGCGCTGCCGAAAGCGGCCAATGAACCGAGGGGAAGCCCCGCGCCCAGGTTCCAGCGCCCAGCGGTTGCCACGGAGACGTGGCCTCTCCCCCTCCCCACCCCTTTCTCTCTCTCGCGCGCGCGGCCTCACAATCTGGTCCCCCTTGACCCAGCTTTCCATCAGAAGAGGATGCTCCTCCGTCGCAAAGCTCCGCCCCCTGTTGCCAAGGAAGTGAGGTCACATAATATGGCGGCTGGGGCTTAGCTGCGCTGAGGGAGGATCCGGGTCTCGGGGAATCTGCGTCCATCCTCCCCACCCGGGGTGCGCTGTCGCCCCCGAATCCCTCCAGCGTCGAGAGGCGGGGCTAAGGGCCGCGATGGTCTCCGGCGTCGCCCTGCTGTGAGACAGGGTCCCTCGCGACTGGGTCCGCGTCCTGCCGAGCCGCCTCGATGGAGTTGAGAGTCGGGAACCGGTACCGGCTTGGCCGGAAGATCGGGAGCGGCTCCTTCGGGGACATTTACCTCGGTGAGGGGGCGCTGCTCTGGCATGAACCGAGAGGGGGTTTGGGAAGGTGGCGCGGGGGGGGGGGGGCGACCACGGCCTCAGGAAAGTGGCTGCCTTTGGAGAAGCGAGGTTGGGGGTCGCTTTGCCTCTGGCACTCTGGTGGGGCCTTCAGGTCGCGGCCCCCACCCCAAGCGGATCTGGTTTCCCGTGAGGTGACAGAGGAACGCCCAAGAAGCGCATCAAGCCCCGTAGCGGGAAGTAAAACCGTCTTGTCCCTTCCCTGCTCAACCACCGCAGTTACAGTCAGGGTTTACTCGGAAGGAAGACCTGGGTATTGCAGGGAGACTTACTTCTGAGCAAGCGTGTTTACAGTTAGAGCCTTGGCTCGACACTGGGGAAAATGAGGACTGGGAGAGCCCCAGTAGTGCCCAGTTACTTCCTTTGTGACCTTGGGCAAATCGCTCTTGTCTCCTTACTCTTCTCTTCCCCCCCCCTTTCTTCCCCACTTCTTTTATTGGCTTCTAAGCTGGGGTGGGAAAAAAATTCCTGACTACATATTTCTGGGCCGAAGGGTTCTGACAGTGAAGTATGAGGTTTGGAAATGCACCAGCTGTTGGTGAAGAAAAATTAATAATACCCAGATGTAGTTGTTTACTGTGAGGCTTCCAGGAAGTAGCCTGGTTTGAAAGAGATAATTGCCTAGGTTTAGGCCATTTTTTGCAGAGTATCTCTTCTCCTTTTGTCACTTGTCATTTCTGCTATAGCTTTTAGCTGAATTGTAACATGGGGAGAAATTACAGGTTTTGTGCTGCGCTTTCTGGAACTAAGGCACACCTGGTTATTTTCAGCTTAGTCCCCTAATTTTGATGGCAGTGTAACTGTGAACCTGAGCCAGAGGCCTGCTAACTTACATCTTTGGTAATAAATCTTTAATAGACCCTGAGGGATGATGTGGATTTTCTCCTGCATTTTGTATGTTGTAAGCTAGTCTAGGTGTCTCCTTTCAAATTTATAGGCTTTATGCAAAGGTAAGCCAGAAAAAAATCTGATGGATGAAACTGATGCTGGCAAATAGTTAATGGTTCAATCCTGCAAAGGCATATGCCTATGCATTGCAGTATGCATTGAGTGGCTCTAATGGGATTGCTGACTCTGCATGCTGCTATCTATACAAGTGTGTAAGTCAATCCAAGTCTGAGCTCCTGCGTTTAAAAATACACTAATTTATGCATGTCAGGAGCAGTGAGACCAGTTGTGAAGCCTTGTTAATTCTTGTTAATTGAGAGGGTCCCCACCCTCTTGAAATCTGCTTCAGTGCATGGCTGTCGAATATGGATGTGTTAATAACATTAAATAACTTGTGTACTTCTTTGTTCTTCACTGTTGGGGGGGGGGCAGATGAGAACAACCAGCACTTTAGTTTTGTATCATTGTATTCTAAAACTGGCATCTGTTTTCAAAGATTGTGGGAATGCAGTTTTCTAGAATCTTAGTGTCGCCATCCTTGGTGCTGGTTTTGGCCTACAGATAAAGCTACTTGAGAACAGTTTTAAGGTACAAGTACAGCAGTTATTTTGGAGCTGTATATAAGGGTGCGGCCCCAGAAGGAGAAAGGTCATGCTATGGCAGCTCCACCTATGGGAGCAGTAGTTAAAGTCGTTGTGCAGGTTAGGAAACTTTGTATATACAGTAATCAGAAGAGTTGTTTTAGTCTTGTTCTTAATAACATAGTCCATCTGGCTGTCAAATATCAGGCAGATGTTTTTAGTTTATGTGAGGAGGAGCTACCTATTTGATTATTTTCATTTTGATAATTTTGTACAAGAAAGGCTGCAGGCATCTGTAGCCTATATACAAAGATGGTGTGTCAAATAGGTATTAAGCACATACATACTATGGCCATGTGTATGCAATTCGTTAGAATATCAGCACCCAGATAATGAGTCTTTAAATTGTCATACTTGTGAAACTACAAAGAATAGCGTAAAATAAAGCACTGAAGATAGTTAAATGTTTAACAATTGTAATCCTTGAAAGAAAGAGAAAATCTGCCCAGATGTCTAATTCTGGGACTTTTATTTTCCCCTAACACAGTGAAGTCTTTGATGCCTATAAGTGAACTGGTTTCCACGTCTCAATAAAGCATATTTAATGTTTAACCACAGTTTATTGCTAATTAGTAGTGGGTGCCTGCTGATCAAAGCTTCCAGCTTTGTTCATCCCTTGTTGTTGGCCATACTGCTCTGGGAGCAAAAAGGCACAAGCTTTGACTTGTATATTCAGACCAGATATTGTGGTTTGTTTCTCTCCGAACAAATTATAAGAGGTAGCCAAGGTTTATTCTTGTCTTACTACTTATGGGGAAAACAAACTTTGAGCCCAGGTTTAGGCAGCACAAGGCTTGTAGCTTGTTGTAGCTAGGAACATGAGAAAAATGAAGCAGGGACTCCTGAGCAGTGAACACGAGCATGTTGGTCAGTTGTGTTAAACCAGGCATCCCCAAACTTCGGCCCTCCAGATGTTTTGGACTAAAATTCCCATCATCCCTGACCACTGGTCCTCTTAGTTAGGGATCATGGGAGTTGTAGGCCAAAACATCTGGAGGGCCGCAGTTTGGGGATGCCTGTGTTAAACCATAGTTAAGGATTGGTCTCTTATAAGAATATTTTCTATACTCCTTTATGTGTTTAAAAGATAGATACCTTGCTCTCTCACCAGTGGTTTCCAAGACAGCCCCTGTAGGTACAATACAATTAAGCTATACAGTAGAATCATAGAGTTGGAAGAGACCACAAGGGCCATCCAGTCCAACACCCTGCCAAGCATTTGAAGAAATGTTTGTGTTCACTTAGAGTATTGGTATGTTACAAAATCTTCCCAACACAAGATCCATTGTTGCACCCATGGATATGAAGGGACTTGCTCTTACGGTAGCTGTTCTGCTGTCACTCATGCCTTCCAATCTTCTCAGTTTGTGGAGAGGTCCTAACCCTCCAGAACAGATTTTGGGTTGGGGTCACCCAGGGGACTTCAGAGAAGAGAGGAAGGGGGAATCCGTTGCACAAGCAGCACACAATAGTTGGATATTGCCTAATAGCTTTGGTGAATAGTCATCTTGCTCTGTAACAACTTACATATTGTATTGAAAAGTAGATCCTAAGTAAGAATCCTTGAGTTGAGTTCTTCTGGAACAGCTTTTTAATGTATGGAAGTACAGTACTGTATAGCTCGCACTATCAGTGTTACTCTGCTGCATCAGCAAGACCAACACTGTTATTTCTTTGTATAGGTCAGTTGGCCTTTGTTACTTGGTTTGAGGCTGTAGGTAGGTATTCCAGATAATCCAGTGCAAAGTTCTGTCTCTTGATAGGAGATGTAGGGGTTTCTCAGCTTCTGCTAGTCATAAAATAAATGTTAATGTCTGATAGGAAGATCTTGAGGTTTTTGGTTTTTCAGTGGTGTGGATTCCGTTTACAACACTTTAATCTAGAAGTAGTTTTTGCCACTTCTTAGGAAGATCCCAACTCCTCCTACTGTAGCAGAAGCTGTGAGTCCCATGGCAAATTAGTATTGTGCATTAATTTGAAAACATAGCTAACAGCTTCATTTGGTGAAATATATCTTGCATATACATGATACTTATCACCAGTCTTTCCCAGAATCTGACCTTTAGCCAGCTTCTGTTTTCTTAAGAATTGTGAAATGTTGCCCAGTCACTAGAAACTTTTGTTGGCAGAAAATGTGCTTACCTAAGAGAAGCTTCCTTGCTCAGGAATCTGTACCTAACTGGTTGCAGCTGAGCCCCTTCTTAAGTGAATAAAGAACAAATTGCTTATGGCCTGTGGTTTTTGCTTAGTGGAGTTAATATTTTATGTACTGTTCTAAAGATAATATGCAGTAAAATGGCTTGACCCTTTTAAGCAGCATACTTCTTCCTAGTTTCCCCCTATAGAAGTGCAATATAGAAGGCTTAATATGGGACATGTTAAAGAAGACTCCCTGAGTGAGTGTACATGCATGCACAATGTGTGTGCACACCATGTCACAGTCTTCATATACCTAAAACCAAGTTGTATATTGTAACACTACTGTTGCATTCATTTTGGTTTAAAAAAAGTTAATCCCTTGTTACCTCGGATATTAACCTCTCTCTTAGCCAAAATCATTAAGTGTGGTGAACGACAAGAGTAGTCTGTATGTGAAACACTGGTGCTACATGCAAGAGCCTTCCAAATACTGTAAAATCATGTTTATAAAGGGGAGGCAGTGTTTTAAACCAGAAGGCTCAGCTAAATCAAGATGTGAACCTTGAGAAGTCATTGTGCTGTGTGCAATCCGTCGCTTGTCATCGACATTTCCTGTGTTTTGTATGCATGTGGCCCTGACTGTTCACGAGTGTGGAATGTCCTTATCAGCTTAAAGGCATGCCTTATATTTGTATGTTCTCTCTCCTCTTGCATTTCATCTGCTCCCAGACTTAGATGAGACCGAAAGTAAGACTATTTTTTCTTTGTTAATTGCAGCTCTAGCATGTTTGCTTATTTATTTATTTATTTATTTATTTCATAAAATGTGTGTACCGCTTAATTGTTAAAACCTCAAAGTAGTTTACAAAGGGAATAAAACAATAAAATTATCTGTAAAAACAGCTCTATAAAACATTTAAAAGATAAAATCAACTATAAGCTAAAAACATACATCAGCATTTTTCATGTAAGAATGTGATTGTTTAGTGTGGCAGTGCCTACACTTTGGAATTCCCTGCCTATTGAGATCAAGCTGGTGCCTTCACTGTACTCTTTTTGGCACCTGCTAAAAACATTCTTGTTTAAACAAGCCTACCCTGATGCTTAGGAAGTTGAGGTAACTTCTTAAAAAAATAATATATATATTGATTTTATAAACATGAAAAATACATAAGACACAAAAATACTCAAAAATACAAAAAACACATAGAACACAAAACTAGAAAATACAAGACAAAATACAAAAAGAAAAAAGAGAGAAAAAGAACCATATTTATCATTCATATATCCTAACATTGTTGACTTCCTCGTATCCCTCCTTACTGCGTTTCATTATATATCATCCTTAGTAATTTCTATATCATTGAGGTAATTTCAATCTGCTTTAGCATTTTAACTTTTATATGTTTTTAAGTGTGGTTGTGAATTTTCCTTGATTTTACTATTTTATCTTTTGTAAACCGCTTTGAGGGTTTTTTTACAATCAAGCAGTGTATAAATTTTATGAAATAAATAAATTCCCTATGACTTGTGTATATTTAATAGGACATAATCTGCAGGTGCTCATGATACTATAGTACATGTTGCATTACAAAACACAACTTAGAGGATACTCGGAAATTGAGTAATAAGAAACCTATTGAAATCATTGTTTACAAATTAAGGAATTGCTTTTGCACACAACAGATGAATGTAGAATCTTAACCATAATTTTAGAGCCCTTATGTCCCATTGATTTTGATGAAGAGCTAACATGTGAATGGGTTTGTGGACAGGACTTCATCTTCTTGTCTTTCCCCCCTGCAGCCACCTGCTCACACCCTAGGTTTTCTCTGGAGACTCCCCCAAACCTCCAAAGCAGATTTTGAGGGTATATGACATGGGGACTGCAAGAGGGAGAAAAGAAAAGCCCAGTTGCACAAGAGGAAATCTGTTCTACTCGCTTGCAGACACCCTTGGATAAACCCACTGTGCTTTCACTCCCTACTGAAATCACTAAGACTTAAATGGGCTTAAGTTTGCCTAGATTGTATCCTGTTTATGCGTGGGTTATGTTCCCGGGCACCGCATGCATCAGTGAAATTGTGTATAATTAAAACCCATTGAAAAAGCCTGCAAACAACACCATTCCACCCCTGCCCTGCCTGTGTTCCACCCTTTTAGGGATATTTCATTGATGTCTTTATGACATTTCTGGGTCACTTCTGGGTTCAACACAATGCACATATACACGGTCACACACATATTGAACACGTGTAAACAGGGCTGCCTGTAATGGATAGGTGACACTACCAATGCAAGTTATATCAGTTCAAAAGCATGAGGGGAATGCACAAGCAGTGTTAGAAATTAGCTAGGCACCAGGTGCATTTTGCTCCTGGTATGGGTACAATTGCAACCACGTGGATATCTCTAAATGCCAGGTTGGTGACTGACATCTCCACCTTTCTTAAGCAGAAAAGCTTAATTACTGCATTTATATCCCACCTTTTTCTCCAAGGCTTGCATGGATTCACCCCCCCCCTTTCTTGGTTATTCCATACAACTTCCTTGTGATGCCAGCAACTGTTACACACAGTGCCAGGGTTTATAAGCCATGGATCAGATCTATAATGGCAATTGCCTTGGTTAGTTCATGTTTTGATTGTCTTGGATTTTGAAGTTGTGTTTTCTTCTTTCCTTTAGGGACTGACATTGCTGCTGGAGAAGAGGTTGCCATCAAATTGGAATGTGTGAAAACCAAACATCCTCAACTCCATATAGAAAGCAAAATTTACAAAATGATGCAGGGTGGAGGTAAAAATTATCTGTGCTGATAAATCATATGGGTACTAATGTTCTAGCTATAAACTGAAGAAGGCAGATAGCAACAAGTGATTTCATGGTTACTTTCCTGCCATGCATTAGGGAGCTATGGCAGTAGAATCCTAAATGTGTTTTCTTATAAATAAGTAGCACTGAGTTCATTGAGTCTTTAATCCTAAGTAAGTGTGGATGGGAGTTCAATTTTAGTCTTCATTCTCAATGTTCTAATAAGGTAGGAGTGGCTCTTGTGTACACAGGGGGTGTACTGACAAACAGTTGCTTCACTAAGGGTTACCCTATGAGCCCATGGATTACCAAAACTACCTCAACCTGTCCTGTCTGCTCATTACTAAATGCAGATCAAGTTGTTGTTTATCTGTAACATGTTTCTGAGATGTGATGTTAAAAGAAAGGAACTCTTGAATTGTAGATCATGAACATGAAAGGTTTTCGATCACACACATGTGATATATATATATTATTGAAATTATGTTCTGACAGTAGTGCCAATCCTAGTGTGACAATCTTAAAACTGGGCAAATCCTTTTACTTAAAGGCGTGGTCTTTGCATGTGATACCATGATAAGCAAGATACCATTTCACTCTTGAACTTTGTGAGAAGCTTTTTTGTTTGGACCTATACTTTTTCTCCGTAATTGCAAACTGCTTTTTATAGTTTCAGAGGCACAAAAATTATTACATTTGTTTTGCTATAACCTTGAGTGTGGATCTGTTAACTGACAACAGTTAACTACATGAGCATAGTTCTTGCACGTCTTGTAGTTTTGTAATTTGCTACTCGTTTCGGATGAGTAGCATTGTCCAATGCAGAGTACCTGAGTGTGCCTTCCCCAAGTTAGGCAAATATACTCTGGAGATGGGCTTCAGCAAATATTATTACAGTTCTGCATTGTGTTACTCTAGATGATGCACAAATAAATGTGCTCTTACTCATACAATCTTGCAATGCTGGAGAGAGAGAAGCCAAATGCAGACCTGGCACAGTTCTACTCTGTGCTGGTAACCACTGAGCCAGCTGCTTGCATGATTCAGATTATTTTGAAGTAGGGGTGGGAAATCAATGTTCCTGGACTACATCTCCCATTATCCCCTGCCATATCAGTCAGAGTGGGGAATGCAGGTAGTGGTGAAAGGATTGAGCAACTCTCAGAACTTGTTTGGGGGAAATCTTCTGAAGCTGTAAACCAAGGGAAGTTCATCATTTCTGAGCCCAGATTAAACAGCACATATTTAAAATGTCATATACAAATATGCCATAAAATATTTGTTGAATTCTGAATTTTCATAGCTACTGTAGACTAATTGACGCCTGATAGTTAGGATTCATAGCACAACAATGGTCTTTCCCTCCCTTTTGGCTTCTTAATAGGGAGTACTTGTACTTAGATAGAAGGAGAAGATCACATCCCATTGGAAGCACATCTATACAAGGTGTCCCAGGACCGTGCTCCAGTTCCAGTCTCTTCCCCCCATCTCCCCCCCCCCCATGCATACATTTTTTAGGAAGAAAAATGTGCTGTAATTTAGATAATAATCTGTAGGTGCAGCATACATATTTTGTGCAGATACCTTCTGTTTTCACAAAATACTATAGTAATTTTTTCCCCTTTTTTCTAGTGGGCATTCCCACAATCAAATGGTGCGGTGCTGAAGGTGACTACAATGTAATGGTGATGGAATTGTTGGGACCAAGCCTTGAAGATCTCTTTAACTTCTGTTCAAGAAAATTCAGCCTCAAGACAGTCCTTTTACTTGCTGACCAAATGGTATTAAAATCTTTGCATGTCTTTATTATTGGGTAGGAGGGCTTCCTTAAATCCTCTCTGCATTCTATAAATAATTGTCTTATATGGAACAAAATCTGGGACTCTTTTCTTTCAGAGGGCAGATAGAAAGTCTACCACTTAAGCTATTCTCTTCATATACCAGAAAATAAAATGTGCCTAGTACAAATAATGCTTTTAAAGTTGTTTTTGCCAGTGTGAATCAGACCAATTTAGCTGCAGTGGGAAACATGCTTGTGCTTCTTTAAAATACATACCTTTTCCAAAATGGATTATTCTCAGGGTTGCTGTGTAGTTGGTGGCTGTTGGGCTACATTCCTTATCTATCTCTTGACATGAGGGTTTGCAATTATTTTAAAAGCTAATCTTTCCCTCAAGGGGTAGCAACAGTCAACACATCAAGTTTTACAGATTCTTCAACTTTATGTTAGGATCAAGTTGCAGAATCTGAGCCTATACTGTATGTATTTAAAACTTTGCTGCCATAAAAAATTGGCCAGTTTATGCATAATAAATTTCCTGAAAATGATATATAAATCAACTTGTGAATTGTTCTTCCAAAATAAGTGTGAAGACATTCTTGGTTTGTACAGACATAGAAGATAATTAGAACTAAATATGTCCATGAATAATATCTTCTCTAATGGCTATTAGGATGTCTGTTTGTGTGTCCATTTTTAAACCCTTAGGTTCAGTAAGGTTGAAGTAAAACAGCAGGACCGTAAATATTCCAGTTATGTGTACTGCTACCATTTGAAGCATCTGGAAACCATGTTTTATGCAAGCAAGTGGCACTGAAATGATATAGCAATGGTGCTAGATGACGCCAGGGCCAGTAGTCAGACAGTTTCAGCACTGACTGAGGCTCCCAGGGGCTTGGAAGAGATCCCATCCCTGGACCAGCCGCAGCACCATTCACCATCTTCCCTGCTGGACCCACCAATATTTTTCAGCAGTACACAGTGTTTCTGCTTTTAAATAGGAGCCAAGCTTACCTTTCACCCTCAGTGGCCTGCCATTTTGAAGTTACCTTGCCTTACTGATTTTGTAGGTCTATAGGTAGGCTTGGGCCATGACCTGATTGGAAGTGGATATAGTGTGGGCTCATTGTTGGCACTATGCAAAGGGCTCTCTAGCTTCAGCTTTGAAGGCAACTATTGGTCTAATGTAGTAGTATTGCTGTTACAGCAAAATCTTTAGAGCCAAAACTCAATCTTACCTAGTTGAAGATCCTTGGAGGTTTTTAAGCAGATGTTGGATGGCCATCTGTCATGTAAGCTCTAGTTGAGATTTCTGCATTGCAGGGTGTTGGACTAGATGTCCCTCAAGATCCCTACACAGCTCTCTCTTTTTGGGATGTCACCCTGTCAGTGCCCAGGAAGTGAGAGCCAGTTAAGATATTAATTCTTGCTTCATCAAAAGACCCAGGAGGAAAGCCATTTAGGCTGCAATCTTATACACACATACCTGGCAGTAAATCCTATTGGTCTTCATTAGGCTTACTTCCTAGTTGTCATGTGTGCAGTTGCACAGATAGAAACAAGTTAAACTGGCTTGTGGTATTTTAAAAAGGAAATCAAGGAGAATAAATAATGCAGGCATAATAAAGCAAGCAAATAGCTTTTAAGCTTAAATATTATCAAAGTAGGATTTTAATATTAAAGCCCAATATAAAGGAGCAGCTGGTTGTTTTTGAAAGGTTTTATATGCTGTAATTCTGAAATTATGTCTTTCTGTAATTAGATTAGCCGAATAGAATACATTCATTCGAAGAACTTCATCCACCGAGATGTAAAGCCTGACAACTTCCTGATGGGATTAGGCAAGAAGGGCAATCTTGTCTACATCATAGATTTTGGGCTGGCCAAGAAATATCGGGATGCTCGAACGCACCAGCACATTCCATATCGTGAAAATAAAAATTTAACAGGAACTGCCCGTTATGCCTCTATCAACACTCATCTTGGAATTGGTGAGCTGGTAGCAGATTATTTTGTTTATTGTTGTAGGAATGTTTGTACACTAAGACATCTGGATAAAATAAATTGTTCTGGTTACCATTGGAAAGAGGGGGCTTTGATCTGGGAGTAAGCCCCATTGAATCCAGTAGGACTTATTTCTGAATAGATGTTGCTAGGATTGCACTGTAAGTGCATCGGTGAAACAAATCAAATGGTCATGCTCTGTAATGCATGTGACAGACTCAAACAAGATGTTGGGAGTGTTTCATCCAATAAACTTCCATTGGGATAGCTTGGTAGACTTTTCCTTGGGGTCAGACTACCATATATGGGATCGAGAAGAAATTTCCCTTCAGGTCAAGCTTGTAAAAGTTATCTCAGGATTTGTTTTGTTTCTGTTTGCCTCCACTTGCATGCAGACATAAAACTTGCCTTGCTAGAAGCTGTTTCCAATGGCACAACAACAAAGAACTTTACCATAAAGAAGATTATAGTCCTGAGACATATAGGTTGGAGAACACTTTGTCTTTCACTGCAGCCTGTGTCAAGAAATTGTGGCTAAGCTTGCAACTTGGCTCAGTTGTGTGAATTAGCAGCTTTCTGCAGTATGTCTGTTCTTGGCACTGTAGCTTGGATTGCCTTGGTTGAATGCAGGGCTCCACAGAGTTCTCCATGAATTTCAGGGGATGCTGGGGAGAGGTCTCCTCACACTAGCATGGGAGGAGCACCATTCAGAGACTGTAAAAGGTTCAAGCAAAATGAAGTAAGATCCACCTTCTGTCCTCAATTCAGAGGATTTGGGGGAGTAAGGAGCCAGAAGCAGCTAAATAATGGTTGCCTTTATGCTCAAAGTTGTAAAACCCTGGTTGACCGGCAAGTGTTGTGGGTGAATGATTCTGTATTTCTGACGTGATATGGACCTATATGGTCATTTGAACAGTTTCCAGTATGGGATTCTTTAGGAATAATTGTTGGATAATTGCAAGAGTAAACCATTTTTCATACTGATTTTATGGGCAAGGTTGAAATTAACTATTTAACAATGTTTTTCTTGCAGGTAAGATCTTTTTGTTGTGTAATTTTTTATTTTTTTTGCTTTGAACATATTTTAACCATTTCACCAGATGATAGAACCTAATGGCTCCACTCTTCTACTCCTTGTAGAACAATCTCGCAGAGATGACTTGGAGTCCTTGGGCTATGTACTCATGTATTTTAACCTGGGCTCCCTCCCCTGGCAGGGATTGAAGGCAGCTACAAAAAGACAGAAATATGAACGCATCAGTGAAAAGAAAATGTCCACACCCATTGAGGTTTTGTGTAAAGGATACCCTTGTAAGTTTATTCTCTGAAATAGATGTCTTCCGTATTGATTTCAAAGCTAACTCTTCAGTGGAACTTACATTAACTTGATGTTACATCTTCTGTTACCTCTTGATCTTAAAAATTATTCTAGCTCTTATTTGTATATACTGTACTAACTCTTCCTTGTTATTTGGTTAACATTTCATTTAATGGTTAAATGAAGGTATGTTGTTTGGCTGCTTTGTAAACAACATCACCCCCCCTTTTTTTTTAGTGCTCCCCTCTTTCCAAGGTGCTGCATATGTATGGATTTTTCTCTGTCTACAATGTTTGGTATTCAATGAGCAGCTTACCATGATGAACAAATGAGTTACATGTTCAGTCAGCACATGTGCACTCACAGTGCATAAGTTACCAGTCATTGCTAAAAAGGGAGGGGCTGCATTTTATTTCTTTAAAAAGAAAAATATATCTATGTTTGTTTTATTACATTTATGAATTACAGTTATATTGCACTTTTCCTCCAAGGAACTCGAGTGGCATACATGATTGTGTCCTTTTTATCCTCACAGCAACTTCTGTGAGACAGCTTTGACTGAGGGACAGTGACTGACCCAAAGTCATACAGTTTCATAGCTTGAGTAGGGATTTTAACCCTAATCTGCCAGATCCTAGTTCAGCAACCTGCTAACCTTTGTACCATACTTAATCTTTCTATTGTTTATACCACTGTGGACTAGAATAGGGCTCTCTCTACACTCCTCTGCAGGTTGCCTCTGCCGTTGTAGCCTAGTACCGGTAATTTCCCAGATGGTGATACAGTGACAGTCATGAAGGATTGTGCTGCATGTGAAAAAAAGCATATCACTTCCTGCTTACATATGGGGAAAACAGTTCACGGTTCTGTCATCTTGGTTACTATGAGAAGCATTGAACCAATACTTTGGAAAGCAGATGAGCTGATGAATCTGTGCTGGATATTGTTGTTTGTACCGACTTCATGATAATATCATCCGGATTTCTCATTTCTTTTCAGCTGAATTTGCTACATACCTGAATTTTTGCCGTTCGTTGCGTTTTGATGACAAACCGGATTATTCATATCTAAGGCAATTATTCAGAAATCTCTTCCACAGACAAGGCTTCTCCTATGACTATGTATTTGACTGGAACATGCTGAAATTTGTAAGTAGTCAGTACTTGCTAACTTAAATTTTTTTTAAGTGTGAAAAACTGACAGTGAGAGCTTGATATCTGACATTGAGTGCTGGAGGTGAAATAATATGTTTCACAGTGCTTGTTCATGTTTGTAGCAAATGGCAGTTTGGTGTGAACTGTTACAAGCAATGAAACTGAAACCAGTTTTAGCTTTATAACAGGACTAGTTGTTAAAGTATCAAATAAAACTGCAAGTCTGTGAGCACTTACAGTTTGTGGTTTTGTGGGAGCCGATTGAAACTAAATCCTTCAAAGACAGAGGTCCTCTGGCTTTGTCGGGATGGTCTGGGGATGAGGGACCAACTCCCTTCTCTTGCGGTGCTTCAATTAGTGCCAGTGCCTTCCATTAAGAGTTTGGGTGTAATCTTTGATGCCTCCCTTTCCATGGAGGCACAGGTTACAGCAACAGCTAAGGCAACATTTTTCCATCTTCGCCACCTTAAGCAGTTGGTCCCTTACCTTTCCCACCCTGATCTGGCCACAGTGATCCATGCGACGGTCACCTCCAGGCTTGACTACTGTAATTCGCTCTACGCGAGGCTGCCCTTGAAACTGTCCCAGAAACCCCAGGGGGTGCAGAATGCTGCAGCGAGGCTCCTCACGGGGTCCCTGCCATGGGAGCATATTCACCCAGTGCTTTACCAGTTGCACTGGCTCCCGGTGGAGTATAGGGTCAGGTTCAAGGTGCTGGTTTTGACCTTTAAAGCCCCTTGTGGCTTAGGGCCCTCGTATTTATGGGACCGCCTCTCCTGGTATGCCCTGCAGAGGATCTTAAGGTCCATGAATAACCATAGTTTAGAGGTCCCGGGCCCTAAGGAAGTCAGACTATCCTCCACCAGGGCCACAGCCTTTTCAGTGATCACTCTGACCTGGTAGAATGCTCTGTCCCATGAGACTAGGGCCCTACAGGACTTAACCTCTTTCCGCCAGGCCTGTAAGACAGAGCTATTCCGCCTGGCCTTTAATTTGAACTCAGCCTGATCTTTTATCTCCTCTTCTCTTCTCCCCCTCCCCTTTTTATGAAGATTACCCGCTCTGGGACCCCACAGCTAATTCTCCCCTGGCCGCCTTGCTGGCCCAAGTAGGACTAATTTAGCCAGCTAGCCCTGGTGACTATCTAATGTTTATTGAGTTGATTCCCCCCAAATTGATTTTTGAACTTTGAATTTTATTGTTATTCATGCTTTTATACTGTATTTTATGCCCTCTTGTTGTCTTGCTGGAAGGCCATATGGTGTGACTTGTACACCAGTTCTTGGAACCAAAGCTGGCCTATATCGATCTGTTACACTCGTATGCAGTCACATTTCTTGACGATAATTAAGAAAGATTTTGTATATCATTCACACCATAGATCATAGGGGTATCTTTTCAGTGAGATAGTCCATCATCAGGTAATTACTTTATTCTGTTAAGAATTCCCTATTCTGCCTGCCTTTTTGCAGTTTCCAAAAGTGTGCCTAACCTCCTCTCAAAGGCCTGGGTAAAGAGCTGTGTCTTCACTTGTCGACCCAGCAGATAATATTGGTGCAATGTGTGTGTCAGGAGGGAGGAAGTCATCCCATAGGTGAGGAGCCACCACCAAGAAGGCCTTATGCACCACAACCCCCTATCCTTCACTTGGTGGTGAAAGCTTAAAGACCTGGTAGGCTGATAGAGAAGGAAGTGTTCCTTCAGGTATTTGGCCTCCAGGTCCCTTGGGGCTTTAGATGTGGCAGCAAAGCACCCTAAACTGGCCTTCAGAATAATTTGTTAGCCGCTTAGGACCAGTGTTATGAAGTCTCCCATAATCCATTTTGATTCTGAACTATTGATTTCCAGTCCAATTCCACACTTTCTGCTTCAGCTGTTGCGTTTCCCTCTCTAATTCTATTGTAACATTAGTAAATATTATGCAGACATCAGCAAAGGCAAAACGTGTTAGGTGATAACTTGCTGATGTTCATTCCACACTTGGTTTTGTGATTTCAGAACTACAACACATGGGTTTCAGGGAAATTGTCGCTTTGCTTCACACCTTTTGCGAATAAAAATGCAACATGGATAGTAATTTCTGTAGTACAGTTTTTGCTTGTTTGATCAAGCAAATTGTTAAGCATTTGGTCTATATGGAGATTGAGGATAGCATTGGATTCTGTGGAGCTAAGAATATAAGAAGTGTAATTTTCTCACAGTAATCAACTTTAAGCACAACAGCACTCTCCCCAGCACCTGATATTCAGATGCATACACTTGCAATACTGGAGATAAGAGCTGTTTGGCAGTGGAATTTGCTACCAAGGAGTGTGGTGGAGTCTCCTTCTTTGGAGGTCTTTAAGCAGAGGCTTGACAGCCATCTGTCAGGAATGCTTTGATGGTGTTTCCTGCTTGGCAGGGGGTTGGGCTGGATGGCCCTTGTGGTCTCTTCCAACTCTATGATTCTATGATATTTGCCAAGTAAACCAGCACCTGATATTTCTCCTCTCTACTTGGGTAGTTACCAGGCTGAATATTTGTGACTGATTTCCAAGAATCATCAACATAAATCCCCTTATTCTTTGCTGCTGTAGAAGAAGAAAGACGTCAGGATTGCCTTTCTTTAACAATATTGTCTGATCCTACCACTGTTCTTTTGTTTTTAGTGTAGTCATAGAAGTGTTGTGCAACAGCTTTGAACAAATGTATTTTCCACCTTTGAGTTATTTTGGCCAAATACTATAGGTACCCGGGTGTTTTCTTTGTATCTTGTTAGCAATTGCAAGTTCCACATCCTCTGGCATCATGGATTTGTACCATGTCTGCTCTTAGTAAGTAATATTTTATGAAATTGTGGCAAATAAGTATTTTTTAAAATAAATCCTGTTAATTAAAAAAATTTTTAAAAATGTGATCACCATTCATTTCCCTTTTTAAAAATCGGAACAGGGCTGAGAGAATAACCTGCTACCTTCTGAGTCTGATTTGGACCCAAGGTCTGCTTTTCCCTGCTGACTGTCTTTCAGTGGTCCACATAAGCTCAGCAGCGTAGCATTGACACTGCAACTACTACCGTAACTCTGAATACAGGTTTTTAACTAATTGATTCCAAATGTTGGTATAATGCCAAATTACATGTTCTTGCAGGGTGCAAGCCGTGCAGTCGAAGATGCTGAGCGTGAACGAAGAGAGAGAGAAGAAAGACTGAGACACACACGAAATCCTGCAGTTCGTGGCTTACCTTCCACTGCCTCTGGCAGGCTGAGGGGGACACAAGATGTAGCTCCACCAACCCCTCTTACCCCAACTTCACATACAGGTAAGCCAAAGAATGCATTGAGGTGAGCTGCCTTCTAGTTAATCACTTCTTCCTCTTGCCTCACAGCTTATTCCATTCAACACCTCAAGGGGGCCGGGGGGTAGGAAACTCTTCTGTTAGCCCGTTTTGGCATGCTTAACTTTGAATCCAACCCTCAACATTTAAGAACACTATTTTATAACATTAATTTCTTGACTTACAAGCCTCTCCCTAGTTAGGCATGCAAAGGGGTCTGAGTGCCATATGGGTTTAATAGTTCTGACATTATGAAGGTGCTTATAAAGTGATGCCTCTGTCGGCTTCCTTTTATTGCAATAGTTTATTTTGTCTAGTAATACATACACAAAATTAAGTTTTTCTTTTTCTTTCTTTTTTTTGGTCAGCAAACACATCTCCTCGGCCAGTGTCTGGAATGGAGAGAGAACGGAAAGTGAGTATGCGATTGCATCGTGGGGCCCCTGTCAATATCTCCTCGTCTGATTTAACAGGCCGACAAGATACCTCACGCATGTCAACCTCACAGGTACAAAACAGTTCTGATTTTTTTTTAATGGGGAAAAGACTAGGAGCTCAGTAATGTCCTTTGACAAGATCAGAGTAAAAAATACTCTTTGAGTAGGATAGATCGTCTCACAATTATGTTTAGACATGCCATTCTCTTAGTTGATCTGAATTAGCTGAAGAACCGCAACTTGTGAAGTCCTTAGCTTTCTGACCTTGAGGTTTAAGTGTGAAGGAGAGTATTGTATAGGTTATTAAAATTGAGGGCTGGGTACCTCCCTTGTTTAATGCTTTTTTGGATATTTGTGTATTTGCAGGATACAGACTTTTAACAGCCATGGAAATATCAGTGACTTTTACTATTCTATGTGAATCATCAACTGACTTAAATGTCATGTTTTCTTCTAACCACTGCAGATCTCAGAAGCCTTGTGCAAATGAATCAAAGCTATTACTTGTTACATTTCATGCCGAAGAAGGATCAATAAGTGCTCTCCTTTTATCCTTCGTACAGACTCAATTTGTCCAATATTACACAGGGCAATATAAATTGTAGCCTTAGTCATCAGTCGTTTGTTCTGTAGTGTCTAGTTGCAAAGTTGCACCTGTTTGGCAATTTTGACATGGCTTGAGCTGTATTTTCAAATAAATTGCCATTTATGGAAAATAGCTACCAGCTTCTGTCTGGTATAAGTGACCATCTGTAATAATATCCGGTATAAGAGGAGTGTGCTTAAAGCTACTGTAGCACTGAAATTGTTTTGCCTGTGAAATAAGAGGTTGAAAGAGGAATGATCTGTCTTGCATTCTTTGTATTACTTTGTTGGGTGATGGTACTGTTCATACTACTATGATTTTCTTGTAGAATTTACTAAAGCTTGAAGTAAAAAATGATTTCCAAATTAGCCCTGGGCATGCATCCTTGTTGAAAGTATGGAGCTAAACTAGACTAGTTGTTGTGAATGAGTCTGTACGTGACTGCAGTAAGCAACCTTCTTGACCATGGGGCAGCTAATTGCAAATTGTAATGTTTTGCATACAGCATGCATTACTGATTTATTTTAATAACCTGTGGCATATGTTCTGAATATTTCAGTTGAATTACAGCACAGCTCACATAACAGGCTGTAAGTGTAAATTAATGTTGTATAAAAGGAAGACTATTTTTGGAAGATAAATGCATATCCTGCATGGTTGTGCAGTGGGATAACAATTGACTCCATTTTGTTGGTCATTTTTTGTTTGTTTGCAAACAGAAGGAAAATGTTTGTCTGGTGCCTGAAGAGAGGATATTTACTAACATTAGTTGCTTGAAACATTCCAGTTTCTTACTCCATTGTAGATTCCCCCACAGTATGTGTGACACACAACCAAACAAGGCTTGGATTTCATGCAAGTCTACAATACTTTACAAAGTAGAGCTTTGTCTCATGAAAGCCACAGCAGGGGACTCTAAGCTTTCTCATTCCAAAATAGTAGCTAAAAAAAAACAGTTGTGAATTTCTGAACATTGATATTGTTCAGGTTTGATTCTAAGAGAAGGGTGTATGTGTGAGAACCAGAGAACACACTAAAATTTTGGGAAGGCCAGATCAGGAGAAGAGCCATTTGAAGGCATTAGCAAATTGATCTTTGACTTTGTGTCAGTTGAAGAAATGCTAAAGGAGCAAAAGGTTTTACAGCTGAACAGGACATAAATGTGGATGTTGCAGTTGGTGTTTAGAGCACCAAGCATCAAAAACAGTCACGAATGTTAGACAAAGGCAGCAGATGACACAGGAGCTTTTAGTAGCTTTAATAATAGAAAACTCAAACCAGTGGTGCATGTTTGTTGGAAAGATAATTGAGGGTTAAAAGTTGTTTTGTTAAAAGTATAAAGGAGGAAATGTGTTGATTATGGTTAGTTTTGATTAACTGTTGCAGTAAGAAAAAAGTGAGACTGTTTTACATCATGGCTGTAGTGAGTTCCATTGACCACATTGGGACTTGGTTTTTGAGTAAACATGCATAGAATTGTTCTTTGTTTACTTCGCAAAAGTAAATAAAATTTCTGGGTTTTTTGCTGTTGTTATATGAAAACCATCATAAACTTTTGTCTATGACCAGTACATACTGCTAAAGGTATGTAGTTTGACTCTAGCTCAGGACCATCACAATTCCTCAAATGCTAAATAGTATCTGATACAAAGAGCAAAAGCCTTTTGGGAAGACAGTCTTTAATGTAGAATAATATGGAATTTCAAGTTTCAACTCCATAGGAGCACAAATTTTGTCACCCATCACTAGCGTTCGCAATAAAGTGATTATGGTTTATTATACTATATACTGAGGCTTCAAAATGAAAGATCCATTCCTTAAACAACACAAGTAAGATTTTCTGGAAGCCCAGAGTCTGTACCTAATAGCCATTCTTTATCATACTGATTATAAATACATTCTTAATGCCATACTTTTGCTTGATTTGAATGCTACCTCCAGTCAGGCAGATCAGATGGTAGCTTTTTGAATGAGTCTCTGAATCTCTTGTTCCTATTGTTAATATCCAACAAATGTCTACTCTAGGAAATGAATAAGAGGTCTATAAAGCATATTTCCCCATTCTTTCAATATATACTGGTCAGATTCACAGTGGATAAGATCTCCTTGATCCCTACTCTAAGCTGGGATGGAGCTGGGGAAGATGTTTCTCTCCAGGATTTAAATGAGTGTGTCTTATGGGTATATTGCAGACTTGATAATTTTGAAGAAGAAAAAATAAAACTTTTGGAGTTTTGAGACTATTTCTTTTATCTTCCATCTGTAAAGCCAAGCCCCAACAGACCTCGAAGGAAGAGGAAGAAAGTGCATATTTGCAACTCAAATGACCTGGAATAAAGCACTTCTTAGACTCTGAGGTGTAGTTGCTTGCTTTCCTTTACATCAGGGCCATTGAAAAGCAGAATGAATTGCATCTAATATCTGAAAATCTTGTTGTTTTTGATTATTGAACTTAGAAGGCAGTAAACATCCAATAAGTCTTGGCTAGATCAGTGTATCTCTTTCCTAGCTCTCTGTTTGTGATGATGGTTTGCATTGCACATTTAATTGGTCATTTTCATCTGAAATGACTACCTTATAAAAAATTGGTATGGAACTGTGAAGTTTGCCTTGGCTGTGTTAAGTGGGTAAAAAGTAGTTTGAAATATTTCTGTACCGCTCCAGCAGAGATCCTAGGACCAATTACAAAAACTGTGTCAATAGACCAACCCTCCACCCCCTGCAAATCATTCATGAGTGTGTTCTACCAGCTCATGAATTTAGTGAGTCTTTACATCTTTTTTTGTTTACTTGTTTGAAGTAAAATAATTTATTTAAAAGCTTAACAACTGGTTCAGAAACATACTTTAAACATATTCACAGTATTTCAGGATGAGACGACTGCTCATTCTGTTCTCAGGACCTCATTCCAAAAGCACCTGACAGGTTATGAGCCAAACAAGACTAAAACTTCAGTTGGTTCATCTTGTAAATATAAATATCTTGGGAACCTGGCTCATTAAAGCTTGAGAATCCCAAAAGTGAAAATCCAAGTAGATAAATTCCAAACTGATTAAGGTAAATTCCCTTCTACTAGCTGTAGCCCTCTCCAGCTGCTTTGCTGCCATTGCCCTTCCTTGTATGTACTTGACTGGACAACGGGGTGCTTCCTCTCCATATATGTAAGAAGTAGTTGTGGGTTAACAGTGGAATTCAAACCAAAGAGGATCCACTCCCAATTTCTGTAGTAGATCATGTTAACTTCTACTGACTATAAAAACTCTGGAGGATGAATAGTCTGATGGCACTGATGTTCCTTGGTATATTATCCCTGTCTGCTACAAAATGAAGTATCTTAGTATATGAGCCCTCTCGCATGTACCTCATTCTTCCTAGCAAAGGGCGAGTATTTCATAAGAATTTGTTTGTCTGAGTAATCTGTAATGTGCAACTGGTGTTTTTTTCCCCAAAAACTGAGCAAGGTGCTTCACAAAATGGTGATCATAATGCAGTGGAGCATTACACTGCGTACTTGATGCAATTACAAATGACCCTCTTTGAAAAGTCACAAATGTATGAAATCTCTGTGACCTACATTTTCTATTCAGAGAAAAGAGAATGAAGATTAAGAGTACGGAATCCAGCACTTCCTGAACGAAAGGAGATTGGTCTATCACAATAGCTTTTAAATACTGTTTCAAAAATATCCTTCTAGCCAAACTTGAGGCTTTTGAGTTTGGAAATGAGAATGTACGAAGTGTAGTGCAGTTGTTTCTTCAATGAAATTGGCTGCAGTTTTGAAATTTGCCACTTTCCTGGGGTGAGTGAGTTGCCCCTGCTAAGTAGCAAATGGTACCAGCCCACACTTCCTTTGCCACTGTAACACTGGTGTGTTTCTATCAGCAGAAAACTGGCTATGCTTCTGGCTCTCTGCCAGTAATTTTACAACAGTTGTCTGCCCATGCATCCTTCCTGGTTACTGGCTTGAACTGCTTTCCCCATGCTATACTATAGTGGTGTGCATGGTAGCCTGTGGGGGCGGGGAGTTCAGCATTGTGGTGTAGAGGTTTAGCAGCAACAAAAAATACAGGTTGGCTAGTCCCTTAACAGAACTACAGTATACAAATGTGTGACGTCCCTTTCTGCCTACCTCTGTGTGCTGACACACTGAAAGATTCAAGGTCTTGCTGTCTTCTTTCCTTTGAAGATTTCCACTTTAGTACTAATTTATTTGGCTAAATGTCTTTGCTACCGCTTTTAGAGAGTTTCCCTTGGTCATGAAGACCCTGCTTTCCTAACAAATCACAATTCTTGCAGTAGGTATAATATAGCCTACTTACTATGCTTATGTTGCCATGAGATCAGTCAGATACATATATTTTTTGTAATTTTTCATAGTTACAATCCAAGCACAATAGCCTCTTCCACAGCTCCAAAGCATCTCAAACTTGATTAAATTATGTGAATTCTTATCTGGCACCCCAGTAATATTTCGTCTGTCAGCATTAAATCCCAGTAATGATACCTTATGGTCAACATTAACTATTTCCTTGGTGACCACTCTAGCAGGTACACCAGGGGATGGGTTGTGTGTGGAGCCTGCGGGGAGCTGAGACTTTGAAGTTGCTGCAGAGAAAGAAAGGCAGAAGGAAGAGCAAATAAGACAAAAGGCAGAAGATGGTGAAGAAAGAAGAGTTAATAAAGATCAGAGAAGTGATTTAAGAGGGACAATTTTTTTCTCAAATGTTTGAATTCTACTGTACAGTATTAAATAAAAATGCTAAACTTATAGGTCCTTTACATTGACCAGATTCATGCTTTGGCCTCTGCCAAAAATTCCTTCCAATTGGTGTGGTTGTGGGCCAAGTGACACGATTCCATACTTAGTGGCACTGGCCATGTAAGAGATCAAATGGAGAGCCACTAAAGACTAATGTTGTGGTTCATGCTGGGTTGCTAAAGTTAGAGAGTCATAAAGTAGGGTGGTCAAAAGCCTCCCCTAGAGGATGAATAGAAGGAAAGCCAGGCTGCAATGCAGAACTGCAATCAATTTTACCACCTTCAAAATCATAGTGGTTGGGAGGAGAATACTGGAAATGGAGCAGGGTTTCTTGGAACAAAAAATACACAAGGTATGTCTAAATCTGCAAATGGTTGGCATTCTGTCAGACATTTGGCAAGAAAACTCCACCTCAGTCATATGCATACCTCCAGACTACTGGTGGGGGCACTGATGACCAAATGTTCCACAGTACACATACCTCTCAAATCTTTCCACATGGAAAACTAGATGTTTGGTGGAAGGGTTCTAGCCTTTTCACTGACCTACTTCTACATATGAAGTGAATCTATTGTATTTAGTATTTAGTTAATTTAGTTAATATTTAGTTAATATTTAGTTAATATTTATATTTAATATTTAGTTAATATTTAGTTAATATTTAGTTAATATTTAGTTAATATTTAGTTAATGTAAACCCCCATTCATGATCTGAAGAGGTACAACCCCCACACAAGTTTATCACTTCAACCAAAAAAATGGACTACAGAGGCTTTGCCTTTTGAGAAAATACAAAAAAAAGGACTGCTCCCTCTGGATCACTCAAGAGAATAGTCTTGACACATACTTGGATTCATAGGGGGTGGGCCGTATTCCCTTTTGTTGTTGTTGAATAACTGGCCACATTCCCTTCTGGAGGTGGGCAACATGATGGCAGTGGACAAGGCCAAAGCCAAAAGTGAACAGGCCACCCACTTTTCTCCCGCATTAGCAGGCTGACTGGAGAAGGACAGATCACTGTTGCCAAAGGTTTGAACTGATAGCTTTAGATGGCTTCCTCTCCTCCATGGCTCTCCATTTCAGCTTCTCTTCTCCTTGCCCCTTCTCGACAATTTTCCCTCTTTGGCTAGTGGTCTGAACAAATTGCTTACCAAGGGCTTCTCTACCCTCTCCATTGCTTCATCTCTTTTGGCTTCTCAACCACCAGTCTGTCTTTTCTCCCCTCCTGCATGAAATTAGATTCTCACTCGTGGCCTAAAGGCTGTTTTAATGAATTATTCTTCTCACTCTTGGCCTAAAGGCTGTTTTAATGAATTGCTGGCCAGAGGTTTTGTGTGTAGTGAAGCTGCAGGGACACTCCCCATCATACTCGTGATATGATTCTGTATTTGTGCATGAAACTGTATGCACACCACCATAGATTGAAAAGTAGCTGTAATTATGCATGCCATAGCATATCATAGCACGTGGTGGTAGTGCACGTGGCCTATTCCTTGTTCCTAAGGGAATTTCAGCTGACCTGTGAATTGATCCATATCCTCAGTATTGCTTTATCTTAATCAATGAAGTTTATTTGCTCATTATGTATTTGTAGTGCTGCTATATAAGTAGTGCTGTTTGGATGTCTTCCCTTAGCCATTCCTTTTACTTCACATTCTTCTGTAAAAGTGGGCCTTTATTTAAATGAAGTAACATTTGATTCATCAGGTGTGTTCTAATCTTTCTCTCATCGTTTCAAACACAAGTTTTCCCAAACATGTTCAGAGGTTCTGTTCTTTTGGGAATTCTGGTTGTCCTTTTCCATTACCATGGGAAAGATGCAGGGGCTTGCATTGGTTAGAAAATAAAATTGGTCACGTTCTTGATTATCATGTACACAGATTTCCTTTTTGCTACCTGAATGGCATAGTGCCTTTTACAAACTCATTTTTGAAGAATGTGATGGTTTCAAGCTTGGCTATCTTCTGAAGGATGGGAAGTGCTGATGTGCCTTCTGTGAATAAACAGTTGACCCTCTCACTTCTAGATGGCTTAGACTGCAACAAAAACCTTTGCTGCAATTTTGCTGAATTTAGCTTTACGTACTTGGGGGATGGGTAGAGGGCATTTAAGGCTTGAACTGAATGCTCCTTCTGATGTTGCAGTGATTGCCCCCAAAGTAAGAGGGCCTTTCTCTCTCCCACCCCCTTTTTTTACTTAGATAAGCTCCACCTCCAGCTGTTAAGTGTTGGTGTGTGTATAGGTGTGAACATTGTGTTAACTGCTCCGTGCATAAAGGAAAAGGGGCATTGAGAACCACTGGGGGGAATAGACTCTTGAATCAGGAAGCTGTGATCCCTACTAACTCTACTTGACCAGATTGAATGAAAAACTTGGCATTTATTAGCTTTAGCAATGTGTTGTACATCAAACTTGTTTCCCTGGGAATATGAGATTCTTTTGAATTGCCAGTGGTACACACACAGATGTGAATCTGTGAGATTAGTAAGCCTGCAAGATCTAAGTTGTGTGCTGTCATGGAGAGAGTGTAAAAGGCCGGCTGCTTTAACTCTCAAAGTTGTGCCCATATGCTTGTTTGTGGATCACAGCCAGAAGGCTTCAGATTGAGCTGGTACACACTTTAGTGCTAATGAGATGAGGGTTCTCTTCCTTTGCAAAGAGTTTTGAAATACTGTGCAGAGTAGTCGCTGTGACACAGGAAAATGTTTTTTGAATCAGTGGCCAGTGCTGGCGATAAACAGTTAACATGATGGTGATGCTTTTGAGCTGAGAGTTACTGGAACAAAAAGCACCTCCAAAAACTGTTGGTTGCCACCTGCTGCTGAAGCAGCCTTTCTTTAAACCACTAGTTGTTGAAAACACATTCCTTAAAGTCAGGAAGTTGTCAGCTTTGTAGTGGCTTTCAAATCGCTGAAGAATCAGTGTCTGCGAGGCCTCTGAATCAAGAACCATTCCAAATTCAGAGCAGCTCCAGTTAGAATCATAGTTGGGAATTATATATTGGGCAGTGGAATTGTTACAAATGGCTGTCTTTTCCCCCCCACCTCAGAATAGCATTCCTTTCGAACACCATGGCAAGTAGTTGCTCGTCTCCTTCTCGTTGGAAAGCAGCACTGGGTGAGTCCATTCTCACGAGACACCAGCTTGGCGGGTGGGTTTGGATTCACTCCTGCGGGGACATCAAATTGGGTGGCTTTTCATGTCTTTCAGCACTTTATTTCCTTCTACCTTGCAGATAACCTTAGTAGTAGGTGTGCTTCAAAATAATTAAAACTACCCCCCCCCCCTGAAAAATTGTAGTACTTCACTAGAATTGCTCCATAACTGTCGATAGACCAGATGGTATATTTTCAGGGTAACCTACAATGTGGTACTGGAATACTTAAGGACCTTCATGTGGCATTTTTTTCTCACTTGGAAATCATATCCCAGTAAAGGACAGAGTACATGCCTTGTTTAGCCTTCTGTTTTGCTGCTAATTCACTAGCCTGGTGTATATGTCTGTAAACCAAGCAGTGACTTACCAGGACTACTCAAATATGCAGGCTTCTGCTTCTAAGCTAAGTTTTAGCTTAGTGCACCATCTAAACCTGGGCTTGTGCTTAAGCCCTCTCCTTACTAACCATTAACTTTGGCCAAGAAAAACCCGTACAACTCAAGGTTAGCGAAGAAGAACTTGTCCACCGGCCTGGGCTTGGGTGACATGCTCAGCCAAACTTTGGCTGAGCATTTTATTAATTTATTTTCATTTATTAATTTCGTTAGTCATTTTATCTTGTCCAGGGCAGCCCAAAGCGACGTACAACCAAACAGACAATTAAAAAAAATCTGATGTAGGAGTACACAAGATTTGGGAGATGAGGAGCTGCTATCTACTTTCTGGGAGTCCTCAAATTTGCATAGTCTCCATAAGCTTACTGTCTTTGGCTTGCCGTGATGTACGAACCAGGCCATTGAATCTTAACCAATTTGGAATTGTACCAGGTATAGGAGAAATGCCACATCTGAAGGGGGCCTTAGTTCTGCTAATCACAAGATTGTTACGTTTGCTAGTAAAAGTTAAAATTGATTGGCATGTGAGTCTTTTTTAAATAGCTGAGAGTCTGCAATAAGTGTTGTTGCAGAACTAGAACTTTAAATAACATGCCTTCCAACACTTTCAGCAAGTCCATTTCCCTGAGGAGGATATAAATGAAAGGTTTCTTATTACTCACAGACTCCTTGTATCTTAGCAGGAATCAGATCAAACATTTTCACAGCTATAAACCTTAAAATAACTAAAAAGTGGATAGAGCAATAAAACTCAATCACCCACAAGTATCCAGTACTGTGAAAAGTTAGGCTAATGTTGTCTTTTAATTGCCTAATTTAAGTATGATTAAGGGACCTAGGTGGCGCTGTGGGTTAAACCACAGAGTCTAGGGCTTGCTGATCAGAAGGTTGGCGGTTCGAATCCCTACAATGGAGTGAGCTCCCGTTGCTCGGTCCCAACTCCTGCCCACCTAGCAGTTTGAAAGCACATCAAAGTGCAAGTAGATAAATAGGGAAGGTAAACGGTGGGAAGGTAAACGGTGTTTCCGTGCGCTGCTCTGGTTCTCCAGATGCAGCTTTGTCATGCTGGCCACATGACCCAGAAGCTGTCTGAGGACAAACGCCGGCTCCCTCGGCCTATAGAGCGAGATGAGCGCCGCAACCCCAGAGTCGGACACGACTGGACCTGATGGTCAGGGGCCCCTTTACCTTTTAAGTATGATTAGAACAGAGCATTAATGCAGCCTTTTACTCTCGTCCCTTTCCCACAAGCAGCCAAAGATTAAAAAAACATTTTCAAACTGACAATGAAGCTTGCAACTGTGCCTCTAGACTCTACAGGAGACTTCTAAATGATTGCATGGATAGAAAATGAATGGATGCCTGTGATAGCAGCAGTTCTAAAGCTTATCCATTGATTGATCTTTTTGTCTTGATGATAGAAGGAGCTTCAGCAGAGTAAAATGAAGTGTGTGTGTTTGTGTGCAGACAATCTGTAGCTTGTTGCCAACCTGTAGAAGCTGTTCCTTTTGCTTTTTGGTCAGACTGAATTCTTGTTGCTTAGATCCTATTATTGGGCTCTCTCCCTCTCCCCACCATTGTTATAACTCCATATTACACTAATCTCTCACTACCTTATTTCTCTTCTCCCTGCTGCTTTTGTGTTCGTTTGATTCCATAGCCCTTTACTTTGTTAATTACATTAGCAAACTGATTATCCACATGGGTCAGATCATCTGGATAATCCAGCTGTTCATAATTTTGACTGAGCGAGAGGATTCTCTTCTGAACCACCTTGAATGAAGAGTTCACACTGGGCCCTCCTAACGGGATGCTTCCTTCTGCTTGTCTTGAGAGTGTGTTAAAACAAAGGCAGGACCACAATAGAGATGTAGCGTGCCTGTATTTTGTACTCTATGGGAATTTTTCAGCTAGCTTATCCCACCTCACATTTTGGTGGTGGCGGTGGCGGTGGCGGTGGCGGCGGCAGGGAATTGAAATGTGTCAGACAGCAAAGATCAACATTTTAGCAACTAAAGTGGGTAAAAATTGCCTCTGAGAGAAGAACTGTAGAATCCAGTCCACTATCAAGGTCTTTGTCTGTAATGATTAACCTCTTGTTGCATGTCAAAACATCACCGCTGCTGCAGTTTGACTTAATAACAGGTCCCTATGAACTGTGCATCAAAAGAATAGTCCCAATTCTTCCAAGGGTCAAAACCATGTAAACACGCTATTTGCTGTCAGTCCAAACATTACACAGAGCTAAGTAGCTTAATTTTGGCTGCTGTAATATTGAATTTAGGAATGCTTCCAGAAGGCTTGAACGAAGTATGGATGGATCCTTTGAAACTGTTCTCACCATCAGATTTGTGCAAGCTTCAGTTTTCATTTTGAACTGAAAAGCCGGAGGACTTTCAGAGAATTTGTAGGTAATTCAGTGGCTGATCAAAGTGTTGGGGCAATTATTTAGAAATTGGTCCTTCATTCAGGTATGCTGAATCCTCCACAAACTGAGACTGCCAATGACTTCTAGATCCTAGAATTCACTTAATCCTCATCACTTTCAGCATTCTGGTTTTGATTGACAGTCTACACTGCCAGGTTTGGCGCAAATTTCTGATTGCAGAGTTCACAGGGGCCTTGCTTAATACTGGCATATGCTATGGAAAGGATATCGTAGAACATATTCAATACAGTGTTGCTGCTAAAAAGATTTATATAACACTTGCATTTATCACCCTATCTCTTGATTTGGGTTTCATTACTGATTCAAGAACTTACCCAAGTCATCCGGTCTTTTTTGCCAGCATGTGCTTCTTTCCTTGTTCTTCATACTATTTCTCCTTGTTCATGAGGTGCCTTTGTTGCCTTAGCCTTTACGCAAAAGGAAAATGCCATTCACTTCATGGGTGCCACCTGTTGGGTGTAACAGCGATTCTATCAGGACGTAGATTTGTGCACACTCATTTCATCCTTCTGAAGTGAATGCATCTGCTCAGTTGTATTTATGAGGAGTGGCCAAGAAGACACTAATGGATCAGTTTTTATGCCGTTTCAGTAGGTGTGGGCTGATATTGACACCCTGTTCCTTGGCTTCAATAGATTCCTGCTCTGGCGACGACCAGTATTCTCCAGTCTGCTGTGCATCGGTGAAATGTTGCCATTGAGGGGCAGATAATGCATGGCTGATCTCCTATGTTACCAATGGCTTTTACTAGCAAAACTACCCCAAACTAGAGCAGAAGAAATAATACAACTGGATCTCTCCTTGCTACTTAAAGATACTCGCAGGAACATGGACAGAATCCAGCAGTTGCCACTACAAGGGGCTTTGGCCAGAAACCTGATAACCTTATGTGAACTCTCTAGCAACACAGCTGGAAAAGGAAGAGACGGTTTACAGCATTAACCGCCTGTTATTTAATAGCCATTTCAGTTCTCCCTCCACAGGCGGCAGCCTTTCCCCCCTTTTTATTGTTCTACTGTAACTATAAATCTTTTACTTGGTTTAAGAAAGTTTTGTATTCATTTTGCTAAGATTCTTGGCTTAACTCTCTGTAAAAAAAAAAAAATCAATCTCAGTTTTGTCTGATTTGGAACCTATGTAGAAATGTGAAGAATCCTGAAGTTTAAAACAAAATAAAAATAAGACTTGAAACTTCTTGTAAACTTAAGTCAGGCAGGGAATGTGTAAATGAATTTGAACAGTCTGCTTTTATTTTACACTGTTTACTTTTGTATGGTCCCATTTTACAGAGGAGTATTCTCAATATTTTTTTTAATACATTTTTTTTTATCTTTGCTTTTGGCTGCCTTGTTCTTCCAGGGTTGTTTTCTTTTCTTTCTTTCTTTTAAAGTTCAGTCACCATGCATCATAAACATGGTTTTTTTCAATGTTTATTCGTCTCTACTACTGTCCAAGAAAGAGCAGAAGATAATTTTAAAGAGAAGTAGCCAAACCCAGTAGAGGTGATAAGATCACTTCATAGACTCTGAAGAACAAAAGTCAAAGCTCTAAAATAACCTGTTCAGGAAGGTTTTATTAAGTGATTGTAAAATGTATTCATAGAGCAGGGTTCCATGTGAGTGACAGGATCCACGATTTCTGCTTGGTTTTTGGTACAGATGCCAATAAAATCTGAATGCTGTCACTGCGGTGTGAGCAGCGTTGTAGTAGGTGTGCTTCTCTTGAGTACGCGGAGAACGACAAGTGCTTAGAGCTTGCTGCATTATGCCAAGGCTCCGAGCTATAAACAAAATGTTCCTGGTGCAAGATGCCAAGAGAACATTCAAGCTTGTTGAATTCTTTAATATTAAAGTGTGCAAGTCTGGAACAACTGGCCTTCAGCTGATGATATACACAAGTAATGGCCAAAACATTTACCTTAGCAAATGAGTGTGCCAGCTATAAATATGGAAGAACCTTTGTTTTCATGAGCAATATATTTATCCCACTGTAATCTGGGAAAGTAGAAGGCATGTGAGTCATACCAAATACCACTCAAAGTACCATCAGTCCCACCTTGGGAATGAAGATGCAATACATAGATATGTTGTGTTACTACTTTTTAATCAACAAATGTGAGATTCATGCTTCCTTGGAAACTTGGTGGCTAATAGAACTCCATGGTTTTCTTTTTCTCTTCATTTGCAAAAAAAAATTATTGTTTCAAAGCTTTGCCAGTTCCTTTTTAGTTTTGTGGATATGAACAATCTTGTCGCTTTCCTTTAGCTATGTTAGAACATTAACGAAGTGCTTATTTGTATTTTAAAAGTCTTGATTTGATGCAACCCACAATTGGGGAAGTGCAATGGGAATGTTTTTAAATGTTGGTCCATGGAGAATTTTGCATAACTGTATCACTTGGTTACTGTGGATGTTGGTTCTTTGGGCATGTGCACTTCCATTTTGTACAGTTCTACACTTCTGTGTGCTTTCTTTGTAAATACTTGTGGTCAAATGATGTAATGTTAGAGACTTATAAAGGCAGCCTCTTCTTCTATATATATATATATCTGGAACCTTCAATTGCTGTACTATACTTAAAAAGTTGACTGATGCAAATTTCTAGACTTGTACTTGGTTGTGGGCATTCCGCACCCTTCCATTATAGTTAAATCCCACCATCACCTACTGAAAATATAGTTAGAATGTCTCTCTAAACCTGTGTACTGGTATCAAGTTATCTCGGAACACCTCATTTGTATTACCACTGTATTTGTGTACTTTAATAATTGTGTAAATAAATTCATAAGGACTTCTATCTATTTTGCCTTTATTTGCACATCTAATGGGTTATCTGCTTATAGAACAGCATATTTCTTCAAAGCCAACTGCCAGAAATTTTAAGGCAGGGGTGGGGAACCTGCAGCCCTCCAGATGTTGCTGGACTACAACTCCCATCTTCTCAGTCTTATCAGCCATGCTGTCTGGACCTGATGGAAGTTGGATACCATCAACATTTGTAAGGGTTATAGGTTCCCCACCTGGGTTTTAAGGCAAGGCATCTGCTTTGACTTCTGAGCTTTCTTGTGGAGTTAATTTTTGTTTTGTTAGCTTTTATAGTTTAGCAGGAGTGCCTGGCGTGCTATGGTCCATGGGGTCACGAAGAGTCGGACACGACTAAACAACAACAACAACAAATAGTTTAGCAAGGCTTTCCCCCTTTCCCCTCCTCTTGTGTGCTCTTGGAATAGTATTGGTTTCTAGAAGAGGTAGTTGTAAAGACAGCAGTGTTGATTCTGCTGGGATGAATGTGAAATTGACCTGGGGTGTGGCCACTGAAATTTGTGGGAGGTGATATGAAAATCTGGGAGTGTGATTGGGAGGAAATGGAAAGTTGGAAGTGGAAAAAGCAGGGTGGATTTATCACCAAAGGGCATGGGCGTACCCAGGATCAAAACTAGGGGGGGGGCAAGGGGAGGGGCCAAGGCACGGAAGGGGAGGGGCCACAAAGTGGGCGGGAACGGCGAACTCGCGCTCCGCCGGGCTGTGCCCCTCCCTAGAAGCAGGGCTGGTAGGCGGAGGCGGAGCCCAGCCCAGCGGAGCGCGAGTTCGGCGTTCCCGCCCACCGCGCCGCGCTCCCTGGTTCCCCGCCGCGCTTGGCCTTGCCTGAGGGCGCGCCGGGGAGCTGGAGGGAGGGTGCGGCGCGGTGCGGCGGGAATGGCGAACTCGCACTCCGCCGGGCTGTGCTCCGCCTCTGCCCACCAGCCCTGCTTCTAGAGTAGGGCAGCTGCCCTAACTTGCCGCATGGTGGGTACGCCCTTGCCAAAGGGTGAGATACACCACAAGTCAGTGGTTCCAAATTAGCTAAGTACTGTGGATCCCTCCTTTTGAAATTTTTGATACCTGTATGGTAGTTTTTCTTATGTGGATGGTGCCACAGACCCCTAGGTGGGTTATGTGGACCCCTGGGGTCCTCAGACCACCAGTTGGGAACCACTGCTGCAGGCAAAAGTGGAAAGGAAGATGTCAGAACTCGCTATTGAGCACAGAATAATAGATCTGGGTCTATCTCACTGTACCATGCATTTCTTAGCATCGGATGCTGAAACAGTCATATAGCAAAAAGAGTTAATAAGTAAGGGTTGAGATGTAAATTTAGGAAACCAGTCAAAATCAAAACTTGACAAAATGGAGTGATCCCTACCACCAGTGGCAGTCACAGTCTCTTAACTGTACCATGAAATGTGGAAGCTCAGGAAAAAAACCCAGACATTATACAGTCATGTAGAATACACATGATTGTAATAAAAGTCAGATGGCTGTTAAGCCTCCAGTGGGATTATTCCAAAAGTAGCAGGTCAATCTTTGGGAGACCTGACTCATCTAAAAGATTGCTGCACTATACTACTTACCCAGCAGAATACTATATCCTGGAGTGGCTAAGCAAAACAAACAGTAAAACCTTCATACCCTGGATGGTTATGTATCACTTACACTGCCGTCTTCAGTTGCACTGCAGATAGGCTTTATTTGGCCGTTCCAAAGTGAGATAGACAAGGGCTTGTCCTTCACCTAACAATATACCTGGCAGTAGAAGATATGCATTCAGAGGTGAATTCTTGTTTCAGTATTTTCCAGACCTTATTCTCTCTCAAACTGAAGGCACACCTCACTTTTACAGCACTTTTAAGAGTGCTTGAATAAGAACTTATCTGTCCCTCTTGCAACAATCTGCTGCATTAGTTTTGTTCCTGTTTTCCCTCCTTACGGCAACACTCAGAGCAGCCAACAGAATACAGCAAGTACTCAGAATTAGAACCAGCAATATTCTATATCATTAAAATCATAAAATGCATAACAATAACTACTGAACAGTACTGAAAGAAGAATGGGGAAAAACCATTTTAAATGTCAGCAGTAAATAAGTACTTAACGCTGATCTAGGAACAGGATTGAGAGCTTGTTGAAAGCAAAGTTGTCAAGTGGAAGCAGAATACCAGTGCAAAGAACGATAATCAAAGCTCTTGAGGCAGGGAGTTCCACATACAAAACACAACCATAAAAGGTCGGGGTGCAGTCAGGGGCTTTTCTTCCCCCAGCCCGCTTTCTGTGCTCAGTGCCAAGAGGAAAGAGGTGAGCTCCCCACCTCTCCTGCTCTACCGTAGCTTGCTCCCACACCTGCATGCAATTCCTGATTGCCCATGGCAGGAGTGGGAAACCTGAGGCTCCCCAGATGTTGCTGAACTACAACTCTCAACAGCTATATCAGGCGTGGTCAGTGGCCCAGGTTGATGAGAGTTATAGTTCAACTGTATCTGGAGGACCGTAAGTTCTGCACCCCTGGCTAGTGGCTGTTAGGCGAGCGCTTAAATACAAGGCTGATATAAACTTGCTTTTTACAAGTGTGGGAGCAATTTACTTTGGGTGCTTTTTGGATTGCATTTCCATGGCCCAATTTGAGAAGCGCTGCTGTCAGGCACCGACCTACTTCCTTTCACTTACTTGGTGTTGCCTCGACAAGACTTAGTCAGCACTGATGGGATGCCAGTGCCTCTGTTCATTCATCATAAAGAAGTACCGTAGTGCTGGCATGTCATTGGCTACGTAATTCTTTCATACTGGCTAACTATAGCTGTAGGATTATAGTTGCCTTGTCCAGCAAATAACTTAAAATCCAGAGCAGCTCTCTTAATGTATTATTCTCACAAGGAAGCAACCTGGGTAGAAAAGGGCCTGGGCGGGGGGCTTTATCTCTGGCCCCACCCTAATACATTACTCCTTCTGCCATTGGCAGGGAGATGTGAAGCAGGTAAGCCTATGCACAAAGATCTGGACAGGTGTTGGATTCCCTGGCTCCTGGAACACTGTTAAGACTTGCAGTATCCAGGGAAGTCTCAACACAGAGGCCACCCTGCTGCAGGGAAGAGGAATGGGGAGCCAAGCAGAGGTGTGCTGTTAGGAATGGGACCAGAGACATGGCCCCACACTGCAGCTTCAGGAGAACAAAGTGAAGGGGGCCAGAGTTTCGACTAAAACCATTAAGTGGGCTCAAAATGAAACAACCACCTCTTTATGGACTTGCCATATGAATCTATGCCACCTGTACTTAATGAGAGTAAAGAACAATTTTGTCTCTGGTGTTTTAACATTTAGCAAAAACATTTCTTCAAAACAGTTGTTTGTTTGTTTGTTTTTTAGAAAAGCCCTCGAGTTACTGGCGTTCCAAGTTAATTTTGCCTGCAGTTTAATATGTGTGCTTTTTCCTAATTTGGGTTGTGCAGAAGCTATTGCCATCTGCCCCGCCATATAATTCACACTCATTCAGTAGTGTTCAGCCATCCTACAGTAAAATCTGGCTGTTATTTTGTCCTAATAGTACTCTGCCATATGGTGAGCTGCTCAAAATAAACAAAAACAAAGAAATCTAGATTTAACCTAGTTTGTGAATCAGTAATCCTAAGGATCTTAGCTCCATAGCAGAAACTAGTTTCTAGACTTTTCATGTAATGTACATATGTATTTGAATACTATTGGGATCTGCTCTTTTCTTTTTAATGACTGGTGCAGTACTATACTAGGGAAGTGGGATTAACACTTTTCCACATCTGGTTTTCTTAATTTAAATCCCTTTGCAAAAGCTTCCGAAGGGGAGAAGTTAAACAGAGGGAAAGTGTTTAAACCAATTATTTCTCTTCACTGCAGCCCCACCCAGAACTTTCCGTCTCTTCTCCAACCCCCCAACCCCCAATTTCAACACCACCGAAGGGTGATTGTAATCCTGAGTCTGCTACAGTTTGTGTGATTGCTCCCCCAGCCCCGTATTGCAGCGTATTTTCATTTAGAATGTTTATCCCACTTCATAGCCCTGAAAGGCTCTCAGGGCAGCTTATGAAAGATTACCCTATTCAAATTTGGCTTCAGGAATAGAAGTAACATGGCGTCCTTATGGAGCTAGGATTATCAAGGCAGCATTCCCTGCCTTTATGCTTAGTCTTCCCTGGTTTTGCCCACTAGTTAGCAGCTCCCACTGTTCTCCGCGCTAAACATGCAAAGCGCTGCGTGTAGCCCCATCTTTAAACAGCAGCGGCCGCAGATGTATGCAGACCCTTATTTAAAGCCCAGTGAACAAGTTTACATCCACACATTTAAAATACAGTTGCCCCCAAAGAATACTGGGAACTGTGGTTTGCTAAGGATGCTGGAAATTGTGGTTCTGTGAGGGTAAACTAGTTTCCAGGATCCTTTAAGGGAAACCATGAACTTTAAATGTGTTTTAGATGTATGGTGTGCATGTGAACTTTGACTTCTTTGAGTTCGGTTTCATTTTGTGTCTCAGTAGATGACACAACTCTTCCTTTTGCTACTGAAGATAGATTAGTGTACCTTGTGAGATAGGATGGAAGCAGAGCTTAGGGGTCATTGGCTTAACTTGTTCATTTGACCTGTTTTTTAATCAGTGCTCCATATATTAAGTGAAAGGACAAGCAGTTAGAACACCAACCACCTCCTAGATCCTTCCTTAAGGTCGGTCACAAGAATTAGAACTTCCAATTTTTGAAGTATATTTCTGGCCTTCAGTTTGTGGGGGAGAGCTTAGAATTGCAGGCAAAGATCACCTAGACAACTGCAGATTAAAAGTGACAATGCAACCTGATGGAGAAGTCAGGTGTTTTTGCAAAGTAGTCAGAAATGCAAAGTAGTCAGAAATAAAAAAATTAAAGCCCTCCAATCCCAGGGTGTTATTTCAAGAAAAATAGATAGCCTAGCTTATATCTATCTGGACCCACCAACCTCTGATCTAGAAGTCTTCCCTCCCTCATTCTAGAAGTGTGAACATGATTATTTTCCATCTGCTTCTCAGAGGCATTATCTATTTTTGTTTCAGGTTTGGAAACCTAGCACAACAAATAGATGCCTGAGCTGAGGCTGGATAGAAAATTAAGCTGTTCACTAAGCCTCAGAATCAAATAAAAACAGCGGAAGAATGAATTTTCAGAGCCATAATTCCTGATGCAACAGTATTTTGACAACAGAATAAATAGCTTTATTCACTATGGTTGTAACAGTTCACTAGAAAAGCATAAATCCAGATTACATTGACATGACGTCCACACTGTATTACATTAAAGTGCATTTACATGAAAGCAGGGACAAGAGTGACTTCACTTGCTTCAAACCTGTCACGAGCACAGCCGTACACAGCCATATACTGCACGCACACGCCGACAATTGAGACAGACAAATCCTGCACGAAACATTGCTCATAGCACACAAGAGCTTTGTTCTCCTGGAAACCTTCCCTCACCACTGAGCTGCAGCAGCAGCTGTCGCACTTTGCGAATGAAGAAGGCAAACCTCTGAGTGTACCACGTGGTGATAACGGTTGAAGGGGGCGAGTTTTGTTGATGTATGAAAAGAATTGCATAGACTGGATAAAATAGCGCAGAAGGGACTCACCAGAATGGATCGTTTCCAAGCATCTTGCGCTCACACACCCTCATCACATGCCCCAGGGTGGTGTGTGCCTTCAGCAATGTGTGTTGAAGGGGGCGGGGTGAAAAAAAGGCTCTTGGTCACTATTTAAAGGTCTGTTGCATCATTCAACCTATTTGGTTCAACTGCTTTCACTCCTCCTCCAAATGGATAAAAATATAGATCTTTCTATATTACGTATTTAAAAAGAGAATAAAAAATAATTTGGTACTTTTGCTTTATGTAGTAGAGAACCCAAGTTGGTTCTTTTGTCTGTTAGGATACCTGAATGCAGGGGTCTGTGTGCGAGAGTATCGATGGACCCCCAGCTTCCCCTGCACACACAATCTTCCCCATTCATCTTAGAAGGGCATGCTGTGGACCTAGGCTGCATATCCTGATAACGTGTGCTGCATCCCTTGAAAAGAATCAGAACCTTTGTCCATTCAAGAGATGCTATGCGTGTACTTGAGCACACGCAAGTCTCTGGAACAAAGGGTATGTGTGTAAGCTGCTCATTTTCATTTGCGGTCGTGTTCTCCTGCATCAACCCTTTTGCGCGCATTTGCACTCACACATACATGTTTACATACATTCCTTATAGAAAACAGCTGGAGAAGATAACATAAAAGTCCACCAAATATAGAATAGTCAAACGTCATCTGGCACTGTGTAAGTTATAGCATGTACCGAACAGAAAACAGTGTCGTAAATGTTACTTCACAGAACTGCACCAAGAAGTAGGGCGTTCTTTTTATCCCTCGCAGTCAGCAAAGAAACTTGTGGAAATGTTAATTGTACATTATGCATAGCACATTTCTTCTCTAGAGATTTTGCCCCCCCCCCTCCCAAAAAAAGGAACTCAAAGCTAACAAGATATATAGTCAATGAGGTGATGGGGTTTTTTCCTTGCTTTTTGTGAACAAAACTGTTGTAAGGAGCTTTCTGCCTTGAGAAGAAATGTATGAAGCCGAGACTCAAATTGTCCCAGTAAAAGGATCTTCATGTCCCTGATTTCTGGAATCCTGCATTTCACAAGCTAGTTAAATTTGTGTCCCTTAAAAAATGACACCTGGTAGGAGCTTGGACAAAGGAAGAGCAAAGGTACATCATTTCTCCCAGCATTTAAGACTGTTTAAAACTACTGTTTGGCAAAGTCCTGTGAGGTGAAAGAAACACTTCCCTACCATATGGTTCTAGTTTCCCCATTTCTTATCTTCTTTTCTCTTCTAAATATGTAAGCTGTGATCTGAAGGGCTACTGAGCTCTTGAGTCTTTTATTATTACTATTTTTATCAAAATGGCAGCCCCACTCACTCCTTGACAAATAGCTTTTGAAGCTTGGGAAGTTGTTAATATTTAGTTCTTTGCTTTTTATTTCACAATAATCAACATGTCACTTTCTAGGACTGGAAGTGAAATCCACACTGCAGTTTAATAATGAAAAGTATAGCATTTGCTGGGAGCATGTGATTCTGCTCCCCCACCCCCAGCACAATCCAGAAGCAGATGTATGGTGTTGAATAAGCTCTACAGGAGTCAGTGCAGCAGAACACATGTTTCCTAACCATCTTAAAACAACAGGCATAGCTAGAATTCTGCAAAGGATCTGCAGCTGGAAGAGGACAAGGAGACTGTTCCATACGAATAATGTACTGGGTTTACAAATAAATAGCTGATGAATGCATGTCTAGGAGAATACAAAATTATAAAATTGTTAGCCCCTGCCATCAAATACATTTTAATTCAATACCCAGTATGAACTTCTCACTGGATCAATGCTTATCAAAAACTTGATTAAGGAACATATTAATGAAATTTTGGCTATGTTGAGGAGCCAGCTTTGGCCTGACCCCTTTTTTTGGACTGTCCCCCCCCCCCCCAAAAAAAAGACGCTGGCATGCCTTCCCTTGCAAATGTTATATGTGGTACAGCTGTCTCAGCCTACCATTTTTTAATCGTTTCATCAGGGCATCAACCTGACACCTCATTTTGGTGCTCAGATCAATCATTTCCTTCTCATAATGTAGGTTAACTTAGATCTTAGTATCTTCACCCAAAATACTATGCATTCCAGGTCAAGGTTGACCTAAGTTTTGTTTAGTCATTTTGTCCTGGGTTTGGCCATCAGCTGCTACTACTAAATTCAGAAGAATAGAAGCTTCTGCTAAACGTAATGTTATCAAAAGTAATACTGTAATCAGCACATTTCCCCTTTGGTTAAACATTATGTTAGAGATTAGAAGTCTTTGACTATTTTCTTTGTGTCTTGGCAATGCTCCTATTCATTCCTCCACATGCATGTGAGGATGAAGTGCACTTGTTGGCCTCACCCCCTCCATCATGTCCCCATCAGCCCCTCCCTGCATGCCACTGCATGTTTGAGCAGAATTTCCCTAGGGAGGAGCCTGCTTTCTCTGCTGCAGAAATGGCATTTGACTGTGTAGAGAGCAACACAACGACAAGCTGTTGGGATCACAATGTAGGGAGGGTGCTAGCAACTGTGTCCCTGCTCTCTTCACTCAAACACTTGGAATCACATGAGAGGGAATGAATGAACAGGGCTAATATCTCACTGCATTTTTAGGGAAAGAACCATTATCTTTGACACCTGGCATAATGTGCCCAGTCATCATTTAGTGATCTTGTAAGCTAGTGACAACCAATTTTCTCACTCAGTGAGATGGGACATACATGCATGGATTTGACCTCGTTTCTGGGCTCAGAGTACATGGCAGAATTGTTTTACCATCCATTTCCCACTAAGATTGTCATGCATCCTCACCAGTCTCCCTTCCGCTAAGAGCCTGACATTTTCCACAAAAGCATGGTATAAGGGATGGTACAAGAGCAGAGGAATAAGCCAATATCCTTTTGCTATCATGTCATCTTACCCGTCTAGTGAGCTTGTAGTGCATGAATGTAGTATAGGATAGTAACAGGCTGGCTAGACACTTCATGTTGCAGGCCAAGTATCTGCCTGTGTCTGCCACTTGGTGACCCTTTATGTAAACCATAGGATGGGATCGATGCACAACTCACAATTCTAACCTTGATTCCTTATATCAGCTATCTGCATATGTGGTTTTTCATTCAGGACTAATGACCCTAAAACACCCACCTGTGGAAGAACCTCAGATGCCTCTTAATTGTGTATGCAAGCCCTTGGAGTCATCGGCCCACCTTTAAAATACTTAATAAAGGAGCAGATGAGAATCCATGCTAATTGTGAGATTATTGTGATTAACATGCATTAAGTGGTAGTGTGAATCCCAGAGCAAGCCTAGCAGTTCTTTTAAGTAAGGAGATGCTGTGAGTTAAACTGCTTCCGCCTCCCCCAACACTGTGCTTCCAAATGAAACCCACCTCACCCCTGCAGTCAACCCCCACCTGTGTCCCCAAAGGGTGCCATTTGCTGTCTGATTGCCCACATATTACCGTACTTCACAAGCTGCTGAGAGTCTCAGAGACAGGAGAGCTGCACCACTGGAGTTTTAATTCCAATGAATATGGGTGGCAGGAGGCAAACCTACCTCCTTTGCCCTCCTCTTTTTCCTTTCAGCCATTCTATCCTGTAATGACCGACAATCCCATGAATGCCTCAAAATGGAGGTGGTACGGTGTTTAGTGAAAATGCATTTGGTTAGCACCTTTTTGCAACATACTTTTTTTGCACCTGATCACGCAAGGTGTGCGTGCTCCCCCTCCTCCAGTATAATCTGGAACCTGCAAATGTCGGAGGCTCACATCTAGAAATGAATACCCATCACCTGTGTTTGGAAGGGCTTCCTCTATGAATGAGGGTCTGTTCTTAAAGCTGAGTTTAGTAGGGAGCGCACAAGGATTGCTCTTTTGGCCTTCTAAAACAAGACATCAATTTTCTCTAGAGAAAGAGATTTGAGAAGAGCAGTTGTGGAGTTTCCTGGGACGGATTGCCGTGTCCTTCTCGGTACATGTATAATATTTCCAGTAAAAAAAGGACAATGAAAACAAAAAGAAAACTCATAAAAATCAATTTAACAAACCAAAAGGTTATTGAAAATTGTACAGGTTATCAAAATTAGATTACGGTTGAGTCAAATGATCTAAACATATGTGGAAAAGAATAGGTTTGGAAACCTATTAGAGACAACCAAGTCCCTGAGATTTCTCCTTGCTAAGCCATTCCTCCTTAATCACACAAAGACATGGAAGATACATTGAGGTGCACCACACACACACAAAAATAAGACGGGTATTTCCTCTGCATTACAGGAACATTTATGTACACTTCCTCTCTAGTTAAAATACAATTTCATCGAAGTGAGCATTTTCTTGTGATGCCTTGTGGGACCTCTACCTGTGTTTAGAAGGCCATTTGCTTACAGCAGTAGGTATGCCCAAGCAGCTTAGCCTGAAGATCAATCCCATTTTAAGTGGGGAGAAAGGTTTTTAAACAAGCCAGCTTCCAAAGGGTGATTTCACAAGCTGGCTGGCCTCCGGTTCCCAAACAAGATGGCCCAGCCCTAAGCTAGTCCTATTTCTAAAATAAATTAAGTGTTGAAATGTTCTGACTCCTCCTCTAAATATATGACATTCGTCCATGTCGCATTCACACACAGGTTTCTGGGTTAGTTACAACTTCCCCGTTCTTTTCGTCTTTCAGAAAGTGTTCCACTTCAACAGAGTCCACCTTGGCGTTTCCAGATTTGTTTAACTCTTCTCTTTCAGCGACATCTTCTTGTGTATGTGTTTCTGCTGGTTTTTTAATACAGCAGGCATTTCCTATAGCCAGCACTAAAGCCGAAGTGACCACTTCAACGCCAGCCATAATAAAAACATACATATATTTGTGTGTTGCGTCCAAGACTTTGCCTGGAAGAGAAAATTCACAGCTTTATCAACAACATGTTCAATCAAACCCATTTTCTAAGTTCCCAACTCTCTTAATTTGAAGAATTTTTTTTCAATAAATTTAGAAGCAAAAGCCCAGGTGAAGAGATCCAGAGAAAGGCTTATCTGAATAATAATAATAATAATAATAATAATAATAATAATAATAATAATGTCAGAAAATAATGGTGACAGCGTGAATCTGGTTTGTATGTGTTAGGTGTTTTGGATTTTTATATTTTTCATTGATGCCCTGTATTTTATATTTGATGTTGACAGCCTCTTATGTTTAGCTGTGAGAAGGAGCAAAAGGCTTAAATAAATGAAATAAATTTGTGAATTCAGATCTCTCAAAAATGTTTGAAATTATTCCTCTTAGAATATTTTTTAATATAAAGCTGAACATCCCAGGAGACCCATACTGGAGTTCCAAATGCATGTGTGTTCCAACTTTAGGAATCTCTATGAATTCTGATAGCTCTTTATTTTTAACTTTTAGTATGGTACATGTGAGTGTGCTACTTCTTGGCTGATTGGCAAAGGTAGCCTGCAACCACAACCACTCCACCTTGTCCCTGATCCTCAGTCTGCTGTTGCACATGTCTTTGCTCTTCTGAGAATGCTTCTGGGTACCAGTTGCCAAGAACCAGAGGAGTGGATAGTGTTGTTGTATTCAAGTCCTGTTTCCTAATAGCCATCTGGTTGCCACTGTGAGAAGGCGGCTACTAGACTAGATGGGTCACTGGTCTGATCCAGCAGGCTCTTCTTATGTTCTTAACATAGCCATAGGGCCAACAAATAAGTAAAGGTAAAGGGACCCCTGACCATTAGGTCCAGTCGTGACCGACTCTGGGGTTGTGCGCTCATCTCGCTTTACTGGCCGAGGGAGCCGGCGTACAGCTTCTGGGTCATGTGGCCAGCATGACAAAGCCGCTTCTGGAGAACCAGAGCAGCACACGGAAACACCGCTTACCTTCCCACCGGAGGTATTTATCTACTTGCACTTTGTGCTTTCAAACTGCTAGGTTAGCAGGAGCTGGGACCGAGCCATGGGAGCTCACACCGCCGTGGGGATTCGAACTGCCGACCTTCTGATCAGCAAGCCCAAGAGGCTCAGTGGTTTAACCCACAGCGCCACCCGCGTCCCACTCAACAAATATGTAGGAGGCTTCAAAGCTAAGCCTGTCGTTCATTTCTTCAAAATAAAAGAAGTTGCATCCCATGGTAATTGTCTTCACTTTTCTGTCTTTCCCCATAAACCTGCCCCGTCCCTTAATTGACAAATAGCAAATAAACTGAATGTAACATTTACCTGCTGAAGGTGGTCCAATTAGAACGGCCATCGCCTCCATCAGGAGAACTAAACCAATGGCACTGGAAAACTTCTGTGTGCCAACAATAGCCATGAGAACTTCAAACTGAAGAGCACCAACCATTCCATAGGAAATGCCAAAGAAAATGCAGAAGACCACCAGTCCATTATAATTGTAGGCCATGGACCCCATGAGATCAGTAAAACCATTAAAGAGCATAGAAAAGCTAAAGAGGTAGACACAGCGGGGCCTAACCCACTTCCAGCCAGCCACTATTCCACAAATAGGCCGAGCAAAGATATCAATCATTCCAAGAATGGTCAGAAGGAAAGCTGATTTGCCGTCTGGATACTTCAAATCCTTAGCATAGCTCACCACAAAGACCGGGGGCACAAATAAGCCCAGCACCATGATGGATGCAGCTACTGTATAGATTACGAAGCCACGATCTCTGAAGACACTGAAATCCAGTAGCTTTTTCTTTATTGGCTTCTCAGGGGCCGCTTCGGAAGCGTCAGGTTTTTTAGGAGCATCCAACGGTCTCATCAGAGCTCCACAAACACAGCAGTTCAAAAGCAAACCCCCCAAGATGAGAAATCCTCCTCGCCATCCATACTCATGTTGTAGTCCCTGCCCCAAGGGTGAAAGAGCACAAAGAAACACAGGGCTTCCAGCTGCAGCCAACCCGTTGGCCAAAGGTCGCTTTTTGCTGAAGTAGCGATTCAGCATGATGAGTGATGGCTGGAAATTGAGCGCCAGGCCCAGTCCTGAAACAGAAAAGATGCCGGAGTTTAAATCAGGAACTACATTCAGCATATATAACAGGTGTGCTCTATACTGCAGGTGCTGCAGGCGAGCAAGTCATAGCTCAAGATACAAAAATAGCCCAGGTACAGTTTTGGGTATTGCCAAAGACATCAGCATATCTTTAAGGGCTGCATACTCTTGTCTAAACCTGTGTAGGAAGACTAGCCTCATATAACCAATATAACCAGCCTCATATAACCAATATGTTTAAGGGTTAATACCGTAGAGTAAGCTATACTGCCAGGCTTAGCTGGGTCACTTCTTTTATCTTCGGAGGAAATGGGTAATCAAGCCTATTGTTGCCCCCCAGTCTACTGGAGAACCCCCAAAGAGATGTGAGCTGGTTGTTCCAGCTCAACCACGTGGCTCTCACCAACTACTCTTGAGTTCCTATACCAATAAAGTAGGAACTTTTACCACTTTGGAACTAAGCTATGTTTTACCACCTGTGCAACTTTTCTGAATGCTGTGTGGAAAAGCACATCAAGCTGACCTTTGGAGAGTTTGTAAGTAAAACATTTTAAAGTTACCAAAAGTGTGGCCTTTTTCTCTGCTGGGGAAGTGGGAAACTTTGGAAGGAATTTTAAAGGGCACATTTTAAGGTTTACAGTCTATAAGTATGCTTTACTTTGCTGCATATTTTGTGACTTTAAATCTCTGCTGGAGTTTTCTCATCAAAGAGTACTTGCCTCAAACTTGGATCTTGCCATCCAGGAATCTTTCTGTATATACATGTTTTTGCACCAACAAAAGAGACATGGAAAAGCCTGGATCAAATCTGGTAAGATTAATTGCATCTTGATTTCAAGGGAAACTATAACCTGCTCATACCTGGACTAACTCTTTTCACACATACAGAACCATACTTGCTTTGTGCCTATTTTAAGGGGAAGAAATATTCTGTTTTCTCTCTCTCTCTCTCTCTCTCTCTCTCTCTCTCTCTCTCACACACACACACACACACCCCAAAAAGTAACCATAGTAATCACATAAATATATGAGAGATCTCATTTGATTTCATTTTGTACCTGATGATTACCAATCATAAATACACTTATGGGAATGAAGATACACCCCCCATCCCTTTTATTATGCATTTATGATTATTTGTGTTGATGATGGTGTTGGGACACCTATACACAATCCCTCTTTCAAGACTGTTTCCACCAACAAAATTTCAGGGCGGACATACCACTTTATTTTCAATCGGTGCATGTTATGTAACTTCCTGCTGAAATCCTGTATCTTTTCTGTCACAGTGGCCGGAGTGGGCTACTTCAGAGTAACGACTCTACACCGCTCTGCATTTTATCTTTTTATTGGTGCTGCGTATTTACAGTGCTGAAGGCAGTGCTATTTACAGAGACACATCTTATCCGCTAGAATCAGAACCTCCGAATGGCATTTGGCGCGTTTTTCTCCAACATAATAACTTGGGGAGACCCAGCCTCTTCCCCCTACGTTTTCGGCGCAATTCCGGAGTTGGGGGAATAGGTCTGCCCCCCTTGCTTCCCTCTTCCTGTCCCACCTGGGACGATGGCTCCGCTACCCTGCCTGAGCCTCGGACCCCACTTCCTGCTTCCCCACTTGAGACGGAGCTCTCCCTGCTTTCCCCTGCGCTCGGGGATGGGCTGGAACTCAGGAGGGGAGGGACTTCGCGATATCCTCTGTCCCTCACATTTTCATACCACAAGTGTTCCATGTTTCCCATCCCCACCCACATCTTGTTGCTCTATAGTGCAAGGGTAGTGCTCCAGACAACAATAATGCAACAACACTGGGGAATCATCGCTGAGCAACAAATAAAACAGAATAATGTGTGGACAGTCCAGTACAAATCCATCACTAATGCACTGATGCAATCTTGCAGAAGCCACGTGCAAAAACGAATCCAGTTTGGAGGGGCCCTACGACCAACAACAGACTCACTTTTGCAGCTACATGTGGATAGTTGTGAGCAGGGCACCTCACTGACCTGGCAGAGGAACCAAGAATGGTAACTGATGTTTGACTGCAAGGAAGTGAGAAGAAGCCCGAGGCCAGTCAAGAAAGAGAATGTATATGGTAAAAGGACTGCTTTAGAAAATGTCAGGAAGTGGTAAGCAGAAAGGGCATTGTGAATGAGAGACCTACAGTAGTACCTTGCTAGACGAATGCTTCACATGACGAATTTTTTGCAAGACGAATGCGTTTTGCGATTTCAATGGAGACTCGCAAGACGGAGTTTCCTATGGCGTGCTTCGCAAGATGAATTTTTTTCGTCCCATAGGGTGCCTCGCAAGACGAATTTTTTTTATTCGTCTTGCGAGGCACCCTATGGGAAAGTGCACTTCAATGTGTTCCTATGGGAGCCGCTTCGCAAAACGAATTTTTTGCTATACGAAGCGACTCACGGGACGAATTAAGTTTGTCTTGCGAGGCACCACTGTACTTTACATCAGTGCATGCAGTGTGAAATTGTACCATTCAAGAATGCCATTAAGGGATCAGTGCTCCCCTACATACACAGCTCCCCACAAATACAGACCTAGCACATCAAAGAGATGCTGTACCACATGTGTGTCCCGTCCCCGTCCCCCCCCCCCCCCATTGGCTCACCCCCTCTCACAAGCTATTGCAACCAGTAGCATAGCTACATGTAACAGTCAGTCCACTGGCTGGTTCTTTGACACTGGCACTTACCGGTAATGACACCAGCGGTAAGGTAGACCTGTATTATGTTAGTGGCGTAGGAAGCAGTGATCATCCCCGCTGAAGCAAAGAGGCCTCCGACCAGCATAACAGGACGGCAACCAAACCGATTGACACAAACACTGCACAGGGGGCCTGAGCAAAAGAGACAATGGGTAAGATGTTTGTTTCTGTAACTGCCCAGATCATTCCTATATCTATCAGTTGCGGTTTGTATTTCTTCTCATAAGGCCCACCCAGATTCAGTTGTCTGAAGACATCAGATTCCATTTTCCATCTCTTTCTTTTTCATTTGACCAAGGCTCTAGATTGCTGGTGCTTACCCAACACATCTGGAGGATACTTGGAGAACGTCAGCTTTCTTTCTTTTTTAAATGTGTACAGATATTGGTGGCCTTCACGTTTCCATTATAAACCACACCCACCTGCCCCACCCCTGACACCATTCGTGATACCAGGGATGGAGCAGGTACCAATGTGACTACCAAGGAACTATCGGGAGCGTAAAACAAGCTCCAGATGGTTCCTTTGCTGTAGGTCAGTGTGAGTTCGAGCCCAATGGATCAATGTGAGTTCAAGCCTGTCAGTGAGTTTAAGCCCAGTGGATCTGTTGTGCAACCAAGTTCCCCTTGGATAATTTAATCATGCAGCTGACCCCTGCCAAAAGCAGGCTTGAACTCGCTGCCCATGACATAAGGTGAGTACCCATGTGGGTTGTCACACCCTCCTGCCAAAGTTGTCCCATCTGGCCCCAATCTGGCTCCAAAAGGTTCTCCATTCTATCTTAGATCATATTCAGAGAGCCTTTTCCAGTTCCGCTGCCACCTGAGCCTTGACAGGTGATCACTAGGAAAAGAGCCTTTTCAGTGTGGCAACCCAGCATTAGAACCTGACACCTACATGGATGTTTTCCCAGCACGTGGTATAGATGTTGTTGTTGTTGTTGTTGTTGTATTTTATTTTGAACTTTTTGACTTGTGGTGATCTGTTTTATTCCAACTTGTGTATTTTAATGGAAGGGACCCAGAGGATCATCGAGTAGTCCAATCCCCTGCAATGCAGGAATATGGAGCTGTCCAGTATGGGGAGCGAACCTGGGACATTGACATTATCAGCATCACGCTCTAACTGACCAAGGTATCCTTGTTGTTATTGTATTGTATTGTATTGTATTGTATTGTATTGTATTGTATTGTATTGTCTATCTGATGCTTTTATAGACTTGCTTATTTTTAAGGAACTTGTTTTCTTGGTTTGGGGAACAAACTATTTTATTGTAAAAGCCACCCTGGTGATTTGATTGAAGGGTGGGTGGGGTATAAATACTAAAAATAAAATAAAATAGAGTGCTATACTTGTTTGATGTATTTACTACCCCAGTTTTAGAATGCAGTAAGTACTTACCTGTTCCATAAAGCATAGCCAAGAGAATGGAGGAGATCCATGCGGTGTCACTGTATCCAACACCAAACTCCCGGATAAGCTCTTTAAAGAAGACGCTCATGGCCTTTGGGAAGGCATAGGAGAATCCTGTGATGACAAAGCACCCAAAGAGAACAGCCCAGCCCCAGCCGCCATCTGGGGCTTTAACTCCGCCTGGACCATCGTCAACCACCACAGCTCCCATGATGAGATTTTATGTTTCCTAAGACATAAAAAAAAAATATTTAAATATTCCATCAGTACCATAAGATATGATCAGCCTTGGTTATGCAATGAATAATTTTAATACAGTAGGGTCCATAAAAGCAGACTTCTTATGGAAGGCAAGGCTAGCTTTTTAGATGGAGTGGTCTCTTATGCAGAAGAATGTCTGCCCTATTCCCAGCAGTGGTGACTGGTGCCCATTGGGATCAGTAGGGTGGAAGGCAGGGAGATCAACAGACAGAGCCAACTTGCTGAGTTCTATAAGGCCAGCACTGAGACTAAGGTAGAGGAAGCTCTGACAAGCAGTGAACCACCCTTGGACTGGTTGCAAGTAAGGAGACAGACAAGTGGGGGCTAGCTGATGGCAGACTGAAGTTGATGGGACGGTGACCCATTCTCCCTAGTGGACCAGCCCCCACTGTCTACCAGTTATTGTTGCATTAACATCTGTATAGCTGTGCACTTGAAGAGTGGAGCAGAAAGTGGGAGGTCCTTTTTGAGCAGGATTTGCAGAAGACAGAAATGGGATATTTATAGAATTGTAGAGTTGGAAGGGACCCTGAGGATCATATACCGTAGTAGTCCAACCCCATGCAACGCTGGAATGTGGAGCTGTCCAGTATGGGGAGCGAACCTGCAACCTTGACATTATCAGCACCACGCTCTAACCGACCAAGCCCTCCTTGTTGTTATAATATTCTATCTATCTATCTATCTGATGCAGTAAGTGTCTGGACGTGTTTCTCCAATGAATAGCTCTTCCAAAGGACAACTTCCACCTGGCTTCACCCAATTCATTTTGGATGAATACTACATAGCAGAGTCATTTCCTAAACCAGCGACAACTATAAATGTCAGCATGCAAAATGTGTATGAATACAGTACCATTAGAGCAGAGAGCTGTGCCCTATTCAGAAGTTATACTCACGTGTAAGGCCGCTGCAAGTACAGAGCTACACATAGTCTCCCCCTCCCTATATGGGCATTCTGTGAAGACAGACATTCTCACTGTATGTGAGGACTTCTTGGCACAGGTCTGCTCACACATTGGTCTTATGTACAACCGTGGCATCTATCTATCAATCATTTATTACATGGTCACAGACCATAGCTGTCAAGTTTTCCCTTTTCTCGCGAGGAAGCTTATTCAGCATAAGGGAATTTCCCTTAAAAAAAGGGAGAACTTGACAGCTATGTCACAGACCTGTTAAACTATAAGGTCTAAATAATGCTTTAGTTGTTTGGTTTTGCTGATATTTTTTATAATCATTAAATATGTGGATAAATTTATATACCCACATTTACAAACAGTGGCAAACTTTAACACTCCCTGACCTATTTGTTTAGGCAGAATTTTCCAGGCTCGTAAGATTCATTGACGGCTCTGTTTTATTATTTATTGATACTTTGCTGAATGTTTTGTTGATGGATGGATTCTCCTTTTCAATCAATGCATTTCTTTGTATTCTGATCATAATGCTTTATATAGTAAAATAATTATTATTATTCAAGGGGATAAAGAACTACACAACTTTGATAAGACATCTGAAAGCAACCCTGTGCCAGGAAGTTTTAATGTTTGACAATTTATTTATATGTGCTGGAAGTCGCCCAGAGTGGCTGGGGAAATCCTGCCAGATGGGCAGGTATAAATAATAAAGTTATAATAAAATTATTATTATTATTATTATTATTATTATTATTATTAAGATTTCCCTTTCCTTTTTAAAATGATCTTATTGTATTTAACAAACTGTTTGGGGATCGATCTCACATATTAAGCAGTACATAAACATTATTAATAAAATAAATTAATACATATATTGTTAATTCTATTTCTTTTGTTTAATAAATTTATCCAGAACTGATTAACTTTCTATTTGGCTAATGGCAAAAATCAATTAAAAGTCCCCAGCTTCAGAAGGGTCAGGAGCTCAGCGGTCGTGCTGCATTGTATGCATAAGGTCTCAGGACCACAGCATCTCTCCAGTTTAAAGGATCAGGTAGCAAATGATTTGGAAGACCTTTCTCTTCCTGGGAGCCCAGAGAGCTGCTGCCAACCACATCAAAGAATACTGGACTAGATAAACAAATAGTCTGATTAGGTACAAGATAGCTTCCTATGTCGCCACATGCTACCAGTCAAGGAACAAAGGCAGTGGATTCAGTTATATGCTGCATTAAATATGTCTATCTCTAAGCAATACCTATTGCTTGCAAGACAATGGCCATGAAATTATTACATGCTATATGATTCATTTGACCCTGCAAGAGCTGCGTATGAAGTCAGACTTGATGTCTAGACGGCTGGGTGATGAGTATGTGATCATTCAGAGTCCTTTCTGTGACATTTAGGCCCAGTGCTGCACAACTTACAATAAACAATCTCACGGTCAAGCTCCCGAAATAAACCTGGCAGAGCCTTCCAGAGCAGATCTATTGCATGAAGCTGCTCTTTCAGGAGGAAAACATCCAAATGCTTTTCCTTCATCATCTCTGCTGGAGAAGATTCGGTTACAACAAATACACAGGCTGTCTTGAGCTGCATAGAGTTAGAATATGAAACCAGCATGAAAGCAACACTCCAATTATAAATGGCATGATCCAAAGAATGGGGCAACACGTTCCATGTGCCCAGGGAGACTTTGGGCCTTGCACAGCAAAACAGTCACCTTTCCATTAAAAAGTGAAGGAATGCTGAAGATGCCCACATTTTGGTAAGTGACATTATTGTACTGTAAGGCTTGCTGTTTATTACTGCAACAAGAAGAGTGAAAATTCTCTTTCCCAGTATCATGCAGATCCTTACCCAATCTACAATGAAACCACATTTTCTGGCACTGATGTATGACTTCCTGTACGTACTCCTAACGTACAGGTATATCCTCTGAGTCTCCGCTAGTGAACTTACAGTAAGGGTTATCTGAGGTCCCGCCTTTAACTGCCCAATAGAGTTTATGCTCTTGTCAATCAAATATCCATCAGCAAAATGTCCACATAGGCAGATGGGCTGTTAAATCAATTGGTGTTTAACAGCAGTATGGTTTGGGGAGGGGGGTGTTCCAGGAAAAAAAAAGGTTGGATTTGAACCATCACTCACTATCACAAGAAGCTGAAAAATAAAAGTACTAATAACGGAACAAATGCCTAAGTCCACCATCCGAGTTATTGCTTTAGTAAAATGGGAGGGAGAAAAAGCAGTTTTCTCAGAAAGAAGCCCCTGGCTTTCTCACATGTACTGCCTGCCTGCCAATTAAATTGTTTGGCAATTCATCATGGTATTGCTCCTGAACTGTAGCTGCAAAGGCCAGCGCTACATAATGCTTTTATCAGGTTTTGTTTGTATATGCAAGAGTACCAGGTAATTTGCTTGCTATCTGGCATGGATGCACTTTCCAGGGACAGCAAATCTATATCTGAATCTAAATATATATTAGCTCCAGACAGCTTCACTAAAGATAAACAAAAGCACTCAGTACCCATAAGCCACCGGGTCTTGCTGCAGGAGACCTTTATGAAAATCCTTTTTCCCCCCCCCCTCTCTCAAAAACAGATCTCGTATTGGAGGAGATAAGCTATTCTGTCCCCATAGAAACTCACAGCCATCCATGCATACACCTACTCACAGCCAGCTGCTCATTCTTCTCCTGCACTGTTCTGCCTGACAGCAACTCAGGCAGAAACCCAGCTAACAAACTTCCCTATGTACATAGCATATGAAGAAGACTTGGCATTCATCATCACATCAGTCATTCATCGGTGACAGGGTTCCTTCCATCCCCCACCCTGAGCCCTTTCTCACTTCCAAAATGCCGCCATCTGCCTGCCAAGCGAAATGACTTAAGGCAGTGGCTCCCAACCTCTTTGCCCACCCCCCAGCCCCGCAGGCCACTGCAAAATTGCTGTGGGCCTCAGCAGATCACTGAAAGATTTTTCTGTCTTTTGTGGTAATGGTGTTGCGCTTTGCTAGGTGCTGCTTTTATTGAATGAATGAATGAATGAATGAATGAATGAATGTGGACACGCCATGGAGCACCTGAATGAAACCCTTTGGGAAGTCCTGATTTAAGGGACTTCCTTCAACTGGATATTTTGCCATCCTATCTTCCATCCCCAGGAGTAATCTTCATCCCTGAAAATCCTCTACCCAGGATTTTTCTGAAGTACGACGCTCTCTCACTTCTAGCAAGGCAGCAAGGTGATGATCTCTGACCTGTATTCATTGCTTTCTTGCTTGCCTCTTCAGGTAAGCCAGCAGCTGATAGTTGGGTCATTGAGGGAAGGGGACAGTCTTTCAAAACAGAAGAATATATTGGCGCTGGAGAAATTAGGGGGATATTGGTGTTTTGGCGCGGCCAAAATAGCTCAGCAACTCCCCCCCCAAAAAGAGCTCAGCAACTTTGGCTCCCCCCAAAAAGCCCAACAACTTTGGTCAATCCAATGGGTTGATCACTGCCAGTTTTTTTTTAGAGTGGGAGTAGATCACAGTCTCTTGGGAATTGGACATCCCTGTGTTATATCAACCATCTCATCATTCAAAAACGTCCCTATTCCCCATCCTGCTTTGTTTCATCTTCAACTCAACTTCCAGGTTTTACCTTATAAAATGTGGATGTTCCTCCTTTCCTTTCCTTCAAATCAGCTCATTTTCTCCTTCCTCATCTTCAAACTCATTTTCTCCTCTGCCTACAAATAAGGTTACTGAGGTTGCAATACAGTACCCAGTTTTCTGGGCATAAATGCCATTGAATTGAATGGGGCTTCTGAGCAGACAGTCTAAGATTGTACGACAAATGTCCTCTACAGGAATGAGAATTGGTGTAATGTGTAGCCAGGAACTCTGGCCTTTACCAGAATTGTCTACCTATAAATCCCTGCCCATTTCCCCCTCCAAATCACATAACATTAATTTTCTACTGTGCATATTCTTGCCAGGACAATTATATGAGAGTTCATTAATTTGTGTGATTTGTCTCTCATTTAACACATTAAATGAAAATGAATTATGAACTCCCATGTGGATTTCAGCAGAACACGGATGCCATTTTTGCAATTAAGGCTAAGCATATTCCTAGGAGAGTTTAATTCAAGAAAACACATTTTTTAAAGAGGAATGACACATGGGATTTGCTTTAATCCAGAACGAAAGACATTTCCCTCCATTTTCCTTTATTGTTCCCCATACAGATTCTGTCATATCAAGTTGCTCTTTACCAGTGGCAAAAAAGAAACAATTCGTGATAAGCAGCAGTGGCTCAAAATCTCACTGCAGAGGGTACAGCTGTGTCCACTACAAGAGCCACTACTTTAATCAACGAAAGCTTCAGGGGTTGTAAAATTCAGAAAAAGCCACCCAATATTTTTCCAAACCCTGGAGGTGAGAAGCATTTCTGGTGCCTGGAGATACAGAACCATCTTAACACAAGTGAGCGTAACATATGAAAGGAAAAGCTGACTTCTGGTTTTTCCTCATTCATCCATTATATTTTGGTGGCCAGAATGTTGCTACTGCACAGTACTATTAAAAAGCAAAGGAACAAAATTCTATTTAGAGATCTAAGTCCTAATGTATTCCCCAGACTATGCAGCTCCATCAGCAAGTCTGGCTTTTTTTCTTTTTGTATTTTGTTTTTGGGGTCCAGTACAACTCTTACGGGATGCGGGTGGCGCTGTGGGTTAAACCACAGAGCCTGGGGCTTGCTGATCAGAAGGTCGGTAGTTCGAATCCCCACGACGGGGTGAGCTCCCGTTCCTTGGTCCCAGCTCCTGCCCACCTGGCAGTTCGAAAGCACGTCAAAGTGCAAGTAGATAAATAGGTACTGCTCCAGCGGGAAGGTAAACAGCGTTGCCGTGCGCTGCTCTGGTTTGCCAGAAGCAGCTTAGTCATGCTGGCCACATGACCTGGAAGCTGTACGCCGGCTCCCTCGGCCAATAGACTGAGATGAGCACCGCAACCCCAGAGTCGGTCACAGCTGGACCTAATGGTCAGGGGTCCCTTTACCTTTACAACTCTTACAGCCTATGCTTGCTTAATTAGAAGAAAACCCCAGCCATTATCGTGGGACATGCTTCCAAGGAAGTGTACAAATATTGAGAATATTAAGGACAATAAGAGCCCCGCTGCATCAGGCCAGTGGCCCCCATCTAGCCTAGCACCTTGTTCTCACAATGGCCAACCAGGTGAGCAGCACATTAGTACCACACAAAGAGTGATCCGCAGCCTCTGATAATCAGAGGGGTACCACATCCAATATTGGAAGTAGTACACAAAACCATCATGACCTGTAGATCCCGGCAGCCTTATCCTATGAGGAAAATCTCTGTGCAGATTGTACTGAGCAGTGGGCTTTAATTCCACTTTTATTGCACACACATCCCCAGGGAGTTCAGGTACCGCACCGTGCGCTGTTTTTTCCTCCCCATTGTCTCTGTAACCAGGAGCAGGGACTGCCCCAAGGTCACGCAATGAGCTTTATGGTTGAGCAGAGATTTAAAACCTGCATCTGCCTGACCAATTTCAGCACTCCATCTCATAACGCCAACGCTGACTCTCCTGTATGTTCTGCAGAGCTGTGGTGTCATTACGCAATAAAGCACGGCCATTTCAAAGCAAGCAGAGTTATGTAATGTCTGTGCTCTCTGCACAGTGACCAGCACGCTACTGGCACTGAAGGAATCTTCCAATAGTAAAAACAGGAGGGTTCTTTTAAAAACATATTAATTCTAGTCTACTAGGTAAGAAAGAGTGTGTACGTTGACTCTGAATGAGAGGGACTGGGCTAATGTACAAAGCATTAGCCTTGGCTGGAGGTTGTTTAATTGGACCTCACTTTAAAAGCAACTAGAATTTTATCTCCTCTATAACATCATATAGGGGGACTTCAGTGCCCACTTTGCACATGACATTCAAAATTCCCAAAAGCCAGTCCTGCATGCAGGGCTATAGTCAGGGCTTGCTTACAGCGAAGCTCTACTAGCAGCTATTGTGAATGTCAGGACTATGTGCCTGTGAAGACATGCAGAGATTATATACTCCTGAAATGGGTGCCCTCATCCACTTGCAAATAGGGAGCAGGATTTGGGTCAAAATGGGGTTTCTAGGGTGGCTGGAGCGCCTCTCATTTTAGAAAAGAATCACTGCTTGCCTTGAAGGCTACACTGTGGTAAGTCCTTAAGGGCAAGCAGTGCTTCAGAGTCCCACAGAATAAGAGCTTCATTGTGCCATTTAAAAAACCACCAGTTTTAAGATACCTTAAACACCAACAGATGTATAAAATATGCTGTTGTACTGTTATTCTACCTGTATTTTTATTGATTGTCTATTTTATACCTAACTTTGTTTTGTTTAAATAAAAGTGTTAAAATAAAATTTCGTGGACTAGTACAACCCACTTCATCTGGTGCATTGAGTGCTCTCAGTTGCCAGACGGATGGACAAACAAAGACACACAAGTACGTGGGGAAAAGTTACACACCAAAGATCAAGCAGTGCAAGGGGTAAAGTAAAGTCTACAATTTTTTTTATGCTAAGGCGGCATCCGGTAGCGGAATCCTCGGATCACGATGGCTCCAGGATAGCATCTGAGAGGAGGCGGCGCCTCTGGGGGCGGAGGGGGCTCCGCTTTGAACGCGGTTCCAATTGGGCTTTGGCTCCACCCCGGAGCCTCCACGCCCAGACCACGAGGTCTTGCCGGCACAGGCTGGCTGGAGCACTTGGGGACGTCTTCCCGCATGCAGACGTGCAGGACGTGACAGAGGGGCAGGGCGGAAGTGCCGGCTGCAATTACCAAGAAATACACGCGCTCACCTCGTGGTTGAGCAGGGGAGAGACAAGGAGGGGAAGAGAGCGGGGCGCTCGCTCTCGTATTTCCTTCCCTGCCGAGAAAGCGCGCGTAACCTCAGCCATCTGTAGGGGGGGGGGGGAATCAACGCACACCACCTCCCTCAAAGCCGATTTTAAGTTCGTTATCTCGATAGTGCAATGCCTGCTTCAGAACCAGCGAACACGCACGCGGAAGCAACGCTTGGCAATATCTAATTGGGGGTCAAGTTATAATTAAACAAGAACAACTCTGTCCGATCAGCTACATGCCGTTACCAACCCCGCAAGCGGTTAAGTGGTCACATAATAAAACTACAGTATTTAGAGGAGAAAAGTCGCGTAGGGAACGGGGGAAGACTCCTCTCCCTCATAATAATCCAAGCGATCTGCAGATCTGAAGGAAATCAAGGGAGATCCTTATTTTGTTACCCCTCTGGCTGTTAAGGAAGTAAGGTACCAGCCTCTGAAAGTTTAATGGCTTTGCAGCCAAGACGACCTACGCGCCTTTATTATTATTATTATTTGCTCTAGATGACGTTTCCAACAACAACATCGCCGTTATACATTTAAATTCTTTTTAACCCTTGTGATTCAATCCATATATACAAGAAGGGAGGGAGGGAACTGAACTCACTGCTGTTAGGAGCCGAGCTCGATCTCTTAACAGGCTGAAACAAATTCAGTGAGGACGCTTCTTAAATTCAGCCTCCCGGGCTCTTCAGATTGAGTAGCGCGATGCGATGGATCAGTCTGTCAGAATACAGAACATCCCAGAAATCCATGGTCCATTCCACAGAATACACAGAAGGCGGCTTCCCAAACTGTCACCGGGCGTCTTATTTTTCAAACGTTGATCTGGCAACAGCGGTTGCCTAAGGTCATCTGCAGCCAACCCTGCCTCGCCTTTACTTCTTATTGCAACTGCACCGACTAAGCGACCAATGGCTACCTTTAGAATACAGTACAATATTCCTCTTGGCGAGAGATGCCCAAGGGGAGAGGTAGAGAGAGCGAGACAGAGCACGTGCACAACAAAAGGCCGGAAACAAGTGCGCATTATTGCCTTGTGGGACGTTTTCACAGGCTTCCTCCCCCCCCCCAATACCCCTATATTTCCCCCCATACCACACATACCATACGTTTTCACAGGCTTCCCCCCCATACCCCTATATTTCCCCAATTCTCCTTGCCTGCAATCTGAATATAAAACCTACACCTGCTGGAATATACACACAGTCTTTTTTTGTTAAAAAAAAACCCAAATCGCATTAGATCGCATATTAACATTTACAAGCAGCACTGTCCCTATGTATTTTAAAAAATGCATTCTTTTCAACACAAATGCATATGCAGACTGTACTCTTGACAGCTTCTCCTCAGTCCTCATTCACACCAGCACATACTGTATTACAAACCAACACACAAATACAGGGTAACCTTACCAACTGAAGATGGAGAAAGAGCAGGCTCTAGAAGTGTGCTTCTGCTCCCCAGCCTGTTGCCTAGAAACAAAAGAAGGAACAAATGGGGATGGGATGTAGCATTGACTTCAGGTTGAGTCAGTTGTGACTTGTTCCTGAGGGCGTGCTTGACATCCTGCCTCTCACTCACTATACATTGGACCCAGAAATCACATGAAACAGCTCAGGCCTATTGCTTTCTCTTAACTCAGCCGCTCTCCCTGGGTAGGAACAAAAGAAGTTGTGGCTTGAGTATGCAAAGTAGTTTGTTCACCCTCCTCTTTCTTGCCTTTGCAGTACTGTATCAGGAAGTAAAACTACAATACCCTGTTGGTGTTTTGCATGGTTTGGGCCATTTTAATAAAATGAAGCAAATTATTGATTACTATTCCTATCATAGCAGTATCACCCGTGACTTTAACCTACATTGGCAATAAGATCCATAGTTAGATAACGTGACTTCTTTAAAAGAAAAGAATGAAGAGCACAGAAAACAACAACAAAGGAAGTGCTGTGATCCTGTTTCAAAATAACTTATTGAAAATCTTTCCATATTTCACTTAGACTTGTCAACAAGTTTCAATTATATCCTAGGTGATTATCCATTTTTTGTTCAAGTTTTTGTTCAGGCTTATTCTGTGGCAGAAATCCAACAGCCAATTTAATATCACAGACCGACCCTCTCTGTTCCTAATTTACTTTGTTGATAAGAAGTTAAAACCAATATTATACCATTAGCTTATAATATAAATATAATAATCTACACAAATCAACCACACTTGAAGTACAATTCTGGTCACCTCACTTGAAAAAAGACATTGTGGAGCTGGAAAATGTTCAGAAGAGGGCAAACAAAATCATCAAGGAGATGGAGCAACTCATCTATGGAGCTGTTTAGAGAAAACTATTTATGAGGAGATATGATAGCAGTGCTTAAATTATGCATGGTGTTCTAGTGTGCCACCTGGAATAGGGTGAGGGTCCTCCCCCCATGAATTTTCAAGGAGGAGGCATGCCTCCGTCACACGGACCCAGCCCCCTCAATTGCAGGGGCAAGCCAAGGTGGCATGCTTGATGGTGCTGAAAAAGTGGGTCAGGAAAAGTTCTCCTGGACTTACTCTTGAAACATGTGAGTAGCCGATGGTGCTGAATATTGGAAGATTCAAGATGGACCAAAGGAAACCCTTCTTCACACAATGCACAGTTAAACTATGGAATTTCCTCACACAAGAGACAGTGATGGCCCACAATGGAAGGCTTTAAAAGGTTAGACAAATTCAAAAAGCAGAACAAACTAACCATGACGACTATGTTCCAGCTCCATCCATATGCCAGTGGATGGGAGATTGCAGGTGTGGGGGGGAGAATGAGTGCTGTTGTGATCAGGTTCTGCTTGCAAGCTTTCCATGGGCATCTACCTGAGCTGGCCACTGTGAGAACAGGATGCTGGGTTAGATAAGCCAGCAGGCTCATTTTATGTCCTTAGTATAGAGCTATGTGATAATAAAAACAGAAGAAACAAAATTAGGGGAGAAGGCAAATATTAACTTATTTAGGGGCCACATCACTGAGCCTAGTGTAGGTTTCTTCCAATTGTTTTCTTTTTATAAGATGAGATGTAATCTTCCACAAATGAGCATTGTGGGGATGGGCTTCCTAACCTGCTCCCCACTACTAGCCTTTTTGTTGTTAAGAATTCCTCTCAAGTTGCTTTATGCCCTGCAGGGGGAATGATACAGGAGGCAAGTTTGGGAAGCTAGTTCTAAGCAACCAAAAAAAAAAAAACCTCAAATGGGAAAGGGTTATCAAGTACTTGCTGATGCAACAATTTAAGAGGTTTGCTAGGGGCAAAATACTACGTGACACCATTCAGGAAGTCAGGCTGCTCTTTGTTTCATATATTAACTTTCAGAACCCAGACACACCCACAATCACAGTCACATATGTCCTTCTGGAGAGACTCCCTAGCCTAAAATGCATATTCACCATGTATAAAATAAAACTTTAGTTTGTACATTGAAGTTGACTCCTGAATGCAATGAAGTGCTAAAGAATGGCTAACACAAAGTGGTTATACTGTATGTAACAAATGGTGGTTATATATTTGTGTGTTTCTTTAGGGTTGTTATATTGGGTGTTCTCTTTGTGCTTAATAGGAAAAAATCCAATTTGCTCAGGACTGCAGACTTAATTTCCCAAATGACAAGTGGTGACTGCATGCTAAACTAAGGAACAGAGTAGTTATTACCTTATTTTCAAAAGTTGAAGAATGCCAGAGGCGGGATATAGTTAATTGTCCAATGAAATAGCCCACAGCCTTCAGCTACAGCCCATCACCACTCAGTAGAGAATGGTGTCCCACTGCCAGCATCAAAATACAATTCTGACTACCAGTCTAGTCAGCATTTGTTAATGGAATGGAGGAAGATACTATCTTGTCTTTAATCTCAGGTAACAAAAGATGTGGCTTCCTTGCTGCTATACTTCTGCTATGAACCCAAGGTGGAGAACCTTGGCCTTCTGGTGGCCTTCTGGATGCAGTTGACTAAAACTCTCCTTGCTTACCTAGTCTTGGTTTTAGTAATATTTTGCATATTTAAATTAATATTACATGATGGCTTTATTGGTTTGTTGTTTTTTTAAAAAAATTCTTTTGTAAATTACTCCATGTGGCACATTGTCTAGTGCAGGCATCCCCAAACTGCGGCCCTCCAGATGTTTTGGCCTACAACTCCCATGATCCCTAGCTAACAGGACCAGTGGTCGGGGATGATGGGAATTGTAGTCCAAAACATCTGGAGGGCCAAAGTTTGGGGGTGCCTGGTCTAGTGTTTTCTGAAACATGCTTTAAATGTGGTCTCTCTTTTTTTAATAATACGTAAAAATGAATCACCCCTAGCCAACATGACCAATAGTCAGGGATAAGGGGAGCTACAGTTCGGCAACATATGGTGGGCCACAGGTGAGGTTCCACACTTCTAAGGTAGACATTTCATCACTTAACTTGGTTATTTCGGGAGGGAGGGTGTCCTGTTGTCAGACTTTTATAGTACCTAATCAAGGTGTCTGGAAATACAGTGGTACCTCAGGTTACAGACGCTTCAGGTTACAGACTCTGCTAACCCAGAAATAGTACCTCGGGTTAAGAACTTTGCTTCAGGATGAGAAAACCACTTCCGCATTTCACGGAGGTGGTGTTGTGGGCGTGGCCCGGCCCGACCCTCGCGAGAGGGCTGTAGCTCAGGCCTCTCGCGAGATTAGAGTTCCCGCCTCCGTCATACCCCGGCCGACCAATAGGGCCGGCTGGGAGGCGGGCCCTCATCGGCGTTTAAATCTAGACGGAGGCGGGAATTCTGCCTCTCTTCGCCCCAGCATCGCAAGCGTTCGGATCAGCCTTTAGAGCTCCCGAACCCTTGCCGTTTGCTTCGTCCCCTTTGTCTTCTTTTTCTCTTACAGGTTTCGATCGTTGGTCTCCTCGCGTGTTCCCCGTGCCTCCGCCGCGCTCCCCGTGCCTCCGCGACATCGCTTCGGCCTCGCGCAGGCGAACGCCTCCGCCGATCAGCTGGGGGCTCCGCCGATCAGTTGTTGGGCGCGCGTGCGCAGCCAGGGCCGCGAGCAGGAAGTCGGCTCGGAGTCTGGCGCTCAGCGTTTTGGCCAGCTGCCGTGTCTCCGGGGGACGCATTCGTGCAGCAAGCTCACTCATCGCTGCATTCGTGAGGGCACGATCGCAGCCTGCAGGAGTCGTCGCCCGCATTCCCAGGGCGCTCCACTGAACCGGTTGCAGCAGCGGCGCCGGGGCTTCCCTTGCCGGCGGCTGGAGCTCCCCTCCCCCGCTGCTTTGGGCCGTACCAGCATCATCAGCGTCGGCTGGGTCGAGGCGGCCGCCTCCCCACGACCTTCCACACAGCGGTGCCGGCCATCGGGAGAGATTACGAACAAGGCTAGATTCTGAACAAGGTGGTGAGCTTCCTGCGTGCGCGGCCTTTCCCATCGAGGCTAGTGTCTTTGTTAACAAGCTCTCTTTGCTAACAAGTCTCTTTGTTAACAACTCTTGGCTAACAAGCCCCACATCCACCTGAGACTAGTGTCTCCTTGCAATTTCTAACCCCGGTCCTTTTGGTGTGTGTGCGTGTTTTGTTTTGGACCCTGTAGCGCCGCCTTCGTGATTCTAGTCCTTGCCCCCCCCCACGTGCGACAGCCCTAGCGGCCATCTTGGGAGGGGATAATTGCGGTAAGCCGCGGCGGCCATTTTGAGAGGGTCCAAGGGTGCAGCAGGGCCAGCCATCTTGTGGCCATCTTGGGAGTTGATAATTGCGGCAAGCCGCGGCGGCCATTTTGGGAGGGTACACGGGTGCAGCAGGGCCAGCCATCTTTAGCGCCCCTCCTGCATTGAGTCTTTTGCGGCTGCTGTTTTTCCGATCGCCATTTTGAGAGGGCCCACGTGTGCAGCGGGGCCAGCCATCTTTAGCGCCCTTCCAAATTATTGAGTCTTTTGTGCTGCTACATTGCTATATTACTATATTACTATATTACTGGATTACTATTATTAATAGTGGTATTACTATATTACTATATATTCCTTCAATGGTGGAATTAGTTAGCAGGCTGGGGTCTTTTCGTTGATTATTCTGTTTATCGCTTAGCTTTATTTGCGTTTTCAGCCTCATTTTAAGTACTGGTGACCATCTGGTTTTTAAAGTCACTATTTATGTTGTGGTAATTTGGTTGGGTTGCGGGTGTGAGGGTATTGGCGGCGAGCCTTTGGGGCTCGATTGGCGGTTAGGCATTGGAAAGCTGCATAGATAAAGAATGGGGGGGCAGATTGCGTCATCCTCTGCCCAAATTTGGAGATTTAATCCCGTTAAAGGGGTTCCGGGGGCGGTAGCTTTGTCCTGGGCCTACGGAGGTCAGGGCCTTAGAGCACCCCCCAACGGTGGCCACAGGAGGTGTCTCAGTAGATACATATCACTGGGCTCCTTTCTGGTGGTTAATTTCTCCCAGACTGTAACACACGGGTTGCAGTCGGATATAGTCGGTTAGGGTCCAATGCCTAAGCCAATACCGCTCAACATCCTTAACCAATAAAGTTGTGGCCTTTTCACCCACTTAAACTTAATTCACTGTGTCCTGTGCTTTATTTCCGGGGAGGGAGGGACATCGCCACACAACAGAAATCATGCTCTGGCAGCGCAGGAGCAGCGGGAGGCCTCATTAGTTAAAGTGGAAACTCAGGTTAAGAACAGTTTCAGGTTAAAAATGGACCTCCAGAACGAATTAAGTTCTTAACCCGAGGTACTACTGTATATGTGCACCATTTCCACACACCCCTTTTTGTTGTTGTTTATGGGATATCCCAGTTATGGGATAACTGTGCCCTGGGATTGAATAAAACCTGTGGAAGCATGAATGGATACACAGTTTTCACCTTTTAGTGTACAAAATGCCTTGCAAGTCTTTTCTAATATTGGGTGACATCCAGTGATGTCTGCCAACTTCCACAACGGAAATCTGCTTGCACAATGGGACTTCTGGTTTCTCTCCACCAGCTTCCCCCAAAATCTGCTCTGTAGTGTCCTCCAACCCCAGATTATGCAGGTGCAGGGAGGAGGAGAGAGAGGACAAGCTCTGTTGCATAAGTAAAATGCCCACTCTTGCTACGCTGGATTTACAGTGTACACAAAAAGACCATGTAGCATATGCTAGGTTGAAACACAGTAATTCCTCCTCACCAGGCTGAGGAGGAATTCAAACTGAGGGCTCACAGGCCCAAGTCCATTGTACAACACTGGTCTCTCCCCTATAACTTGATGCTACTCTGTCTGACATTCACTGGACCCACAGTACTGCTAATTTGTGGGCTTCACTTCCTGATTAGCAAAGCCGACTTTCCACTACAACTTTTCCACAATTAATTCTAATTCAAACTGAAATCTGTGGAGGTAGAAAAGTTGGTCTGTCTCCCACAGAGGCATTATTTGGCGGCTTTGTATTCCGAGACCAGAGCCTGGTCCACCTCTGCAGGGACATCACTTCATAGATGTCAAAAGAAGCCTTTGTCTCTGCCACTGGTGACCTTTGTTATTTACCATAGGTTAATCCTCCCCTGCTCCACTTCCATCCTCTTTTCAACAACCCCCTTCTCTTGAAGCAAGCATGTGGTTCTTCTGCCATCCTCGTCCTCTGCAATCTGCCCTTTTGCTCCTGTTTGATAACAGGTTCCATCAACCTACTACTCAAATCTCCTCAGTTCCTTCCTTCTCTTTTGCTTACTATCCACAGCATATACTCAGGCTTTAACTGAGTGATATTTACACACACACACACACACACACACACACACACACAAATTTATCCATGCTGAAAAGCAAACCACACACAGAATCTCAATAATCTTCACAACAGAAACAAAAAAGTTATATTTACGGGGGTGCTAAAAGGAAATGGCTTAACAAAATATCTCAGTGGCTTCCTGGCTTTGCTAAGATTCATGCTAAAGAGGTATGGGTTTCATCAGCGGGTGGGTGGGAGACAGACTGGGAACCCTGTGTACACTGCATTGTGTTCCAAGATGGAGGAAAGGTGGAGTGCAAGTGTACTAATCAATGCAATGCAGAAATAATTTTTGTTAATTTAAATACTGATAATGAGGTATACCACAAGCAGAAAGAGAAGATAACCAAAGTACTGTGTGGGAAGAGATTGTGGGGGAAGGAATATGTGTAGCCAGATCAATCCAGGTGTTTCAAGCAACAAGTACATTGTCACATGGTACAGAACCTCAGATGCTTCCAGAAGAGTAAGCAATTACCAGGAGGGTGGGGGAATAGACAGAGATTCCTCCATATCTCAACATGAATTAATTAGACCTTGGAAGGCCAATTGGTAGACCACCCGTTCAAGATCTAGACCTGCAGCACATGAAACTGGAGAGTCATTCCCAGTGTCTGATTCTCCTCTGCCCCCACCCCAACTCCAAAATTCCTTCTCCTGGAAACTTGCCAAAGCCCAGCTGTAGGAATCATTCTAAGATTTCCCCACCCCCCAAAAAATTACTTTGATTCACTGCAATTAGAGGGGGAGTTGCAGTTAGCAATAACATTTGTTTTAACCTGCCCCAAGAGCTTGGGATAAGGTGGGATGTACATGGAATAAACTGAATTATTAAATAATTAAGCAATGAATCATTAGTTCAACGTCATCCCAAGGAGATCACTTCTTCAATTAAAAGGTGGGTTTGAAATGTTCCATGGCACCTTTTGTTTTATCACATTGGTATAGTATAGTGAAATAAATTAATGGCATATATTTACAAACTGTATATCCTAATAGTGTCAGCAAATGAAATAAATACACAGACACACATGTTCTGGACCACTAAACCACCTGCAATGTAATGAATGGGGCTTGTGTGGCAAGGAAGGCAGCTAGGCTCCCTGGAGAGATAATCACTGCCAACACCCCAATGCCCACCAAGACTCCTCAGCTCTTAACTTGAGTATGAAATGCCAAAAGGCTTTTTAAAAAGCCGAATGGCTTTTTTTAAAAAAAAAAGCAATTTAGCACTTCATTCAACTGCTCTCCTTTCTTTCATGAGAAAGAAGAGGAGTAACCAATCATTGCAATGACTAAAACACATTCCAATTATTCTTTTTTAAAAAACACCCCGTACCATCTTTGAACTGTACGGGGTATGTTTTATACTACATGCAGAATGGTGTGTTTTATGCTACATGATGATGATGATGATGATGATGATGATGATGCGTAACTATCAGGATTGCAATCTCAAAATTCAGCCTGGAACTGAAAACCAGGCAGTGTCCTCCTTGCTGGCTTCATGCATAATTGCCTCCAGGCTTTTCTGCTCCGGTGGACACATGGGTGGGTGGGGGGAGGCTGTTTCCTAGCAGTTGAGTGCACAGATCCATCAGATAGGCCAGAAAGCCATTATTTACGTTACTAGCTTTGCACTTTTTTCATTTAAAGCATCCAAAAAAGAAAGCTGCTGTTTGCTACTGTGTGGGAGTCATCATGACTATATATCCAACGTACTAAAAACTCATGCCTTCAGCTCTAGAGAGAAAGAATTCAGTCCCTCGTGCCTCAAACTGGCAATACTAAGGTCATTTAATACCTCCAATTAATTTCTCCCGTCCTACGAATCTCCATGCCAGATGAGTAAAGGCCCACATGTCCGTGATCACTCTGAGCTTACCGGATTGTGCCGCTTATGAAGCTCAAGTTACTCACGTGCACAAATGTTTGCATAGCATTGATCAGAGCTGAAGTCATAGGGAGAACCGAATACTCCCTGGGAGAAGATCTACTGATGGCGGTGTCATTTTACAGCCAGAGTAGAACTGCACTTTAGACGATGCCACAAGCTATGTAAGTCTACCTCTTGAGAATTTCCCCTCCAGAAAAAGCAGCCTGTGTTATATACTGTACAGGGCATGGAAGTTGGGGAACCACATTAACAGCCCCAAACCCAGCAGGTCCTAGCTACCTACTGGACCCTTCCTCATGCCATCAAACCACTTTGGTGGTTTGGCAAACTGCTTAGAGAATGTTTTGAGTATTAAAGCAGTATATAAATAAATGAAAAGCAAGAGCATGATTATTGCAGTACCAGCTTCATAACTGCTTCAGTGTAGTGTAATGGTTAAAATGTCGGACTGGGACCTCGGAGGCCAAGGTTCAAATCCCCATTCAGCCATCTGGGTGACCTTGGGCAGTCATAGTCTCACAATTTAGCTTACTTCACAGGGTTGTTGAGATGATATAAATAGGGAGGAAGAGAGCCATTTATGCCACACCACATTGAGCTCCTTGGAGGGAAGGGTGGATATAAATGTGATAAATAAATGATAAATATACAGCTTCACATTTTTACTGTCATTTTATTTAGCATTATTCTCCTTTCTATTATTATTTATTGCTATCGTTATAGTTGACAGAAAAGCTTAGTAAATTGTTGATCTAGAGTGTTTGTAAAGGGCTCAGAAATATGTTAGTTAACCCAAAGACCAAATCTGGCTTCATACTGGGTCCTCAGATTGCTGTTCCACAACCCTATCATAGTAAATACAGTATACACACTTATTTTGAAATCTAAATACCCTTCGCCACAGTGGGCTTTCCAAGTGAATGATGGAGGATGTAGCTGCAGCACTACCTAATTACTGTCATATGCAGCTTTAATAAAATCAATCTAATGCCAGAAAAGAAAAGAGCAGAAAAGAAAAGAGTACCAACAGATGTCAGACTTGATATTGCTTAATAGGAAAATGTCGCTGTCGCAATTCAAGACAAGAAGCAGTCAAACAGCACAGGCAGATATAAGCAACTTCGCCTTTGTGTTCTTTACAATTTTGTATTTTTTAAAATTAACATACCAAAGCAAAAAAAGCAGCAAAATAAGAAAGAAGTACAATCGTGCCCATATCATTTGTTTACAACATCTATGCCCAGGGAGACGCAGTATTTCAATTCCAAGCAAACGCCCTAGATCCGTCAAAAAACATTGGATTAAATTAGATCAGTAACTGGGCACTGGTCGGAGGAGCCAATCAGGGCTGAGATGGGCTGAGATTGATTCCTACAGATAAATGAAGTTTTAAGGGAATCATTTACCATAGCCGGGACTGTGTGTACAGTGAAAAAGCACCTTGGAATCCTATCGAAGGATGTGGAATGGATACTAGTGCAGGTGAGTGGAGGACCATCTAAACACCAGAACCACACACCAACCACAGCGCCATCTAGAACCAGAACTCCTTTTCAAATGGCACAGTTCAGGTTGGAAACAACAGCACAGAGGAGAGTACTCTGAGGGACAAAAGGGTCCTCACACAGCCCACCTGGATCATCTGGGAGTGGGAAAATGGGTTTCACGGTAAGCCTTCCAAGTCTCTTGCTGATTTGAGCAGGATAATCTCTGACACTAGAGATTAAATGTTACCCATCTCTTCCCGTTGCCCAGCCTCTCCCTTGATAAGCAGGCGCGCCCGCGGTTTGCTCCTTGTTTCCCAGCCCAGTTCCTTCCCTCCCTGTCATCCCTTCACGAGCGTTTAAATCCCTGTGACATTTATGGAAACTGGATCTCGTTGGTGACCCACCCTCCCCTCCTCATCTCACGCGGTGCGCCCAGAAATCGAGTGCTCCTGTGACCCAGCCGAGCATCGTCACCAACTAGAGATCTATCTAGGCCTTGTTCTGGGGTGATTTGCTGATGTTTAGAAAAGCGCAAACACCTCTCAGCACCCTCCTCGGAGGAGAGCCGGACTCCTTGTGATGCCCCTGGCTCGGGCTCCGAGTCGGTCTCGCTGAAAGAGTGAGGGAGATGCGCTCAGGAAGAGAGAGGCGGATGGATTGATCGCCTGTTTTAAAAAGGCTGTCTAAAAGCCCCGATGAGACTGGCTTTCGCTTGGTCCCGACACAAGCATCTCTCCCGGGCAAATCTGACTTGACCACGGAGCTCCTTGGATCAAGGATGCGCGGGAGAGAAATGAATGAACTTCTCCAGGAGGAGGAGAAGCCGGAGCCAGACCGCTCAGGATGGCCAGGACGCCTGGCGCTAGCAGGGGAGTCCTTGGGGATCATGAGGACCAACCTCTTAGAGCCGCGGTCACCGTGATATTGGCTAGGAGTCGGAGGGGGCGCTGGGAAAGCGCGATCGTGGAGATGCTGCTGCTGGGGAAATGAGGGCAACTGGACAATACGGTGCCCAAAGGGGCTATGCATGAGTCTGTCCATGGGATGCGCCCCCGCCGTCGTGCAGACCTCCGGCTTTAGCTTCCCCACCCTCCTGTTGCGCGCAGACAGCCGCCTACTTCTTCCCCTGCTCAGCTGGTCTCGCCGAGGCCGGGCTAGGAGCATCTTTGGGAGGCAGCCGCGAGAGAAGGGGCAGGCAGCGATGGGGCGCGGGGGACACGCACCAGCCCTGAGTCATGCACAGCTTCGTCAATGCAAAGCCCGCCAGGCGAGAGTCTCTCCGCCCGCCCGGCGCCTCCATCTCCCCCCGCAAGCGCTGGAGCGAAGGAGACCCGGCGCCGCTCCTTCCCAGCCTTAAGCCAGCCCTCGCCTCCGACCCGCCCAGATCCAAGCAGGTGCCGCCGAGCGGCAGACCCCGGCGGGCCAGGAGAGCGCGCGCACCGACGTTGGCCCCCGAGCGCCACCTGCGAGAGCCCCTTCGGGCGACCCGGGCAGACGGTCCCTTAGCGCGCGCTCCTCATCAGCATCTCCCAGCCGCGCACAGCTCGCTTACCTGGGTATCCCGGACCGCTGGGATGGGCTGGGCTGGGCGGCGGGTTCGGTGGCGCGGCTCCCTGCCGTCCTGGGGCGATGTAGCGCCTGTAGCTGAAGAACTGCGCAGCCAGCACGGCTGCAGAGCGCGTCAGAGAGGCCGAGGGAGCCAAGCCAGGTTCAGGCTAGGCGGGTCCTAGCGCCTCCCACGGACCGCTTTTTTCTCTGGGCTGCTCTCCGAAGGGGCGGGGGGCAGCGTGGTCGGTGGGAGCACGTGGGCGGCGACTCCTCTATCGAGGAGTTACGGCGGGTAGAAGCGGACCGGGAAAGAGGAGCTGTGAGCAAGAAGACCTAGGGGCAACATGGCGAAAAAACAGAAATCGGTCTGGGAACTCAGGGAGCTGATAGGTGGGCAATGCGATCAGGATCAGAGGAGCAGCAGTGGGCTTCATTAACGTGTGACCCTGAAATTCTGGATCCCGCTAAAGTTTTGTGCTGCGAACCTCGCATTTTGTGCCAAAACCCTTTACTGTACAGTGGTACCTCGGTTTATGAACACAGTTGGTTCCGGAAGTCTGTTCATAAACTGAAGCGTTCATAAACTGAAGCGAACTTTCCCAGTGAAAGTAATGGAAAGCGGATTAATCCGTTCCAGACGGTCCGCGGAGTACTCAACCTAAGGCGTACTTAACCCGAAGCATGGGTGTAACTGGTTCCGGAAGTCTGTTCATAAACTGAAGCGTTCATAAACTGAAGCGAACTTTCCCATTGAAAGTAATGGAAAGTTAATTAATCCGTTCCAGACGGTCCGCGGAGTACTTAAACTGAAGCGTTCATAAACTGAAGCGAACTTTCCCATTGAAAGTAATGGAAAGCGGATTAATCCGTTCCAGACGGGTCCGCGGAGTACTCAACCTGAAGCGTACTTAACCCGAAGCATGGGTGTAACTGGTTCCGGAAGTCTGTTCATAAACTGAAGCGTTCATAAACTGAAGCGAACTTTCCAATTGAAAGTAATGGAAAGTGAATTAATCCGTTCCAGATGGGTCCGCGGCGTTCGTAAACTGAAAATTCATAAACCGAGGTTCCACTGTACAAGTAAAGGGCCAAAAACCCAACCTCATCCTATTTGACTCCAAACCAGTGCCAAAATGCTCTGCTGGTTTTGTGTCGTCGCAAACCTCGCTTTCTGTGCCCCCCCTCAAACTGAGTAATTGACACTCAATCAGTGCATATAGACACGGATATGGCGATGCAGAAAGTGGAGAGGTGTATAAACACAGTGTTCTCAAAGCTACGAACATGAGTCTGACCAAACTGCGGGAGGCAGTGGAAGACAGGAGTGCCTGGCGTGCTCTGGTCCATGGGGTCACGAAGAGTCAGACACGACTAAATGACTAAACAACAACATGGCGATGCAGAAAGTGGAGAGGTGTATAAACACAGTGTATTAGCTACACCACAACCAGATTGGTTCAAAACCACAGCCAGAATGACCTTGACTGACAGAACTGGATTTGAACATTTAGGATATAACATTTAGGAAACATCTGAAGGCAGCCCTGTAGAGGGAAGCTTTTTAAGGTTTAATGGTTTGTTTTTTTAAAAGGTAAAGATAAAGGACCCCTGACAGCTAGGTCCAGTCACAAACGACTCTGGGGTTGCTCATCTCGCTTTACTGGCCAAGGGAACCAGTAACTGCAGACAGTTTTTCTGGGTCATGTGGCCAGCATGACTAAGCCGCTTCTGGCGAAACCAGAGCAGCGCACTGAAATGCCATTTACTTTCCCGCTGGCGCGGTACCTATTTATCTACTTGCACTTTGACGTGCTTTCGAACTGCTAGGTTGGCAGGAGCTGGGACTGAGCAACGGGAGCTCACCCCATCGCAGGGATTCAAATTGCCAACCTTCCGATCGGCAAGCCCTAGGCTCAGTGGTTTAGACCACAGCGTTGTTATATATGCTGGAAGCCACCCAAAGTGGCTAGGGCAGCCCAGTCAGATGGATGGGGTACAAATAAATAAATAAATAATAATAATAATAATAATAATAATAATTTTATTATTATTATTATTAACTACAAGCCAGAAATGGAGCAGGCGAAGAACAGAAGGAGAGAAATCCAGATGGAATTCATTGTAACAATAGTAGGACCTTCTTGATTCAGGACCAGACCCAGCTGGGGCAGTTTCAGTACCAGAAACTAAAGGGAGTCGTGCCTAGCTATCCACCACCAGGTTGCCTATATGCCAAAGGTAAGACAGTCAAAGTTCTCAAGTCAGCTTTTAGTCAAGAACTGAGCGGATTTCAGGTTTATCCAGGATGCTACCCAATTAATATGTCAGGGGATGCTACCCAATTAATATGTGAAGACTCAGAACTGTCCAGAATTAGGATTATGTACCTAGGACCCAGGATTCAGGGCAGAGAAATGAAAATACTCCTTTGTACACCACATAGTTTAAACTATAGAATTTGCTCCCACAAGAGACAGTGATGCTGGCCAGTAACATGGATGTCTTTAAAAGAGGATTAGCTGAGTTAATGGAGGATAAGGTTGCCAATTACTACAAGCTGTAATAATAGCTATGCTCAGTCTCTATAGTTGAAGGGCAGTAATGCTTCTGAATACCAGTTGCTGGAAACTGCAGGAGGGGAGAGTGTTGTTGTGCTCAGGTCTTGCTTGTGGGTGTCCCACAGGCATCTGCTTGGCCACTGTGAGAAAAGGATGCTGGTGCAGCAGCTCTTCTTACGTTCTTAAGACTAGTGAAAAACTTTCCCAGCAGTTTTAGACCAACAAATGTGATTTGCAGGGCATATACACAATGTAATGACATGATTTGGCCTATCCCTCCTACTCTAACTCCATAGTGGGCTCCTCTTTCCTTGAATTAAGGAGTTTTTGAACACCACCCACACAGGGAGGGGATGTTTCTCTTTACATTTGGCTTCCCTTCAGCTTCTTATTTGTCTGAAATACAGTACCAATGAACTTGTCCCTATTCTGTTGCACTTGCAAAAGCTTGGGTGGGGGGGCAGAATTCACCAGCCTTTAACCAACAACAGTAACTAAGCAATAAAACCATAGGCCTATATATATCAAACCAAACCAAACATACTGCTTGAAAGGGAAATTTTGAAGATTTTAGGACAGGCATTTACATTTTGGCAGCTCTGGCATCGCTGAGCATATCTGCGGACCATCAATTCACTTGAAAGGCTTGGCATACTTTTTTGCAGCAAGAGACAGGAACATGCAGGAGGCATTAAAGAGGTTTCTTCCACTGACTGACTAGTATAATGAGGCATGGAATATTGCCCTGGTGGAGAAATTGATGAATCAAGTGTCTGTCGCCGGAGGACCAAACTGAGACAGGCTAATTTTTTGAAACTTGGTACAGTTTTATTAGATTCATTAATGTTAGCGTCTCAGATCAAAGAGCACCACAGACGGAAAGATATGGAGGAACTTAATTTGCCTGATCGTTAGTGTCTTCAGGGTGTGTGTGGACAAGTGCAAGCATGCTCCAGTCTCAATGCAAGGTCAGATAGCCGCTTGTACAGTACAGTTCTCTTACTTGCCAGTCACATACATATTTGAAGGATTTTTAGCTCATTTGTATGTTAACCAGAGTGTTTCGTAGTTACATATATATTTGCTGTTCATGGCTTGCTTTCCTTCTTCGCCCTTAGTGCATACATGCATTTAATACATGCATATGCCACCCTGAATTTCACACCTTGAACTAAATTCCAGGCCAGGGCTCTGTCCATTCCTCTTTCTACTAGGTTCCAGTACCATAGGTTCCAGCCACTGTGTCCCTTTGCCCTCTTGTGTCACCCAAGGCTATTTTGGATGGCGGTGCTTGCTTTCCTCTCCTGTCACTGCTTATCTCTTAATAGGGCACTTGTGCATAGCAGTCCAGGATGCCTTTCTCCTCCCTCAGAGCTTTGCTGACATTTCTCTTGGCCAATCCAGCTAGTTCACATCCTCCCTCCACTGCTTCTGGCACCCAGAGAACTCCCCTACTTTTAGACCTCACTTTAAAAATTGTGCACCAAAAAACCAAGGGCATCGTCACATCTCAGTCAAAATCCCCCTCAACAGACCCCTCCAGGGGCTAGCGTCCACAATCTGCTTTTAAAAATGTCAATTCCATCAGAATTCAATACTGCAGCATTATATATTAAATTGTGAAAAGTGCGACCTGCTGCTGTAGCTCTGTTGAGATATCTGTTCTTAACCGTTTTGAGCTTGAATAGGACAAAGAAAAAAATGGCTCCTTTGTTCCAAGAAACCTACTGAATGGCTTCCCAGCCCCGTGTGGGTGAAGGGTGTCAGAAGTGGCGTTGAGTGGGCTGCTCTAAGGCCTGATAAGAATTTCCCTGGATCTTATGACACTTCTGCCTGAACTGTGACACACACACACACACACACACACACACACACAAGCTTTAGCTCATAGAATTGTAGAATTGTAGAGTTGGAGGGGACCCTGAGGATCATCGTATCCAACCCCTTGCAATACAGGAATATGCACTTTTTCATTACTGTGTAATTATGTGCTCGTTGTTGTTGTTGTTGTTGTTGTTTAGTCGTTTAGTCGTGTCCGACTCTTCGTGACTCCATGGACCAGAGCACGCCAGGCACTCCTGTCTTCCACTGCCTCCCGCAGTTTGGTCAAACTCATGTTCATAGCTTCGAGAACACTGTCCAACCATCTCGTCCTCTGTCGTCCCCTTCTCCTAGTGCCCTCAGTCTTTCCCAACATCAGGGTCTTTTCCAGGGAGTCTTCTCTTCTCATGAGGTGGCCAAAGTATTGGAGCCTCAGCTTCACGATCTGTCCTTCCAGTGAGCACTCAGGGCTGATCTCCTTCAGAATGGATAGGTTTGAATCCAGGTTCCTATGCAATATTTTTCTTTACAGCATCGGACTTTCCTTTCGCTTCCAGGCATATCCACAACTGAGCGACCTTTCGGCTTTGGCCCAGCCGCTTCATCAGCTCTGAATCAACTTGTACTTGTCCTCCGTTCTCCCTCAGTAGCATGTTGGACGCCTTCCGACCTGAGGGGCTCATCTTCCAGCGTCATAACTTTTATATGCCTGTTGTCTTTGTCCATGGAGTTTTCTTGGCAGGGATACTGGAGTGGCTTGCCAGTTCCTTCTCAAAGTGGATCACATTTAGTCAAAACTCTCCACTATGACCTGTCCATCTTGGGTGGCCCTGCATGGCATAGCTCATAGCTTCTCTGAGTTATTCAAGCCCCTTCGCCACGACAAGGCATTGATCCATGAAGGGGATGTGCTCATTAATGACACATAATTCTCCATAATTCTCTTTTATTAAGATGGGTACAAATGGGGATAGGGAGACCATTTCAGCCTAAGGGCCACTCTCTCCTGTGGCCAGATTTCTAGGTTCTGCACATCACTGGTGGGAGGGGCTAGAGGGAAAGTGGGTGGAATGGCGCACATGCTGTGTACCCAGGGGCGGGGCTAGGTGCCTGTGGGGGCGCCGCCTGCTGCGAACATCCCAGGGTGGCGGGGGTGGCGATGTCACCCTCCCTCAAGGATGACACCTGGGATGGTGCGCACCCACCGCACCCTCCTTCCTCTGCCAGTGGGTGGAGCAACAGATAGAACTCTTACATTTTTTAAATATAGTACATCACGTACAATTTCCTGCTTTGTTAATGTAGCAACAGGCTGATTTCTCTTTTTCTGTTTTCCACCCTTGCAGGAACTTCTGTGCTCTTAAGGTTGGACACAGATCTGGGTAACAACTGGATTTAATATATGGGATCAACCATTTGTACATTTCTTCATCCCAGCAGTCCTGGGCTCAACCTGAAACCTGCATAGGAGCACCTAATGTTATGGTCCGTTCCCTCCTCCCATCTTCTTGACTAAATCCAGATTCCATGGCTTCCAGATCCAAGAGCCTTTTTCTCTCTCACTGCCTCTCTCCTTGCTTTCTGTACTATCTCCCTTGATAGAGAATTTGAAGAACTAAAAAGCTTACACAGTATTACGTGCCATTTTGGTTGTATTAATAAAGGCACTGCTCTAATGTAGGCTTTGCAGTTTTTCTTATGGGCCAACATGGCTACTTTTGCTTTCTAATACAGTCCCCCCCCCACCCCTGGTGTAGATTTATCTAATATTAGAATCCTAAAATCATAGAATTGTAGAGTTGGAAGGGATCCCAAGGGTCATCTAGTCAACCCCCTTTGATTAGAAAATATATATCCCACCCTCCTGCCCCAACCAGTTCCTTCTACCAGTCCTACTATTTCCATGGAGAGGTGGTTCTGCATCACAGCTCCTACTCAATAGTGTCCATAGCATTCATCCCTGCTCTGACAAAATTCCACCTTCTTTCTCCCCACCCCCAATAGAAACACACACACCAAAGCCATTTTGTGACCTCTTAAATGTTATTTTTTCTAGGTGAGTGCTACCCAAATTAACATTACAAGTCTGGCGCAGCTGCCGTTGACTGAGGTTTCTCTGTAACTTCCGCTAGCAACTGTGGGTTCTTCTTTTCCTGTTCTGGAACACATAGCTGTCTACAATTTCTTTTAAATGATGTGTAAGTCTGTTGCAGCAATACCAACAAAGAGTCTTAAACATGAACACATGTGTTACGGCATAATAAGCTTTCATGAAGCAGAGTGCAGTTCATTCGATGCAGGGAGTGTTATCTTTAACTAACAAGTATATTTACATATCAGGATAGGGAGGGAGGGAGAGAGAAATGTACACCATGGAGTAAACTGTGAGGTCGAATGCAATGAAATATGTACGCAAGGTCGGTGACAATTCAATTAACAGCTTTTTATAAAGCGTTAATCCAGAGAATAAGATCATATATGGGTGGGGGAAATTGACCCTCCAGATGTTGCCAGACTCTAATTCTCATCAGCCCCAGATAGCATACCCAATGGTCAAGGGATTATGGTAGCTATCGTCCAGCAAGATATGTCGAGCCTGGGGATTCTCCATCCTTCCTCTACACCAGGCATGTACAAAATCCATTTTGGGGGTCTAATCCGGCCCCTGTGGCAGTTTATTCCCTGGGGTAAAACCCTAATAAAAAGCTGAACAACTTCAATCCCCCCCCCAAAGCTCAACAAGTTTAATCCTAAAATAAAGCTTAACAATTCTGGGGTAAGATCGTAAAAAAGGGTCAACAACTTCAATCCTAAAAAAAGGGTCAACGATGCATGTTCACTTCATCAAATCTGGCCCTCTTTGAAAAAAGTTTGGGCACCCCTGCTCTACATTAAGAGATAAGAGTCACCAAGAGAAATAAAATACCAATGAACAACATGACTGATTCCTCTCCCTACACTTGCTACAGTTCTACACAGGGTGAAAGGGAAACCACTAGCTAATAATATACTTTTCCTTCACCTGAAGAAAAGTTTTAGGGAGTATGATTTTAAAGTTATGTGTTGCTTAAAGAAGGGAATAGAATTGTACTGTTAGACTGAAATCCTGTACATATTGACAGACTTACCTGGGAATAAGGTCCATTGAGCCTAATTAGTCTTAGTTCTGAGTAGACATGCTCGGGACCCCCTATCAAGATAAAAACAACTGGGGATTCCTGGTTTGAGAAAGTTCTTGATGAAAATTGTTTAGACTTTTTATAACCACTACCACAATGAAGGAAGTTAGCAGTTAGGACAATGGATAGGAAAGTACCTTTCCTTTCAGTCGTGGCTGCATGTTGCAAGTGTGAAGGATGTGTTTGACCCTGTCAGAGCATAAATTATCTCATGCATGTGAGTCATCATTACTACCCTGCAAGTACTCTTCTTTTGCAGTAAATCTGCTTCATGCTTATTTCACACTGTAGTTCTTAAGTTGATGGGTGGATGATACATTCAGCTTCCTAGCAGGCAATCAGACAACATGCCCTTTTGGTTCCTCCCTCCAGTTACACGATTATTTTCACACAAGCAAATAAATTTCAACAACAACAACAACAATATATTATTTATACCCCACCCATCTGGCTGGGTTTCCCCAGCCACTCTGGGCGGCTTCCAACAGAAGTATTAAAATACAATAATTTATTAAACATTAAAAGCTTACCTAAACAGGGCTGCCTTCAGATGTCCTCTAAAAGTCTGGTAGTTGATTTTCTCTTTGACATCTGGTGAGAGGGCGTTCCACAGGGCGGGTGCCACTACCGAGAAGGCCCTCTGCCTGGTTCCCTGTAACATGGCTTCTCACAGCGAGGGAACCGCCAGAAGGCCCTCGGCGCTGGACCTCAGTGTCCGGGCAGAACGATGGAGGCGGAGACGCTCCTTCAAGACAACAAAGCTTGAGCTCCTGGAGGAGGAAAGGAATGCAGTGTTATTACTGGGAATTAATAAAGGTTCTGCAGCAATAAGTCTTATTTAACTGCTATCTAAATAGCCTTCCACTAGTGAAGATATCTAATACTTAATGAGATGAGAAATGGAGAGATAAACACCACCCGTCTCATACCCATATCAGGCTCAAACCCATGGAACTGACTTCAATTCCCAGACTCTGCACAGTTCAGCAGCCCAAGAGGTCCCAAGGGAAGCATGTCAGAGTCACCTCAGCCCTGGGCTAATTGGTGAGGCTGGCTTGCAGTTCCTAAGTGGGTTGCAGTTATTGATCAAGCAGAACAGCATTAAGAGGTTGGTCTGGGCGGGAGGGGAGGAGAAAGCCTTCATCCTAATTTAATTATGCTCCTTTAGCCTGTAGCCAATTTTACCAGTTGTGACATGTTTTAATGCCCAATAACCAGCCGGCTCCCGGATCTATCTATATCTGCCTGCCTCTCTGGTTATCTGGCTCAGCTGTTGTAGAGAAAGTCACACTTTAAAATCTTTGTTAGTTCTGGTAAGATTTGTTCTGTTTCAAAGCTATCCCCCATTCCTTTCCATTCCACATCATGACTCTGTTTGACAAATTTGCAGTGCAATATTATCTTCTAAAAGGTTGTGCCGATGCTATGTTATTGACAGAAACAGAAAGATTACGTGCACTCAGGAAGGCAGATATAGTAGTACAGTGCAAGCACCAGAGATGCAGAGCACGGCAAGATATTTGTGTTGACTCACTGTTTGAAAGTGACCTATTTAATATGGTTCTGGCGGGTTGAGTTCAGTCAACTGGACACATGCAAATCGGCTAGAAAGAACTACAGGAAGTCTTATTCAGTTCTAATATGGCTTGACTGTAACTCGTTTATTTCTCTCTTCATGGATTCTCAAACATACTCCTGATAAATGCATAAATGCATCTCTCTATACCTTTGCATTTACTGTATGATAGAGGCTGGCCTAGATTTACATTGGCTTCATTTTAGCACTGGTGTTTAGGGATCAGAGAAAAGAGAAATGATCGCATTGAAATAATTGTCTATAATAAATATAGAGCTCTTATATATTTTAGCTTTCCCATACCAAAGACAACATGCATGCCCGCCAAACTTCATACCGTGGCCTTCCAGATCTAAAATGTGTCCAGTTTGAGTTCAGCTGAGTTAACAAAGTGATCACCACCTTTTGCATTAGCTGTAGTTTCCAAACATGTTTTAAATTGTATTTATTTATTTATTTCAGGTAACAATAACAGGTAACAGAACAGGCATTTCATATTACAAGACACTTTCCATATCATGGGGTAGCCTTAGAAGAATGATTTTGTTGTTTAGTCATCTTAGTCGTGTTCAACTCTCTGTGACCCCATGAACCAGAGCATGCCTTGGAAACTCTCACTTTCTTCTCAAAGCTTCTCCTTTTTTATGGGTTTTTTTGGCAAAATACTGGAGTGGTTTGCCAGTTCTTTCTCCAGGTGGATCACATTTAGTCTAAACTCTCGGATATGACCTGTCCGTCTTGGGTGGCCCTGCATGGCATAGCTCATAGCTTCTTGGAGTTATTCAAGCCCCTTCGCCACGTCAAGGCATTGATCCATGAAGGGGAGAAGAATGATACAGTACAACGGTAAAAATATGAATGGCAGCCTGCATAAAATGTAGCCCAGTACAGCTTGCAATTCCAAGATCTACTTCACACTGGGATCTGTAACATATTGGCAAATATTATTTCTGTATATTTTTGCATGATATTATTGTTCACACCATGCTCACCAACAACAGAAAGTGAGGCTGTGTACACATTACCATTTACTCTGGCTTCACTGTATTCTTCCTACCGCTGGTGTTTGAAATTGCATAGCCAGGTTGTTAGCCACTATCCATATCTAGTTTCTTTAAAAAATACTGCTGCTTGATATGTTTCCCTCAAACTAGCTTCTAACTGATTTGAAAACATAATCCACATTCACTTTGCAGTCAAGCAGCAGTGCGTACTTTTCAGACAGCCCTTGTGCATGCGCAGATGACAGCTTCATGAATACGGTAGGAGTTGCAGGCTCAGGGAAACCAAACAGGTAACAGTGCATTGGATAAAGACATTCCTGCCTTCTCTCCAGTATGTACAACAATACGCAAATGTGAATTGAAATGCAGATCACTGTGTTTTAAGATGCTAATGTGTACATAGCCTGTGTTCTGGTTTTTTGGTATCTGAAGAAGTGTGCATGCACACGAAAGCTCATACCAATGACAAACTTAGTTGGTCTCTAAGGTGCTGCTGGAAGGATTTTTTAAACTTTTTTTCGACTACGTCAGACCAGTTACAGGCTACCTACCTGTAACTGTTTTTTTTTTAGTTGTTCTGGAATTTGGTAACTGTGAGAGACAAGACCAAGCATCTCACTTCTATTACCCAACAACTGTTCAATGTGTTCATGTTTTAAAATGTATATTTTTCTGCAGCAGCTAAGCAAACAACATATCTGTGGGCATCTGGGAAAAGTTAAATCAACCAGAGTTTATTGCAGATTCCAGAATTAGTCCTGAGTTTCTCCTGTCTCTTGGTTATGAGAGAGAGACAGAGACAGACTGGTGTGTAGGATAGCTGATTTATAGCTCTCTGAGAGCATAGCTGCCAAGTTTTCCCTTTTCTCGCGAGGAAGCCTATTCAGCATAAGGGAATTTCCCTTAAAAAAAGGGAGAACTTGGCAGCTATGTCTGAGAGAGCTTTTGAAAAAAAGCCCTTGAAAAAATTATTACAGCAATTTAATAACCCCAAATGCTAAAAAAAGCCAGTAAGAATAAAATATGCTGGTGGCATTGTGATTTAATGCTGCAATTCTATGCATATTCCAGTAAGGGCTCCATATGCACTACACATTTAAAGCAGTATCATACCACTTTAAACAGTAATGGCTTTCCCCAAAGAATCCAAATTCATAAGTCTATCACTGGCTGCTACCATGATGGTTATGCTCCATCACAAGCAGTAATGGTTGCTGGAAATGGCAATAAAATAGAGAACTCCTGTGTTCAGGTCCTGCTTGTGAGTTTCCCACAGGCCACTGTGAGAACAGGAGGCTGGACTAGATCAGGCTCTTTTTATGTTTTATTGTGATTTTATAATTGTTAGTTGCCTTCCAAATCTGTATGATTTAGGGCAGGGCAGGATACAAAGACTTCGCAAAACAAATAAATGTTTCTGAAAACATTGTTTTTTCCTCTCTTCCCTGCCAAAGCCCCTCTAACTCTTTGCCCTTGTATTAAAATAATGAACAAGAACATATTTTTCCCCCAGCGCGTCAAACTCTGCACACTGTTTAAACATGTTAACAGTTATTACAGGAAACTAGTCATGCTGTTCCAGTCAGGGAAGTCACTGAGCCTGACGAAAACATCTTGCTATGTTGCTCCAAGCTTCACGTAGACAAGAGGAGGGTGGGGAGCATGAGTATCGTAGTATCGTTTGTGTGGGGTGTGACTGCTTTACCCAAAACAAATGCTTCCTCATTTAGAATTGAACTGGCTTGCCCTGGTTCCCTTAATATTTATTCATTGTAATGTTTTTGGTTTTTTTATTTCATGAGAAGGTAGAAATGTATATACTGTATAGATCACTGATAGCAGTACTGTACTGTGTGTGGACGAATTGTATCCGTAATGTTAAAGCCCCTGTAGGGGACACAGGCGAGCGTCCCGACCTGCATCATGCCCTCAACCTCGCGATTTGCTTTTTAAAAGCCATTCACGCAATTGAGACTTGCCTGAGCAGCGCAATACCGAGCCTGGTCCTCGGCAGAAGAGGAAATGTAGGCAGTGGCGGCCAAAGCTGGCCCTCCAGCAGTTTTGGGACTACAATTCCCATAATCCCTGACCACTGTCCTGTTAGCTAGGGATGATGGGAGTTCTAGTCCAAAAACAGCTGGAGGGCCAAGTTTGGCCATGCCTGAAAGAACTACGAGAGGCAGCGCCGCCAACATGGCTTGGGGATCATTATGGAAGGGGGGGGTGTAAAAAAAATAAATCTCAACACTGGTTAGAGCTGGAAACGGTAGGATAGGAAGCGTGGGCTCTCGCGGCTGTGTGTCTTGCGGGGCTAGATGCAGAGGGAATTGGCTGGGGAAGTTACTCTTGCTTCCACGGAGAACTCAACATGCTACGACTGGGGGAGGAGCGAAGGGCGGTCCCAACGGTCCGAAGAGCCGGGTGCCGGAAGGAAGCATTTTCACGTCGCACCAGCGGCGGCGGTTTCTAAGGAAACGGGGTCTTCGCTGTTGCCGAGATTGAGCCGTTTCTTGGAACCTGCTGGGTTTGTGCAAGGAAAGGGGTTGTAGTACGAGAAGGGTGGGCTGGGTGCTTTCATCGCCAGTCTAATGAGGCATAAGATGCAGGTTTGGAGAAGGGTGGGGGGATTTTAGGCGGTTTGTGTGGTTTGCTAAAACCCACCACCCTAGGAAGCACAGACATAGGGGAAGTAGGGCAGTGCCGGATTTTGTTGTTGTTGTTTAGTCGTTTAGTGGTGTCCGACTCTTCGTGACCCCATGGGCCAGAGCACGCCAGGCACTCCTGTCTTGCACTGCCTCCCGCAGTTTGGTCAAACTCATGTTAGTAGCTTCGAGAACATTGTCCAGCCATCTCGTCCTCTGTCGTCCCCTTCTCCTTGTGCCCTCCATCTTTCCCAACATCAGGGTCTTTTCCAGGGAGTCTTCTCTTTTCATGAGGTGGCCAAAGTGTCGGATTTACGTATAAGCTAAACAAGCTATAGCTTAGGGCCCCACTCTCTTGGGGGCCCCAAAAAAATGTAAAGGAAAAAAACCCTGGATGTACATTTCCAAAATATAAGATAACTAATATACTTCTTCTCAATTGTATTTCAGTTCAACAATTACCTTGATAAAATACATATTTTGTTATGTGCAAATGGCTTTAGATATCTATCAGGTCCATAAATGACCATATAGCATATATTCAGCACAAAAAACAGCAACAATTTGTTGTTGACAAAAGACAGCTGGACATATAAAGGGCCCCATTGCCTTCATTAGCTTAGGGCCTCATCAAACCTAAATCCGGCCCTGGAAAGGGGGGGGTATGGATGACAAAATGAGGCAAAGTCATGCGTGGGACATGGGTAGCATGAAGTGGGGTGGGGGGCACAGTTATACTGTATGCTGCATAACTTCAGTCCCTGGCCATGCTCTTGTTAATGGCACAACTCTACACCAGCCCCAGACCTGATCAAAGACATTTCGCTCTCATTGACTTCATTAACAACAACAACAACAACAACAACAACAACAACAACAGGTCACCCATCATTAGCAACCGTGCCTTCTTGACAGAGCATACGGTATGGTAGAAACTAGCACCCAATCTATTATAGGTAGGTAGCCGTGTTGGTCTGGGTCGATGTAAAATAAAAAATTCCTTCAGTAGCACCTTAAAGAACAACTAAGTTTTTATTTTGCTATAAGCTTTCGTGTGCATGCACACTTATCTGAAGAAGTGTGCATGCACACGAAAGCTTATACCAAAATAAAAACTTAGTTGGACTTTAAGGTGCTACTGAAGGAATTTTTTTATTTTACTCCAATCTATTATATAAGCCCCCACAGAAGGAGGCCATAACACAGATGGTAGGGTGTACAGCACGGGTCTTTTATCTCTCCGGTCTCGAATGATGCATATTTAATGCTCACGACACTTTTGTGTCTGGACTTGAACTCTTTAATGGGTATTCTCTGCCTCAGGGCTCCAGACACAAGCATGCAACCCTTGCGCTCCATTCCGGCAATTGGAGGTAGCAGGGCAGAACAGCATACTTTGCTCATGGGGGGAATTTGAAATAGGAAGGGCCTGGGGCATGTTTGTGCCTGTCTTGCAAATTGCACCATAGGCTTCCCTTGCATGTTGCTTTAGCATGTTTGTGCGTCTTTCGTTGAGGGGGTGGGGTGGGGGAGAGAAACTGTTTTGCCAAACCAGCAGTCTCACGAGAGCATTAGTTGCTGATTTGACAAGCAGTGCCATAGGGCTCCACTTCCTTTGTGTCTGGCCACTACCTAGTTCTATCCATTTCTAGTGTGATGGAGGTATGGTGAAGTGACTGCTGCCATCGCTCAAACTTGGCCCGCGTGGGGCGGGTCCCTCTTTTTGACCTGTTGTGGCCATTGTCATTGGTGTGCTCCCTGGTTTGGTGGACTGTGATGGTGTTTCCAGGGACACAGTTTACTTCCTGGTGTTTTTTTTTTTGTACTTTCTGGTTTTGTTTTTCACCTTCTCCTTCCATGATAAACACACATTGGATACACAACTGTTCCCACCAGCACAATGGTGGTGCTTCTCTTCCCTCACCAGCATAATATGAGTATAGGATTGCTCTGCCCATTTCTTCCATTAAGACAAATGGGATTAATTTTGTATGGTCCTTGTGATCAGGACTGGTTGGAATATTCTAGCCTAATCAGTGCTACATAGGCCAATTTGCCCCTTTTCAGCTTTATAACAATGCCAACTTCTTAAAATAGTAATAGATTAATGCTCTTAGAACTATTTCTTTCTTTGTATATTGGTTACATGTTTTGCATTTTAAAAAGATGCGATAGTAAATTCACTCTGAACACAAAGCTCTTTAAGAAAAAAAGAGAGCCTCAGCTAGCAAAGTATGATTTCTGTTCCAGGAGGGGAGGGAGCAAAAGATGGTGTCTGTGTTGCCTTAATTTTTAGAACCCCCCCCCCCCGATGAAACAAACTCTTTATAATTATCTTGTGGGAGCTGCTTTGTTTTTGGTATTATTTTTCCCACTTCTTTTGAAGGAGACCTCCTCTTGGGTCCGCAAAGTCCTTCCCACACAGTGGGGTCCTCTCTTTTTCTTCTTCTTTTTCTCTGGAGGTGGGACTGTTGATGCTTTCGGGGGGCTCTTTCCTTTCTGTATTTCTTCTTATTTCCATTGTCGCAATCTCAAATAAAACGTTGATTCCCCCCCTTCTATTTCCCAAAGTTCTTCCTTTGTTACAATAGGATCTTTTATTGGTCTTATTGGAAGTTTTTGTCATCTGGCAGGTGCTGCAGGAGCCGGTGGAGGACAAGTCAGGTTTTGGAGAGGGCTTGGGTCTCCATAATGGCATTTTCTGGCTTTCTTTCCTGTCACAACATGTTCTGGGTTAAAATTCATCAAAAATGGGGGGGGGGGGGAAATAGCAGGCTCAGAAGGGGGAAAGGAAGAGGGTTGCCATCTGTCCTTTAAAACACAGGTTGGTTCCCCTATTCCTCTATTCGTGATGTCTTTTGTCACCTTTTGGAAGTCATAATGACACTGGAAGGTTTTTGCCCTCACCCTGCCTTGCCTGCCTCGTGCAGCCTAGCAGTTAGGCTCCTGCGAAGTTGTGTTGCCTCAATTTTGATCTCTAAGTGCCTTTAGAAAGATGTTGTCTAAAGATTGACTTGCTAAATTTAACCAATGAGGCATATGTCAGAAGCTTTTTTAAAAAATTAAAAAAACACTTATGAAAGCCTTCTGATACCACTTTAATTTGGCTAGTATCAAATTCTATTTTGCTTTAGAGGGGGGAGTCAATACATTTTTAATATGTGAGAGTAAAACCCATGGAAATCAATCAGACTTAAGGCATGACTAATTTTCCCATTTACTTCAGTGGGAGCTAAATTCAGCTGACAGTGGAATACTATGTTTGTCTACTCGGAAGTAAGTTCCAATAGGTTCAGTGGGACGTACTCCCAAGGGAGTGTGACTAGGCTTGCAGCCTAAAAATTAGCCTTTTAAAAATATTAGAAATATCTAGGTGATTGCATTTATACTTCCAGCACACAAGTGCATGCATTTAGGACGAAGTAAACATAATACTTTTTTTAAAAAAAAACTTTCAGTAGTGTCTAATATATACTCTGAGAATCTAAGCATAAAAGAATAACAATTCTTCAGCTAGGTTTCTTTTTAGTAGCAAGATAGAATGCAAGCAAAACTTTCCCTATCACTTTATTTCCATGCTGATGAAAGCTTCACTTGCTACATTTTTTTTTGCTTGTCATACATCTGTTAACAGCAGACACCTGTTAACCTTTAAGAAATAAAGCTGGTGACTTTATATGTTACTACTTTACTAGAATACAAATGATTTATTTAATTTCTATAAAAGGTAAAGGTAAAGGGACCCCTGACCATTAGGTCCAGTCGCGACCGACTCTGGGGTTGCGCACTCATCTCGCATTATCGGCCGAGGGAGCCGGCGTATAGCTTCCAGGTCATGTGGCCAGTATGACAAAGCCGCTTCTGGCGAACCAGAGCAGCGCACGGAAATGCCGTTTACCTTCCCGCTGTAGCGGTTCCTATTTATCTACTTGCATTTTGACGTGCTTTCGAACTGCTAGGTTGGCAGGATTTCTATACCGCTTTATAATTTTAAGAAAAATCTCAAAGCAATTTACAGCATATTCAGTCAACAAAACATAAATAAAACAATCTGAATAAAGTCAAATATAGAGTATACAGTCAAAGCAACATAACAGAAAACTAAAATATTGTCTTAAAGATTTCAAAATAAAATATTTCAAAGGAGGTCAACTACAGAATACAGTACATATTTAACATACAGTAGTAGGGCTGGGTGAGTCTGGGCCCTGCCCCCTAGGTCAGGTGGAAAGGGCCTTGCAGGGAGCGGCCTTCATGCCTCACAGCCGGGCGATGTTCCTCCGGCCTCATGAGGAGCCTTTTCAGTAGAGCTGGTGAGTCTGGGCCCGACCCCCTAGGCCAGCAATAAAATAATAAACCAACAGTACAAAATCTGTCCCACCTATTGACATATTTTATTTTATGTATATGTAGCATAATTTTTATCTACCATGGTTGTTTAGTTCAGTAACCCTTCCTAAATTACACTTAATAATCCTGCATAATTTTAAAATTATTTTTATTATGTGAAATATTAACTCATTGTAACACGGAAAAGTGTAAACAGTATGAACATTTTTTCCCTATGGAACCTGGACTAATTCTACAATTTTTGGTACTATTTACTTCAGTTCATTGAACTGCATCCTGTCCTCCACTGGTGGGAAAGTGAAATACAGTAGTAGAAATATAGCATTAAGCGGGTAGTGGTGGGATCTGTATTTAAAAAATATGCCTGCTGTACCCTCATTGGAGATGTTTTATTAGACTGTCTCATCTGAAAACCGTATTTTGCATTTGAAAAGATTAAAGAGCTACCATTGGCTTGTAAAGAAACATTTGTCTGATTCATTTGTTGCTGTTCTGCATGGCATTACAGATGGAATAATCTGTCATAAATTACACAGAAAAATACCATGCTATGAGTAAAATGAGATGTGATAGCAACAGACTCAACTTGAGCGCTGGCGAATCTGTGTAAAGATCATAGCTGTTAAGTTTTCCCTTTTCTCGCGAGGAAGCCTATGCAGATCATTGCACTCTGAAACCACTATCACCCAGCTGTTTCCTACCAGGTGGGGATTACCATACTGGGTAAAAGCATTAGGGCAGGATAAAAATCTTTGTATAAGTAAATGAACAACAAGAAGAATAGATTGATACAAATAAATAAATAAATGTCTTACTCTGCCCTAAGTAATGGTTTTCTTTTTCAGGTTCGATGATGCCCCATACAGAGAAAGAGTTGAATGACCTTCTTATTTGTAAAGAAAAAGAACTGAAAGAGCTCCAAGCTCATCAAATCCATTTTCAGAAAACATCACTTCATGAAACCAGAAAGCAGCTTCAAGAAATGCATAGGAAATTCAACAGTTTAAAGGAAGATTTCACCTATAACCTTAGAGTCTTAGAGGAGAGAGATAGAGAGCTGGAACGCTATGAACGTTTGTTTATACAGTTGAAAATGGTTGAAAATGCTAAAGAGGCAGAGGTTAGTGATCTTAGAATACAAGTGGATAAGCTGCAGCAAACACTTGCCAAGGAAACAAAGAAGCAAGAGTCTCTGCAATACCAATACCATCAAAAGCTTAAAGAACACCAGTTAGAGTTGGAGCGGCTTCACAGGTAAGAGAGATCCAGTGCTGTGTCGGTATGACAGAAGTTCAGCCTTCTAGATCCAAGCCTTGATTCTCTCTGTACCTCATTCTGGTAGTAATCCTGCTTAGTATAATAGAATTGTAGAGTTGGAAGGGGCCATGCAGGTCATCTATTCCACCCTCCAACATTGCAGGAATTTTTTGGCCAAGGTGGGGCTTAGATCCCACAGCTCTGAGATTAAGAGTCTCATGCTCTACCGGCTGAGGTATCCCACAATCCTACTGCTTCTGCTTTGTGTCTCTGCCATAAAGAAATTGGAAGATGTTTCCCCTTCCACATGGGGGGTGGAGCAGTCAGTAGCATGGACTCCTGATCTTACCCATTGCTTTTTTGTCCCCCCTGTTTACCTACTTTTTTGTTTGTATATAATGACTTTCCAACTGCTGATAACACTTAATGTATCTTACAGAGTGGACATTGGTTCGTGAATGAATGCTTATGCCACAAAAAAAATTGAATCTTTTAAAGTGCCCTGGGAGTGTTTGTAATCTTAACTTCAACTAAGGTTTAGTCTTTTTAGAGGGTATTGTAATCAAAGCCTCTAAACAGAATGTCTGTACTAATCCATTTTCTTGAGGCAATTGTGCATTGGTTTTGTCTTGTATGCAGCTGCCTCAAACCATTACCAATTCTCTAGATGTAGATAATTTTAAGTGCAATGTAGGCCATTGTGATCCTGGGTCTTCCTTGGCTATAATCTTTCTGTTTTGCAAGGTATGAGATACCTTATCAGATCTGTTGCTACCTGTTGGATTATGGCAGGAATCAGTGGTGCATATATGAGACATTTTACTACTTAATACTTGCTCATACTATTTAAATAGGTAAATAGCTTAGATCTGTGCTTATGCCATACTCTTATTCTTTCAGGCAAATTCATGTGTACAAACACATTTGCAATTAGGGGAAGGGCATTTTGATTCAAGAGCATGTGAATAGAAATTAGTATTTGCTCAAGTACACACTACATGTTGTTATTGTTCTTCCAAAATACAATAACTTATTAAACTTAGTTTTAATTAAGTCCACAACTTCTTATTGAAGGGTGCTTATTTTTAAAACTATTATTTTTGTAGCCATAGTGAATGCGATGTCACTGGATTTTTATTTTTAGTTCTAAGGACTCTGATATCAATCAGCATCTTCAGGAGTATGGGGATATGAAGCAGCAACTAGAGAGAAAACTGCAGGAAGTAGAATGTGAACTTGCTTTGCAAAGACAGGTACAGTATGTTTAATAAATGAGATAAATAGATTTCATTTTTTGTTGCAGTTCCTACAGACAGATGAGAGTTAATTATACTGTGCAGTTACTTAATTTCCCCCAGGCATCTAGTTCCCCCTGCCTAGTCTGACATTAATAGTAATGTGCGATTAATGAGCAGTACTGAAATTGCTTTCCCATTCTAGGTATCAGGTGGCATTTATGTTTTTGGTTATCTTCTCGCATTGGCAGCCTCCCCTTGGGAAAATTGGTAAGATTGTGTCTAGTAAAATGAGATGGTGTAAAATTCTTTCCACAAGGGTAGAGCCAAAATGTTGCGCTAAATTTGCCAACCTTGAAATTTCAGGAAGGTCAGAACTATAAATCAAGAGCAGCTTTACTAAGTTGTGAAGGCTAAATAAACACCCTGGCCTCCGGCATCAATTCCTACTTCTGTAATTTCAGGGTTCTCTTCCTTCCAGATTTGTATGTAACAACCAACAGGGCTATCAATTGATTTCATTTATTATTTATTTAAATTGATTCTTTATCTTTTTTAAAAAAAGTTTATATATCCTTTATCAGTTGATTTCAGGACAGTTTAAATTACATTCTAGGTATAATCAAATTTTCTCTATGGAAGTATTTTTGAGATACTTTTGAGAAAGTATAAAAAATAATAATAAACAAAAGCTACCTCCCAGAGAAAAGGTGAGCTTTTATTATTTTGTGATTGTTTCTTTTTTATTTTCATAACAGTAATAATAATAAAAGAAAGTATTAAAAAAACACAACTGTTGATTGTACCCAACGCTGCTATTTCAGTAGAACAGCAGACCTCAGTTTGTACCACAGACCTTTTTCCTCCTCTCTTTTCCGCTGTAGCCCCCTGTGTACCCTCAGAATCAGTGGATTAGAGGACCCTCCAGAACAGATTTTGTGGGTGCACAAGGAGAGGAAGTTCTGTTGTGCGAGTGGAACTCTCCCCATGCAATGTTAGATACCCTATGGGGGAATAATAATATAACAGCCAGCCACAAGGATACAAGTGCAGCAATAGAAGTAATAAAGTTTCATGAGGTAGAAAAAAATAGGAATTGCATTGGAGCAGCTGTGAAATTATGTGAGAATAGGCCATCTGACCAAAAGTAATCACAAGGTTTAGCAAGGTGACCATTGATATTTTATTTTTAATGTTCTATTATTATAGTAATAATCTGGAACTTAAAAAGCTGCAATAAATAAATGAGTTTTCATCTCAATTAAAATTGCCCCTCCATTAATAAACTAATTTTTTAATTGATAATTTACAGATTAAACTATTGAATGCTTGCAGCCCTAATTTTACACAATTCTCTCTCTGTCTTGCTTATGTTTTAAATGTATGGCAAAAGGAATGTTACGAGTTCCCTTAAGGATTCCCAGAAAGTTTCCTCTTCTTCAGGTTTGTTTGCTGAATACTTATGTTCATAAAAAGTTAAAGATCCTTCTCATCATTGGCTTCTCTTATAGCTTTTTTCAGTTTTGTAAGTTTAAACTTGCCACTGGGTATGTTGCCCAGACACCCTCATTGCAGATGCCTCCTGCCCTCCATTTACTCCTTGATCCACCTCCTCATCCACTGTTTCTCACCCCAGAATTACTTCAGTCTTTGTTTTGTCAACTTCATTTCAGGAATTTCTAGTTGAATTTGATTCAGAAATGAAAAAGAGAGAGCATGAGTTTCGACGGAAAGCGGATGAAATGAGCAATTTAGTTCTGTCTCATGAGCTTAAGGTAGATGTGCCCTCAAAATTTGAAATGTACACAGCAAAAATAAATAAGCAATCAATCTACATTCTATTACTTCTACTTAGTGTGTTTTGTGATGTATAGGCAATCAGTGATCAATGGAACTCATGGCCTGTTTTTCCATGGAACATTGTGAGGTTAAATGCCATAACTACTGACTGTCAATTCAGACACCATACAAAACCATAGTTAGCAAAACTCTATGTTATAAGCCCACTTTAAACCATTTTTTTCATTAGGATGTGCCAGCTTTCATGAGCAGTTAACTATGTTTGTATGTTGGGACTTCAAAGCTCAATGCAGGGATGTTTGAAAGCCATTTTGCTAACAGCCCTGTACTGCTCTTTGAACTTGGAGATTTAAAGACTAGTGAAACTGCTTGCAAAAGGGCTTTCAAACAGCCCCGCTTTGAGCTTTGGCTGCAAGTATCTTTTCCAATTGAGTGAACAAGTGGGCGCAGCTACACTTAGCAGGATTTATTCCCTGTACATTAGCTGATGGACAAGGGTTAAATCCTTCTGTTTTGGCTGTGCGTGCCAGTTCCCAGTCAGGGTACAGGCAGACACAGCCAATGCAGAACCTAACCGTCCCTCCCTGCGAATAGCTGCCATCAGTGTGACATCAGCCAATTGGCAGGTGGGTGCTTGTTTTTTAAATGGTCGTGTGGGCTAAATTTGATACCATAGTAAGCCAGGATTGGCCTGCAGACTGGAGGTTCCCCAGATCTGACTAAGCCTCGGTTTGGCTTTGTGTGAGATGCAGACTCAGCCCATGTGCCTTTTTGTTCTCCTTTGAAAGGTGAAGCTGTTGACCAAAGAATTGGAGGCTTTGAAAGAGGCTGGAACAGAAGTGGCAGAATCATTGAAAATGGCAGAAGCAAGAAACTTGGAGTTAGAGAAAGAAGTCAAATGCAGGGATTGGGAAATAAAGGATCTCGCAGCTGTGAAAGATGCTCAGTAATGTACCATTCCATTGAGTATAGAGAAAAACTTCCTTTCAGTTCACCATTCCTTTCTGCCTCCCAGTATATTCCTAATCCATTTTTTCATGTCTGTAAAAGGAATATGTTTACTTTTGTTGTTGCTGCCCTTGAGGTTACATCTGGTACATCAGTGGCTCATGTCATACTTTCTTCACTGCTACAGTAAAGCTTAAAAGTTGCAGTGCTGGTTTCCAATCTTGTCTGCTCGTTTAATTTCTGCCAAATTTGGTAATGAACCATGGGTTGTATGCAATGCAATGTAAGCAGCATTCCACTCATACAATGGAACTTCCTCTTCCTCTTCTCTCTCCACACATACAGGTACCCAAAATCTGGGACAGAGTAGATTTTGTGGGGGCATGGGGGCTGTTCTGGTAACATGACTTATTTGTAGCAGTTGTAGTATTTAAATCTTGAAGAGAAATGCACGACACATTTCCCTATGTTTCCAATATCTATATCTGTGCAAGGAATGACTCCCCCTCCCCACCTAAAATCGAAATAATAACATATGAGCCAGGTGGGAAATGGGCTCCCCTGCCTATATGTTCACCTTTTCTGTTTTCCCTAGCTCAGTGGGGAAAGGTTGCAAAAGAATAGCAATATGGGGTACAAGAACAGACATATTAGCCCAAATATGACTGAGTATGGGATAAAATAAAAAAATTCCTTCAGTAGCACCTTAAAGACCAACTAAGTTTTTATTTTGGTATGAGCTTTCGTGTGCATGCACACTTCTTCAGATACCTGAAGTATCTGAAGAAGTGTGCATGCACACGAAAGCTCATACCAAAATAAAAACTTAGTTGGTCTTTAAGGTGCTACTGAAGGAATTTTTTTATTTTACTTCGATCCAGACCAACACGGCTACCTACCTGTAACCTGAGTATGGGATGTAACAGCATTAAACTGAATGATATTTATTTTAATTGAAATAATAAAATCATAGAATTGTAGAGTTGGAAAGGCCCTGGAAGGTCATCTAATTCAACTCCCTGCAATGCAGGAATCTCAACAAAATGTTCACATCTCTTGAAAAACATTCAGTTCAAGCACAGCTGCCATTCTTTTGCTAAGATTCCCAGACATGAATGTAGATCCTGCAGGCCTGTCATAAGCTAAACTATTTACAGTGGTGCCTCGCTTAACGAATGCCCTGCTTAACGAAATTTCCGCTTAACGAAAGGATTTTTTGAGCGGAGGTTGCCTCGCTAGACGAATGCGTTTTACGAAAAATTCGTCTAGCGAATCGCGGTTTCCCATAGGAATGCATGGAAATTCAATTAATGTGTTCCTATGGGCAAAAAAAAATTCAAAAAAAATTCAATGCATTTCTATGGGATTCGCTAGACGAATTTTTCGCTATAAGAAAAGACCCGTGGAACGAATTAATTTCATCTAGCGAGGCACCACTGTAGCTACGGTATTCACATATTCATTTATTTATTTATTTTATTTATTATGTTTCTAACCCACCCTTCATCAGAACAGATCTCAGGACGGGGCACAATACTATTACAAATCCTCAAAACCCATCAATCACATTAAAACAACCAGAAACAAAAATCTATTAACCACAAGAGCTGGTTAAACAAAAAACAAAAAAACCTTAATTAAAAACCACAAGGCTTTAAAAACTACAAATCCTATATTTAACTACCGAAACTATATTCAGTGGGGCACCTAGCTATGCTAGATCCATCATTTTGTTTTCCTTAAACACTTTATCTTCAATACAAATGAACTAATTTTAAAGCATTATTTTATTGTTCTCCAATATTTGCCAATACAGGATACGGGATTTAGAAAGAAAAATCGATTCAGTACAGCTGAGCTGGAAAAAAGAAAAAGAAACATTTGAGAGAAAGTGAGTTCTTTGGATAGATGACATTGTATTTTTTTGTGTACTTTTCTCATTAAAAGCGGTCTTTTTTTTTTTTTTAAAGTAGTGTGCAACAAGCAATTGCTGCAGATAACTTTGGTGTTTGGTGCAACTGAAAGTTGTCCTTTCTGTTTTCAGATAGTGATGTAATCTTACTGCATGAATATATTGAAGTTTTAAGAAAGATGTGTTGTTTTGCATGTTAGCATGAATAATGTAATATGTAAAATGGTCCTTAAGTAGTGTGTGGATTAAGTATTTGTTTTTATCTGTGCTCCCTCTCCATTCATTACCCTGTAACATCTTTTTTTGTTTAGGGCCTAAACATAGGCAAATGGTTACTGTACTCTGAATTTATGGTTCTTTCTCCTGTAGTTCACTTTTAAACACATTGGGCACACACAAAAACCACCTAATAATATCAAAGTGCATTGGAAATATTTAAAGAAACCACTTCTTAAACTTTAGCATTTCCAATGTTTTTTGTGATAAAAAGGGCCGCTTGTTACCCCTAACAGAGTTAGAAACATAGGAAGCTGCTTATACCAAGTTAGACCACTGGTCCATCTAGCTCAGTACAGTACTGTCCACATTGACCGGCTGTGGCTGTCCAGTGTTTCAGACAGGGTACACTCTGAGCCCTACTTGCAGATGCCGGGGATGCAAAGCAGGTATTGCTATTTTATTTTTAATAGACTTTAGATAGCAAATATTTGTCATAATGGAGTTGTGGAATGTCCATTTTTCATTGGGACATCTTTAACCTTATAGTAGGATTATTCATGGGGTACCCTACCCCTACCTTTGATCATATTAGCACTGTTCAATGTCTCTGAACCTGACAACCTGAAGATCAAAATTATCATGTAGGGGAAAACAAGCTAAACAGAAGGATTTTTACCAAGTCTGTAAAATAACTACAGAAGCTTCTAAAAATGTACATTGTAAACCTTTGTGCAAGTTTTTATACACTTGGTAGGAAAACAGCACGATCATTTCTAATTTTAAAAAAGTTTTAATTCACTTTGGTAGATTGATTGTCTCAAAAAGTACAAATCCAAAAGAACAAATTGTCTTTTAAATTTAATTTTGTTCTTTCTGAAAGGCATGCAGCAATAGATCACTTTGCCAGGGAAAAGGATGCATTACTTGCTTCAATAAAGGAGGCCCATACTGAGCAGATACGGAAATGGGAAAATCAAGTCCGAGACCTGCAAATAAATAAGGAAACTTTGGAAATGGAACTGCGTCAGGCAGAATGGAGGCATACAGAGGTCAAGAGAGAGAAAGAGGCTGTCATTGAAAAGTAAGTTAGACTTTATGTGTACTGTTTAGGCATGTAGATGTGTGTTTCAGTGCAAACAAGTGGATTACACCCCCACATGGATGTAGGGGAGAAGGGGGCTTTCTTTTCCCTCTGAATCCATGTGAGGATGCAATCCATTTGTAGGTACCCTCTTTTGCAGGTAGGCATGTTGTTGCTTTTCCCATAATTAAATCTGAAGTTAAATGACAGGATCTCATTTTTATTTTTGGATGAAATGTACCTATTTAGAGCATGGTGTTTCACTTGTTTTGTACACGATATATCCCAGGACGTAGTGCACACAGCTGGTATATTCCTCGCACTACTCCTGATAAGGCATCTCATAGCTGTTTTCCAGTGCTGAAAAGTTAACACTTTGTTTAAGGAGCTACTGACACCCCCACTTCTCTCAGGATGACTAAGCAAGTATTAAGAAGTTCATTGCAACATCCACATGTGGCAAGTGGTGTGCTGCAGTGCTTACTCAAGAGCAGGGACATAACCTGCCCTTTGAAATGCAGTCACTCTGCTCCCTTTTCAAATAATATTAAACCTAAATATATATATATGAAGAAGCAAAATGGCCTAGATCGGTATATTCATAGTTATCCATTAATAATGGTTTATTGTGACATGTGAAGGAGGACACTGTTAGGTACAACATCCTGTAACAAACTGGTATACTGAAACTTCACATAAAAACTAAAGAATCAAGAAAGACACTTAAGATGTTTCTTTTTGTGTGCATGCACTACAATCTGAGCTATTGGTCACTTTCTCAATTAATGCAATACGCCTGCTTTACTAAACCAGTTGTCCAATGTGGCCTTCCCTTCCACTCCTTCTGCTGTAGCTTGATGGAATGGCTGAATAGGAGTATCCCTGGGATTTGGTATACAGCATCAGTGCCAAATCATTTCCTATTGACACCGAGGCAGAAATTATTAATGGCATAGAATTATTTCTCATAATATTGGACCATGGCTGAAACAGGGCTCCGAGTCCACTGTGGACTGTCCACATGTTTTATATGCCTTGGGATTTCAACTTAATGGCACTCATCAAAAAGTTCTTAGAATAGACTCGGAATGTGGCCTTTCACGGAGAGAGATTAACTGAAAATATTTACTCATTCATCGTGTAGTCAGTTGCAGTGCCTCTCTGGGACTCTTGGTTAATTTACTGTATTAACATTTCAAGCCACAGGTTCTTTGGCTCAGAATACAGTTTCTGAAAGTATTGTATATTTATTATCAGGTGAGCACTATAATTTTACCAAGCAACAAATTGCTTATATTTAGGATTGTAAGAACATGTAACATTGTAGCAGTTCATTACTGAGTGATAAGGAATTGTAATATCTTCTCTCCAGATAACAGCATTTCTTGTCTTCTGTTGAAACAAAGGTCAAATGTAAAATTAGATGTATTAGTCAGTATGTATTTTTGCCTTTTCCTGTGAATATGCATTGGGGTTATGCTAGGGTAGAAGACTTGGGGTACTGTCCACATCCCACTAATTATAACATATTATACAGTTGTTCTTGTACATAGATCACTATATACTGGTTTGGTTGATGCTCCACCAGGTATGCAACACTGAGAAGTGCTGCTTGTCCTAAACACACTTGCCAAAGTGCCACGTTCTGCATATACACTCAAGCGCACAGGTGCACAGGAGACTCATTTCATTTAAGGAGAGGTCAATCTGCAAGTGACAGAAGATTTGTGTGCAGATCAGGTCCCTCCACTGAATAGGAAATCTGTTATGGATGGAGAAACCCTTTGTACACAGTGTAATTCCCTGCCTAGAACAGACTGCTAGATTAAAACAATTGTGTAATTGTATTAAATTTGTCTTAATTTGTGAACAATTTGGTAAAATTCAGAAAATCAATAAAAACGATTTGGCAAAAAATAAAACCACTTGTGTCGCATTTCAGATCTGCCAACTGTGGTAAATGAAAATTTTAAAAATCAAAATCCACCAAATGTACCAGAAGATTGTTGTTGTTGTTTAGTCGTTTAGTCGTGTCCGACTCTTCGTGACCCCATGGACCATAGCACGCCAGGCACTCCTGTCTTGCACTGCCTCCCGTAGTTTGGTCAAACTCATGTTCGTAGCTTCGAGAACACTGTCCAACCATCTTGTCCTCTGTCGTCCCCTTCTCCTAGTGCCCTCAATCTTTCCCAACATCAGGGTCTTTTCCAAGGATTCTTCTCTTCTCATGAGGTGGCCAAAGTATTGGAGCCTCAGCTTCACGATCTGTCCTTCCAGGGAGCACTCAGGGCTGATTTCCTTAAGAATTGATAGGTTTGATCTTCTAGCAGTCCATGGGACTCTCAAGAGTCTCCTCCAGCACCATAATTCAAAAGCATCAATTCTTCGGCGATCAGCCTTCTTTATGGTCCAGCTCTCACTTCCATACATCACTACTGGGAAAACCATAGCTTTAACTATACGGACCTTCGTCGGCAAGGTGATGTCTCTGCTTTTTAAGATGCTGTCTAGGTTTGTCATTGCTTTTCTCCCAAGAAGCAGGCGTCTTTTAATTTCGTGACTGCTGTCACCATCTGCAGTGATCAAGGAGCCGTACCAGAAGATAGCAAAGATATTACACACATCACATATTTCTTTTAAAATGGAAAAAGTTACAGAAAGAAACTACAGATCAGAGGGTAGCAAATCTAATTTGGGGTGGGTGGTCCAAAGTACTACACTTGAATATTTTTTCATGCTTAGGAGAAGTTTCAGCTGCCACCTTAGTTATTAATTAAATTTCTATCTCACCTTTCATTGATTTCATGATGTCAGATCAGGTAATAGCATAAAATTATTATAAAACAATAGCCATAGCTGCCAAGTTATCCCTTTTTTAAAGGGATTTTCCCTTATGCTGAATAGGCTTCCTCGTGAGAAAAGGGAAAACTTGGCAGCTATGACAATAGCCAGTAAAATCAACTCAAGCAATTAAAATTTATCAAGTACAATGAAACCTTCTTACAGGAATCCCACCACTTGCTCCCCTAGAAAAACCTGTTTGAAGGCCAAGGTTTCCTCTGGAGTGTCACCCCATGAGGTTCTCAGCTCTGGTGATGGGTATAAATACATATCAACCCCTCTCCGATGCATACACATAAGTGCTTTGCACTCATGCACAGGAGATACTGGAGCTTGCTTTTAGTTCTTGGCACTGAAGAGCTGCAAGCTTTACACAGGCTCCTTAAATCCCCTTGAAGGAAATAGAATTTAACAGCCTAATTGTGTCCAGGAGAAACAAAATAAAAATATTCCTTCCAGTAGCACCTTAGAGACCAACTAAGTTTGTCATTGGCATGAGCTTTCGTGTCCAGGAGAGCAGCCAAAAGATATAGTGAAGAATTGGTAACAAATGAATAATATTTATACAGCATCTAAATAAAGTGGGTAGGTACTTAAAGTGAAGAATGTGTATGCAAGCAAAATTGTGTGATAGGAAAAGCTTGGTATTGTGTTTTCCCCCTTAAAAAAAACAAAACTACGTTTCACCAATACTGTACTCTTGAATTATTTAAGGATATCACCCTGTATATGGAACCATGAGAAAAGCACTATAATCTCCCCCCCCCCTTCTTTTTTTTACTGTGTTGTAACTGCATTAGCTGGGAGGTGTTTTAGGGAATGTCAAGTCATTGTGGGTTTTTCACTGAGACATTAACTTTATGTGTGCAACTATGATAATAATGCTAAACAGAAAGCTCAGAACTAATAGGAAAATAGAAATATTATGAACTCTTGCAATAGTGTTAGATAAATGTGTGTGCATTTACAGTATATATATTAGCACTGTCAAAATCTGTCATACATGTATTTAAAAATCAGTACAGAACTAGAAAAAGTACAGAGGAGGCAAGGCATATAAAAAGGACTAGGAATGTACAGTAGTTTTCACATGAGGGGCAGGGCAGTCTCGAGCAGGTCGGGCGCCCTGGTGCTGAGGGGCGGAGATCGCTTCGGCGCCCCCGCCCTCGCAGGGCGCAGCATGGGTTCCACGCGGCTTCGCAGCGCCCCACCTACCGGCCCAGCGCCCTGCCGCCCCGCGCCACCGGGACTCTACCTAGAGCCGGCCCTGATGAGGGGACACTTGGACAAATTGAGATTAAAATGATATTAAAAGACAATATAACTAGTGCAATTGGTTAAGAATTCTTTCCTTGAAGTGTGAGCCAGTCATTTTATGAAATAATGATTGCACAATTGTATTTTCCCTTCATTGAATTAAGTGTTTTAGGATGCTGTGTAATCTGAAAGCATAAGAACTTTCTGTTAAAGTAGCATATAGTAGAAGATTGATTCATCAATGGCTAATTGAAGCAACTTTGTGGTGCAGACCCACACAAGCTATTATTTCATGCAATTTCTTCACTGTAAATGAGGATGAGGAGCCTATTTCATAGGATAAGCACAATACAGAATGCAAACCTCTGCAAATTAAAAATGGTGTATGAATACTAAATAAAATAGTCATTGCTGGCCTTTAATTGTTCATTTCATGCTCCATCTGAAACTACTGGTATTGGTCTCTGTTGGAGACATAATTCACTTATGCCTGAGAGATGACTTCAGTTGGGAAACAGGAGATCAGGTGTTCTGGATTGTATGTTCTAATAAAGCTGGAGTGTATTCCTGTTTATAGGGATTTAACTTGGATCACTCACTAAACTAGTGGCAGACTGTAGAAACTAGGCCTCTTGTGTCTATTCTCTACATAGGCCAATACTTTTTGAAAGCACGGTGCCCTGTGTGGTCTTGCTAATTATAGTTCTGAGAGAAACCAAATCCTGTTCCCTACAACAGAACATTCTGAATGTTCTGAAGAGACAGCACTCACCAATTAGATGGAAGGTATTAGCTGACTGGTAAGGAAGATATGTGGTTTGTATAAATGGTTACTTCATAGCCTGTAAATCAACTGAACATTTGAAAATGCAATTCACTTATTACATTGTGTATGTGCGGAAGGGGTAGTGATACCTGCTGTCTCTTACTATTAATCCATGATGCAGTGGAATAAAGTAGCTTTTTCAATCAGACAGTTATGCATCTATCAATGCTATTGATAGATGCATAACTGCCTGATGTTTTTTTTAAAATACCCTAAAGAACAGAGTGCATATTGTGACAGTGAATTCCATAGATTATCATTTTATTATGTAAAGACACATTTTATTTTCTTTGTCTTAAGCTTACTGCTTATTATTTTCGTAGGATGAATGAAATATCTGTATTATGAGAATGAATGTTTGAATTTACTGTTTCAATAACACTTTTGATTTTTTTAAAAAACTCTTTCACATTTCTATTATCTAAACTTTTTATTAAAAACAACATAAGAACTTAAGGAGAGCCCTACCGGATCATTTTATAGGCCTGTCTTCTCCAGTATTTTTTTTTCTATACAGGCCAACCAAATGCCTATTGGGAACTCTACAGATTGGAAATGTGGGCAGTATTCCTCATTGTGCCTCTGAGTCTGTAGTATATAGCCATCATGACAAGTTGCCAGTGATAACTTTATCCTCCATGAATTTGCCTGACTCTAGGCAACCTACGGTAGTCCTACTAATACTGTATATTAAAGCTTTTGTTCTTAAAGAATATGAACAAAAATCAGGATTGGATTCTTACTTTGATTGGTTTGGATCTTTCGGCATTGGGAACCCATACACACAGGCTGCTTATTGAATCTCTTTGAATGAAATACATTATATTCTAAAAAGCAATACTTATCTGAATACATACTGAAGATTGTGTGAGTAGAAGGAAGAACTGTGTTTTCCTACTGTCCCAGGGATTTGCTCTCTTCTTCCTTATCTAACATGTGTCTGATGAAAAACAACTTAACGTGATGAAACATCTGAAATTGCAGATTCATTTAAACCAGATGAAATCAGGAACCAATTAGTTGGTTACATTTTGTGCGTGAGAACCAATTCTTGATTATAAAAGACACTAGTAGAACATATAACAGCCTTTGTCTGGAAAAATACACTTGGATGGCAAGTGCTTACTCCTCCTGTTTGCATATGTAATACACTGGAACCCATTACCTTGGTTATCTTAAATTTATATGTATCCACACCAGTCCTGCATTATTTATCTTTTCCTATATTACTGTAATGCTATATCAATTTCACTTTACTGAGAAGTCTGTTATCCTTTGGTGTTTGGAATGTCCCTCAGGCTACTTGCATAAATGAGGCTGAACTATTGTTCAGTGTTTTTTTCTTTTGCTTGTTTGTTTTGCTTAAAATGGAAAACCACATTAATGTAATCAGACTTGTGTTCTCTATATATTTGCATAGACTTGAACAAGAGCTGGAGGCATTGAAAACAAGCTGGGATTCTCAAGTAGCTCAGATATCCAGGGAGACAGTTTCAAAAGACCTTCAGATTCAAGCGCTGCAACAAGAAGAGGTGAAGCTAAGAGCACAACTGTCTAGCATACTACAAGATATTGAAAGGTGAGTGACTTTGTGAGCTGGTTAAACCAGTGTTTTCTCACGATCTTTCTTCATGATCGATCTTGGTGTACCGTGTTTCTCATATTTTAAGTCATCCCTACAAAATAAGCCATGGCAGGATTTTCCTGAGTTGAAGAAATATAAGACATACCCCAAAAATAAGCCGTAGTGGTGGGAGCAGGTCTGGATGGCGCCATGGAAGAGGAAGATGCCTGTAAGCGCCCGGAATCGGCTGCTGCTGCCCCTCCAAAATGTCCAGCAGCATGCACCGTGCCAAGCGCTGACCCGGCGGCGGGACGCAGCAAGAGCCGCAGCGCGCGCTGCTCCGAGCCCCGACCCGGCGGCGAGACCCGGCAAGAGCCTCAGCGCGCGCCGCGTGGAGCCCCGACCCGGCGGGACCCAGCAGCGTGCCCTGCTGAAGCGCCGACAACGCGCGCAGCAGCCGCCAGTTCCGGGCGCCGAGCTGCGACAGGAAGAGGAGGGACGCAGCGGGACGCAGCTACAACGACAAAAAACACCCGGCCGAGCCTTCATTGGCCGCCGCGGCTGCCACTCACTGGTCCCTCCTCTTCCTGTCGCGCGCGCTGCAGGTCCCCGCCGGTCTCGCTGCTGGGTTGGCGCTTGGCGCTGGCGCTGCGGGACGCAGCAAGAGCCGCAGCGCACGCTGCTCTGAGCCGGGATCCGGCAAGAGCCTCAGCGCACGCCGTGTGAAGCCCCGACCCGGCGGGACCCAGCAGCGTGCCCTGCTGAAGCGCCGACAACGCGCCCAGCAGTGCAGCAGCAGCCAGTTCCGGGCGCCGGACAGGGGAGGTACCATACTGTATTTTTTTAAAAAAATAATAAGACACCCCCCGAAAATAAGCCATAGGCTTATTTTCTTGAGAAAAAAAGATTATAAGACATGACTTATAATATGAGAAACACGGTACACCCTTCCACAATTTGGCCCACAGGCCAGAGATTCCCCATCCCTGCTTTAGAGAATTTGATCCTTATGGAGAATGCAACACTCTCCAGAACAGGCTGAACACCAGTCATTTGGACAGTTCAACTGCCTACTAACAGTACCTCTCTTGCTGAGGCTGAGCTTCAGTTAGTTAACCCACGCCCAGTCCATTTCGTCAACTAGTCACTGATCTAATGCATCCACCACCTCACCTGGTTTTGATGAAAAAGGATACAAGAGTTGCATGTCATCTGTATGTTGATTATAATACAGTTGAAATCCCTGAATGACCTCATTTAGCCATTTCATGTAGATGTTAAACAGAATGAGGGGAAGGATGAGACTTTGTGGGATCCTGAAAAGCAAATGCCACAGGGCCCAGCAGAACTCCTGCAGCAATGTTTTCTGGAAATGGCCATCTAGGTAGGAACAGAATCAATGCAATGCAGTACTGCCCATGTCCAATACAGATGGAAGTTCCAGAATGATCATGGTTGAAGATATTGGTAACCCCTGAGAGACTGATAGCCCCTGTTAGATCCAGGTGAATTAACTGGGTGTTCATACTCCCCCATCTCTCTCCTGGTAGAGGTCATTCCACAAGCAACCAAGGCAGTGCCAAAATCAGGCCTAAATCTCAGTTGAAATGGAGCTAGAAAATCAGTATGAACCAAAGGCAGCCACCACTCAATTGAGTACTTGGTCCAGGAAAAAGATATTTACACTCACCTATAGTTGTTAAGTCCTCCTAGGTATGAGAAAGGTCTTTTCAGGAAGGGTTGCGCTACCACCTGCTTTAAGGGGATACTGCTTATTTTGGAGCAAAACCTGCTTTTAACACTAGATGGTCCAGCCTCAACTGAGAGAGACCTTGTAGTCTGAAGACAGATAAAGGACCTGGGGCAGGCATGTGCCAGTAATGCTGTGGATGATTTGCACATCAATAAGATGGGTGGTCTTGCTTCTGATTCTCTGCTGTCACTTTGCCATGGGAGGAGATCATATAGGTTCATCCTTGTGTTTGCCCTTCACTCACAGAAGGAAAACCCAGGGCAAACTGAACTCCATATGAGGCTGTGCGAATGGTACTGACCTTCTATCTTAAAGGTCTACTGACCTTTCAAGGCAGAAGGGAAAAAGAGAGGCAGGTGCACTGTCTGACATAATATTGGTGACTTCTGGCTCTCTGCCCACAGACAACTCAGGGGAGAGGGGGTGGGGGCTGACTCATGGCATATCTTGCAGTGCTTTTAGCTCCCTGACATTTTTCTGCCTTAGAGAGCCAGTAGGCTTTAAGGCAGAAGAAAGCAAGAGCTGAGCATGCAGGTTGACATGAAGGCACGCATACTCAATGATGTACTATGGCTGTGGGCAACCAGCAATTGGTCTGCTAACCACCCTGATATTAAAATGGGTGGTCACATGAGTATTAAGATCATCCAGTGATTAAGTTATCCAGAAAACCAGTGTGATATAGAGGTCAGGATGTAAGTCTAGTACTGGGGGAAATTAGGTTCAAATTCATACTCAGCCATTTACTACTAGTAGTATTAGTTCAGCATTGGTACTAGTACAGTATTAGTATTATTTATTCATTTATTTATTAGATTTATTCATCACTTTACACCAGAGTTTCAAAGAGACTTATACAGTTCAGTAACAGTGACCTGGTTTGCACATCATGCTAAGCCAGCTATGGCTTAGTGTAAACATGTAAGCATGTTTGGCTTATCATGGTGTCTAAACCTGGGATCATGGTTAAACTCTCTCCATACCAGCCACATCCCCTCCAGAAGATCATATATTCCCACTAAGCAAAATTTTTGCTTAGGGTGCTATACATACCAGGCCAGTAGAATAAATGTAAAAAATATAAAACATTAGATACTCAACTGGACCACTACAAGTTAACGCACAATCATCAAACCCACCACCCCCAACAATGTAAGTGTAGTCACCAGTAAAAATTAATTAGCCCAAAAAATCCCATAACAGTAGAACTAGAAATGTTAACAACTGAAGACCTGAAAGAAAAATAAAGGTTTTGGGTGCCAAAAATATGTTTATGTAAACTCCAGGCTGGATGATCTTTAGGGAGAGCATTCCATAGACAGTGGGGCTACCATAAAGAAGGTTCTGGGGCTCATAGACACCCACTGAACTTCTGTCCAGTGGTGATCTCACACTTTGCTTTCTCTGGGTGCTGATGGACTGGGGTTCTTGCCTTATATGCTGCACACCTCAGTTGTAAAGGGTTAAAATTGTTGAATATTTTGTGTCATTAAAATATAGATATTAAATTCATTTCCCCCCATTATTATTATTTTAAAAAATGGTCGCTTCATTTCTTCCTGTCTTAGGTATAAACAGCAGCTCTCATTAGCAGCTGAGAGAGAAGAGAGTCTGGAAAGGGCCAAAGTACAAATCGTGCTGGACTGGCAGCGGCGTTACGAGAATGCTGAAAGGAATCAATATCAGAAATCAGAGGCTCTAATACAGAACCTGTCAACAGCTAGGGACCAGGTCAGAACTGTGTCACATTTGCTTAGCAGCTTAGCACAGGGCATTAGCAGAGGCATATTTCATGAGGGGAGATTTTATACCTTTGGACTTGTCATTCTTTTGTGCTTCTAGCAAATACTTGAGGGGTTCCACTATACCCAAGGAATTGGCACTCTCTCCCTGTAACATATTCAGTCTGTGCTGACCCAGATAATGCACAAAAGTGGATCAGTTTTTAAAACTTAGATAAATAGCACCAAGCTGATCTCAATATAGCACTAGCTGGCTCTTTGCATGAGGATTGTTTCTGCTTGCAGGTGAGAGTAGAGTTAGGCGAGGAGGAAAGAAGGAGCAACATAAGATACAACACAGGATGGAAAAACTAGGCTACAACTTTATAGGATGCAGTTTGCAGGTGGCAAGGCAAACCTATGTGGGGCTGCCCTTGGGCCCAGTTCAGAGGCTCCAGCTGGTGCGATGTGCTGCAGCTGGACTGTTGATGTGGACAGTCAGCTGCCAGCACATAACTCCAATGCTCAAAAGCTTGCACTGGCTGCCCATACCTTGCTGGACCAGGTTCAGAGTTCTAACATTAATTTTCTAACATTAATTTACAAGGCCCTTAACAACTTGGATCCTGGGTATCTGAATTCATTATATCCCTGCCTGATCACTAAGACCCACACCTGACACATCATATATGATTTGCAAGTGCTTGGCATGTGAATGTGGCTTGCAGGACAAATGGGGTGGGCCTGTGGACCAGAGATTCCTCACCCCATCTATAAGGAATACATCTTGATGAATAGCCCATTGCCAAATTTTATCTTGGGTAAATGGAAGTGAATTGTTTACTGATTTAACAATGGTATGTTCTTTCGTTTTTGGAAAACTCTTCCACAATACTTTCCATTCAGGATGTAGATGGTCACTTTGGATTGAGTTTAATTCAAAGGGTAAGGGAGATTAAACATAGTATGTTGTCTGATGGCGATAAAATAATATTGAAGTTACTAGAAGCTAGGGAAGTGTTCTTTTTCTAAGAACATCTTCTCAAGTTGCCATCATTTTGTTTTGCAGGTTACTGCTGAACTACAGGCAAAGGAACTGAAATTGCATGAAATGGAAATGGTCCTATCTTCTGTAACACTTGAGAGGGACCAAGCTGTTCAGGAACTTCGAAAGCATGGTCACATGCCAAAAGGAGTGAGACAGGTTAAAATTACTTAATTGCTGTTCCTTAAACTGAACTAATCCTAAGGCAACTCACTTTATGGTCAGGGCTAGTTCTATGAGAGAAGCAATTTTTTAAAGAAATTTTTTAGCCTGTTTTGTGATCAAGGACACACAGTTTTTGTGGGACACTTTGGATATGAGAACAACCTCAACAGTGACAAAATGCAGTGAAATCATTTCCACATGGTGTTGGCATGCAGCTTTCATGTCACATGCAGTGGTGGTTGGTGCCAGTTGGGACTCATAGAGCAGAAGGCAGGGAGAGCAACAATAGCCAGTGACAGGAAGAGCCAGCTATTTCTAGTTTTCTCTCCATCCTCCTCTCTGCCGAGTTCTACAAGGGCAAAACTTGGATTAAGGAGGAAAAAGCTAATAGACAGTGCTACCCCCTGGACAGTTGTAAGTAGGAAATCAAGCAGGTAGGGGCTGGTAGATAGCGGATATATTGGTGAGTCAGTGCTTAATTTGTCCTAATGGAGCACTGGCCATATGTTATATATGCACATATTTGTGTTTCACTGCATCTGCAGACATTGGAAAGTCATGACTAGACATGGCTTTCCAATGTACATGCACAATGTGTACATGCAATAAAGCACACTCTCTCCACAGCTGATAACTTAAAGAATGATTGTGCACTGTTTCCTGTGCAGGAGTACTTCCAATGTGGGAATTGTGCAGCACTGGATGCAGCCTTGAGAGAATTTTATAAGACAGTGCAAAGTAGACAGGAAGTCCTGGTGCCCTTACGGTCTAAGCAAAGCATTAAAAGGGGGAGGTTTTGTAGCCTCTTGTTCTGAATAGGGATGAATTAAAAATGGATTTTTTTCTAGTAAATTTATTATTTTGCATGGTTAGACAAGCAATTGCAGCTTAAAGTTAATTTAAGCAATTGTTCAGCAATTTCTGAAAATGTGATTGCAGAGCTAGATTATTGGTAGCCTCTGCTAATTTTTGGCATCTCCTACTTTTAATCTTGCATGGTGTTGTGGTTGCTTTTGAAAGGCTTTGCATTTCCTGACATAAGCTGAAGGAGAAGTAGCTTTTTTTGTTATTTGCAGAGTCATTCTTGCTACCCTCTGCCCTTGAAGATTGTAGCGTGTGAGTAACTGGCTCTAGTGCCGTTTATGTACAACCAAAATAGAAAGCGGCCTGAAATCTCTCTGCAGAGCTTCCTCCTTAAATAATGTAGTGGATAGTGCTACAGTCCGTTATCAGGGGATGCTTTCTATTTTGGAGTGGTATGTAGGAAACATGTTGAGGAGTCTACACTTGAGCAGATCCAAAAGATTATGAACTTTATTTTTCAATCAAGTTTTATTGAAAGTTTTTAACATAAAATACAATAAAAGCCAAACTAATCTATAGAAAAGAGATAAAACAAGAGTAAAGAGAGAGAATAGAAAAGAAGGGAAAGGGAGAGATAAAATGGATACAACACCCGCTGTCACAATTATATATTAACCCTTATTCCACACACACCTCCCATCTCTTACCTGGGAGCTTCCCCCTCTTTCCCCAGCCTCCCACCCTGGGAGATCCTCTCTGCTCTGCCCCTCACAAAGGACCCTTTTATCTTCCATTCATCACCTTCCTGGGTGTATCTTCCTTAATCCAAAATAAACTTTATAAACTTTTTTGAGGAATTGCCTAGAAAAGAAAGTATACTTACACTGCTGTATGAAACAATACACAATGGCCACATTCTTATGTTATACTAACTCAGTCTATATGAAGGTTGTTTTTTTTAAAATAAAAAAAAATCTCAATGTGGATGAGCAGTTGAGTGGGGGATGAAGCCACAGAACAGCTGGATTAGGGTTACATCTTAACCAGCACTGATTGTTTCTCTCCAAACAAACTCTGATTTGAAGAGGAAAGAGCATTCCCCCCCCTTGACTTCCTGATCATAAACAAACCATAGGCTTTGTTTTGGATGTAATCCTAAAACAGCCACCCCATGGTTTGTTTTCCCACTTAGCTAAGGTAAGAGCAAAGCAGGAATGTTTGGCTGCACATGTACATTATAGTAAAAACAACAACCCTCCAATCTGTTGTGCTTGGTGTTAACGACTGAATTAGCATTATTTTTTACCTGGCCAGTGTCTGGATAGGATAATACATATATTTTAGAAGGGAGTTGGGCTAGAGGGATTATCTCATTGTCTAGAATGAGCAGATGAAATATAATAATATAATATGAAAACATTATTGGGAAAATGACTTTTGGCCAAATAAGAAAGCAATGTGATGTTAACATTTATTTATTTTTGGGAGAGGAAGGGGAACAATTCCATGAACGTTTACTACCGTGTTTCCCCTTTTTTAAGACACCGTCTTATAACTTTTTTCCCTCAAAAAAACACACGGTGGCTTATTTTCAGGGGGTGTCTTTTTTTCTTTCTTTTTTTTAAAGTGCCGGTACAACTGGGTCCCACTGGCTCAGGATGCTCAGCGCTCTCTTCCACGCGCATTATCAGCACCACACTCTAGCCAACTGAGCTATCCAGGTTTTACAACATAATACTGTAACATAATGCACAACATGATGTACATAACATCCATTAAATGAAACAAGAAAATAAGGAGATTATTTAAATACAATACATAATACATAGCAAGCAATTGCAGCAATTGAAACTGGGATTTTTTAATGCTACGTGTGTCCTCTACCATTATTGCTGTCAACCAGGCTGGCAGCAGCTCTCCAGGATTTCAAACTTGGGGGTACCTGGGGGTTAAACCTGGGATCCTTATGCATACAGAGCACAGGGTGCTCTGCCACTTTGTTATGGTCCTTTCCGTTTTCTGCCTCTTCTATTCTCTCCCTTTCCCCTCCTACCCATCCTGAGTCAAGGGCTCTCCTTCCTTGGAGGCTTTTAAGCAGAGGCTGGATGGCCACCTGCCATGTATGACCTAGCTGAGATTTTTGCATTGTAGGGGGTTGGACTAGATGACCCCCGAGGGTCCCTTCTAACTCTACAATTCTACCGATTCAACAAAGGGCATCATTATCACCATCACCAAACTGGTCCAAGCAACTAAGGAGAACGTCTTGCGTACACCCCTGTCCTTTTGATTGGCAGCTAAGCTTCGCCTGGCCGGCTTCCGAGTTGCAGCACCCGATTCTGCAAAGCTCGCCGCACCGATGGGAGGACGCCCGCCTGCCTGCCGCGCAAGAAGTTAGGCAGAGCCGCACAAGCTGCACAAACTCTGCAAAGAGGCGGGGGCGGGGGCAGTCCTGCCGAACGGGTTGAGTAACCCCGCCGGCGGGATACGGAGATGGCGTAAGGGAGCTGCCTGCTTCTGAGGCGGCCTTTCGAGAGCCTCGGGCGGCAGAGAGGCGCTCCAGGGCTGGCGGCTCTCCTCGGGGACGGGAAGAGCCGCATTTCCTGAGGGGAACAGCCTGCGGGCTGGGCTCTGGGGAGGGGTGGGAAGGTGCTTGGCCCCTGCTGCCCCCTCAGCTGTGAGGTAAACCTGCAACGAGCCCACGCTTTTCCCTCCGCAAGCAACGAGCCCCTCTCTCTTTCCTCCTGACGCTCGTGCCCTTGGTGCTCCGTGCGGGAAGGAGGGGGAGAGGAGCGGCGTCAGCTCTCGGCAAGGAGGCCAGGGCAGCTGAATGATGAGCCAAAGAGGAACCTGCACGGCACCTTTTCTCTGTCGGGGAGGGGGGGGAGAGACGCGATCACAAACATACAGAGAGAGACAGACGCGCACACAGGGGGAGAGAGAGAGAAAGACACACAGGGAGAGAGAGAGACGCGCACGCACACACAGAGAAAGAGACGGACGCACACACACACACACACACACAGAGTGTGCAGCGCTGCTTCGCACTTTGTCAGCGCTGCAGCCGCCGCCACTTCCGAGCGCCAACCCGACCTGGCAGGCTTCCTCCTCCTGCCATGGCCGGCATTGCAGGAGCTGGGTCCTGCTGGCTTGTGCCCTCGGTGCTCCGTGCGGCACTGCTGCACGCTTTATCGGCGCTGCAGCAGCAGCCACCGCTTCCGGGCACCGACCCGACCCAGCAGGCTTCCTCCTCCTGTTGCAGCCAGCATGCTGGGTCCCGCTAGCTGGTTGGGGCGCTCAGTGGTCTTGCTCCGCACATCGCGGAAGTATGGCTTATTTTCGGGGTATGTCTTACATTTCTCAAATGATTAAAAACCCTGCCATGGCTTACTTTTTGACTACGTATTAAAAAGGGGGAAACACGGTATGTTGGTAGGAAGACAAGTGTAAGCAGTCATTAACTACCCTAGCAGTATGACTAAGTAGACTATGGTATGTTATACTAACTACAACAAAAGAAGACCAGAAAATAATCTGAATAAATTTGCTGGTTGAACCTAGAATGTAGCCAAAATCCCCCCTCCCCCCCGTGTCTCTGGCTACAAAATTTACAAGCATGAGTTCCATGTTTGTTTGTTTTTTAAAAAAATACAAATTCATAGGTAGTTTTATGCCTACAGTTTTCTAAGTGCTGTACAAAAATTAAAAAACAAAAACATTTCCTGTCCACAGACTTACAATGTAATAGACATAGAATTGTAGAGTTGGAAAGGACCTTGAAGATCATCTAGCCCAACCCCTGATACAAAAAGATAAAGGAAAGGAAAAGGAAAACAAGCAACTGTTGTAGGTTAAAACTGGTAGAAGAACAAATGCCTTTCCATGAGATATACAGATTCCTCATTGTCATGTGCAGAGGTCTAATAAATGCCTAAAAGCTATATTGATGTTTTCTTCTGGTGGTTTGACAGCTTGCCAACCTATTTTAGTAGCATATTTGACTCTGACATAATTCTGTAATAAAGGGCTAGGCTTTGTATCTATATTAAAGAACTCTTTAATTCACTTTGGTTCAACAGGACACCTTGAGAACACCCATTTAAAGGCCCTTATCAGGACGTGAATACCAGGCACATATTTACTGAACAAAATTATGGTCACCTGAATTTATACAGTCATCAAAATATATGCACCTTCAGCTATGAAATATGAGCAGTGATTTAGCATTATCATGATATGCCCCTGTGTGAATTTTACTCACATATGATTGGATCCTGATAACAAAAAGTACTCTTTCTCTTATCCATTTGATCCTAAGGGGCAGGATGGAAGTTCTATACAAGTGCATGAGACTGGAACGGGCTGGATGTGGCTGCACAAGCTGAAGCTTAATCCAGAAAGGTGGATGTACAATTGGTTGGGGTTCCCTTTTGACCCTAATTCAAGCTGTTGGTATTAGCCATTAAAGCCCTAAACATTCTGAGACTAGACTATCTGACAAATTGCCTCCAGCCGCATGAGCCCATTTATGCACTAAAATCACCATCATTCTGAAGCTCTGCTCAATGTTTCCCTGCCAGCTGAAGTATGGTGGCTGAGCACTGAAGACAGGGCCTTTCCAGTCACAACACCCAAAGGCCAAAACTGTGCTATGCCCCTGCTTGGGTCCCTCATTTCTTGCCTTTCAGTAAGTAGCAAATACTTACTTCTTGCAGCAGCTGTTTGGCTTCAAGTTGCTGTCAGCTTTGATGTTCATCTTGGAGGTTTGCTCATTTCCCGGTTCTTGCTCATGCTAAGTACAGCAGTGCCGGCGAGCTAGATAGTGTGTGACCAAAGCCTGTTTAAATCCTCGGTACTGTGTTACCATGATTGCCATCTGTAATATCAATCCCTACACCAGTTTTAAATCTGTCTTGGCATATGAATGACTGAGAAATGTACAGTGGTACCTCTACTTATGAATGACTCGCCTTATGAATGTTTCTACTTATGAATGGAGCTCCGTCGGCCATCTTGGATGCTGTTTAGATAGGATTTTTTTTCTACTTATGAATTTTTAGATAGGGTTGCTTCGACTTATGAATTTTTTCTCCCAATGCATTCCTATGGGATTCAACTTACAATTTTTTTCGACTTACGAATGTGCGTTCGGAACACATTAAATTCGTAAGTAGAGGTACCACTTAATACTATTTCCAAGGAGATAGGGCTCTGATCTATCAGTGATCATATGGCTTTCACTGATAATGACCTTTTTCGCACACAGTAGCTAAGTGATATTGTGAAAGACTATTTTGAATGTTGATAATAGAGATGTATTTGCTGCACTCTAGTGGTTGGTGCCTGTTCAAAATACAAATATCCACCCTGTGAATCTGGAAAGGGTTCGAAAAGGTAGTTAGATTGAATCCTATATAATAAAGTGCAAGTGTCTCTGCATCCAGTCCCTGTGTCCATGGGATTGCGCTACTGCGCATGTGCCCCATGGACAGCCATTGGGACTTGGAGCGCAGAGACTTCGGACGGGATAAACCAGGACCATGAGAGAGATTACATGCTTGCATATACACAACTATACCAAAAAAAAAAGTGTGCGGCTTCCCCTTGCCTCTGCTGCGCTACGGAAGGATCTCTCTCTTTCCTCCTGGTTTCTTCTCTGTTAGAGGGGAAGGAGAGGAGGCAGGCGTGTGCCGGCGAAAGGGAAAGGGAGGGTAGGTGGGTGTGGATAGAGAGCGTGCGCGAGCCGCGAGTGATGCGGCGGCTGGGTTGAAGGATCGTTTAGGACTCAGGCATGTCAAACCTGCGGCCCTCCAGATGTTTTGGACTACAATTCCCATCTTCCCCAACCACTGGTCCTGCTAGCTAGGGATCATGGGATTTGTAGGCCAAAACATTTGGAGGGCCACAGGTTTGACATGCCTGGTTTAGGTGTTACTGAGGGGTGAAAGCAGGAGAGCGGGCGGGCCGGCGCACCCGCGGGGGAAGGGGGAATTAGTCCCTGGAAGTGTGTGTGGATTTGGGGGGGGGGGTTGGAAGGGCTGCTGCAGCTGGAACCAGCGAGGGGGGAGAGAGAGAGAGAAAAGAGGAGTAGAAAAAAGAGGGTGCAAAATGGGGAGGGAGAGAGGAAGCTGAGGAGGCAGCTGGTTGGGGCGGGGGGCGGGGAAGGGACTGAGTGAGGGGCTGAGGTGGTGGTGGGTGAGTCACTGGGGGGACGGACCCCGCTAATTAATTCTAGCACTCGTTAATTTAACGGGCTTCATGATACTAGTGATTTCATAATACTGTACAGGAACTTTATCCCTATCCAGATCCAGATCCAGATTCAGCTGTCTTCCACACAATTTTGTTCAGGCATCACCTTAAAAGCTTTTTTTTTTTTTTGCAGGCACAGTAAGGGTGGCTCTGTTTGATATCACTGATTGTTTTATGCTTTAATAATTGTATTTCAGATTATATTTTCTATTTTGTTTTTAATGTTGCTCAGCAAGAGTAACATTGTGTTGTGTTGTGTTGTGTTGTGTTGTGTTGTGACATCTGTTAGTCATATTGCACATACTCGGCATGTTAAATGGTGCACAAAGGGTATTGGTAGGGTTGGGAACAAAACACACTTTGGGGCCTACTCTCTGACATGTTTATCCAGCTATCTTCAACATTCTAAACAGTGTTATGAAAAATGTACCCCAAAATGTGTTGCCTTTTAAGAAGGACAGACGCGGGTCGGAAGCTCCAAAATTTGCACTAAGTTCAGCTCCGCCGGGAAAATGACAGAGACCACACGATGCTGTCAGGAAAAACAAACTGATCCCTTTATTGCAGAATGCAAAGCTACAGCTGTAGGGTACCTGCCTCTGGAAAGAAGGAAGGAACCCCAGGAAATGGTGAAGCCCCTTTTTATGCCCTCCTGTCCCTGCGTGAAAATCCCTGGACTGGGAGGGAGGGGAAGGACAAGGAGGATGGGTGGTGATCGGATTAGCTGGGTGGGGAGATGACTTTTTCTTTCAGATGGCGGGATGTCAATTGCTCTTCTCCTGTCGCTGATGGTGCTCCCTGTTGTTTGGCAGGAGGGGCAATCAGTCGAGATGGGTGCAGAGGTGGGGCAGTTCCTGGCATTTCCGTGGGGTGGAAGTCCGCCCGGCAGGTGTTTTCCTCCAGGCCATGGAAGGGTGGGCTACGTAGAGGATGGCAATTTATTTGAATAAAGTTGTTCCAGCTAATCCCTCTATTGTCCGTGTGTCCTTGAATGGGTATAGGGTGGTAGTAGGGCAAGGTTCAGGTGGGTTGGGATCATACAGGGTTCATACAGAAAATATACCTGGAAAACATACCTAATACAGGGATTTCTAATTAAAAGGTAGCAGTCCTGACATATACAGTTCTAAGATATAAAACAGCAATTCTAATACAGAGGCAGCGGATAGAGATTTCATGGTAAGAGAACATATAATAGGCTGTATTATTAACTTGAGTAGAAAAGTGTCACTTTGGATTTGGGCGGTTTCCCCCCCCCCCTTCTTCTGGAAACATTGTTTTGTTCTGGGCGGAGGGGAGGTGGAGAGGGGAAATGTGTGAGTTTATGCTAACTGTTGTGCATATGCAGATCCTTAAGCCTTCCTTCAGGCAGGGTCGTGTCCTAGCGGGAGGGGTGGGGAGACAGGGAAGATGGCATTGAACAAGATTCTGGGTATTGCAGCTGTCAAATTCTGTCACCCCTCTCTGTTAATTAATAATGGTGTCCTGCAACCCCCCCAATATTATTTTATAACAACAGTGTCCTACAACATCTCTTTGCTATTATGTGTGAAAAAGGTCGTTGTTGGTTAAATATGTATGAGCTCCACAAGATGAGAACCTGTCTACACAACATAAATTGATTGGAGTTGTAGTCAGCTCACCTTGCTATCAAATACTTTGCCCAAGAGATAGACCTCAAGAATGTTATCTTGCTCAATACCAGCACAAAAGTGTATTTGAACCACCAGGGCAGTTCACCGGTTTCTACATAGGGAGGCAGAGGACCTCTTCTATTGAGCAGGTCAATCTCAAATCATTCATTCATAGCACAGCATATCAAGGGGGGATGACAGCCAGACAGAAGATTATCTAAGCACATGCCTTCTGCCAACTCCATTCCACCAGCACCTCTTGGGATCCAAACCAATATATTGCCCTGAACCTGTGGGGCTGCTGTCATGTAACATATTCAAGTTATGTCATTCATGTCATTAATACCTCTCTACAAGTCTTAGAACAGTATAATTCATCATAAATACTTGGCAGCATTGGTCCTTTTTCTACTGTGCACATGGCAGACCATTATAATTATTTTTCTTTAAGACACTATGCTTTATTGGTGCATTTTACATGCTTGCTTGAGTCCTTTCAGGGTGTAATTCTTGTTTGTTTCTTTAATTGTTTGGTTATCATGCAGGAAACTGTAGGAACCACTGAACCAGGTTTTCCTTCTGCTGATATAAAGAGGTTACAAGAGCAAAACAGTACCTTGCGATCTGTTATTGCAGAAATGAGGAGAGAAATGGAGACCCTTAATATTCAGGCACTTTCATCTGACCAAAGCAAAACGGAAGCACAAGATGCTGGTAAGGCTGATGCTACTGTAGTTTCTTTTACTGCTGGTAATGTGGATTGAGTTAAATATTAACTGCAGAGTATATATACCCCTTTCTACACTTTTCTTTTAACAGGCGCTTCCCTTCTCCTAGCACTCATCATCATCTTAACATAAATGTTTATATTCTTATTTCAGTTGTCTCATACATTTCCGCTAATGAAACATACAATGCATTCTCAAAGATCTTCAGTCCATAGCAAAAAGTTACCATGATCGTACTATAGATAAAATCAAAGCGACATTTGAACAAATGGGGATCACTGCAGTCGTATTTTGAGGGCAGGATCAGCACAGCCAAAACTAATGTTCTACTGAGACAGTATAGTTACAGCAAAACATTCCTATGAGAATAAATCCTATAGTTATAAAAAAATGTGGGGAAAGTGAATATCATTTGGTAAAATGGCTTTCAGTTCTTGCACAAACAACAGTATTACACAATTGCAACTGCATAAACTGAAAGAGACAGCAAGATTGATCTTGCTTTGCTGTAATCCCATATCAAACACTTCCAGTTTTATTTAAAGGCCACCTAAATATTAAAAATGACATCAAACTTAAATTACACTAGCTTAATCATGACCACCAAAAGCCAGGCCACCATTTGTTCACATAGCCTCAATACTTTTAATGGATGGGAAGCTGTATACATGTACCAAGTTGGTGAACAGGTGGGATAATTAAGAGGGATCACCTGATGATATAGTGCAGGCTTTTTTGGAGTATTTCCTGTCCTTCCCCTTGGAATGATGTAGCTACTATATACTAGCCAGGGCTGGCCCTACCATTAGGCATTCTTTGGGGGAAGTAATTTTTATTTGCATACACAATGAGCCTTTGAATACTATATTCACACCTGCAAAGTACCTGGCTGATATAGTTGTCTTTATTTTTTGCAGACTATGTTCATTCCTTGGAAGAGGAGATCAGAGTGTTGAAGAAAAAATGTGAAGACATGGACAAACAAAATGAAGATGCACCTGAAGTTCATGGAAAGTTATCTGTATCTTCTCTGAAATCATCCAGTTGTGATAAAAATACTCAGACTTCCTACCACATTACCATTGGACGAGACAGTAAGAGAAACATGTTAACAGAACTGCTTAAAATATGATAAATTTCCTAAAAGAGAGTTTTACTTCTGCCGAAGAAAAAACATGAAAACAGTGTTTGGGTCATCATTTTGTATACATGTGGATCACAATGTTCATGCTTTTTTTCTTCATGGAAGAACTTTCCATGTGAGAAAGCCACCTTTTGTAGCATTGGAAGGTCAATACAATTTTCTTCTAAAAAGAGTATACTGATTTGTTTTATACAGTGGAATTTATACACAGGTCCCGAAATATCAGGGATATGTGTGTTAAATTATTGATATTTTCTAAACCCAGTTTTCCTTGCAGCCATTTTATTTCCCTGTAAATAAGCCATATGATTATTCTGATAGGTAAATTTCCTTGATATTTAAAAGAATAATCTAACAGCTTTTCACAATAATGGACCTGTTTTTCTTGACCCTAATACTGTATATATATGGCATATGAACAGGAGACATGTTTATGGTAATATTTAGCATTCTGCACCAACTCAGCTTGCTGTCTGCTTTATTTGCTATTTGTTTTTCAGGTACATTGCATCCAGATGAAATTGCTACCAAGACTGCTTTGGAAAAGCAAAACATAAAGAAAAATACTCAGGTGGATTCAGTGAGAACACAAGAAACACAAGTGGTAGGAAAATGCTGGTTCTTTGTGCTCTTACGATTATAAAATAATGTTTTCAAGGCAAGAAAGTTATAATAGCCAATGAATGGTTGGGAATATGGGCTTCTTTTATTTGTAATAAAGCTAATACTTAGTTTTTTATATATTTGCTGTAAGAAGCATCATATTCTCTGGTCACAGCACTCTAATATTTTAATCTAAAAGTTAGAATCTGTACTTATCCATCAACTTCCACTAGGCGGCATTGTAACTCTACGTATCACAGTTATTCCAGTCTACTAGGATACATGAACACTATCATAAGAGAGCTGGTCTAATTTAACTGATAATAGTTGCAACTGAGAGTAACGTGTATTATTCCATCATACTGTAGTAGGGGATGAATCATTTGGCTAGAATTGCAGCTATTCAATCTGAAAGGGATAAGATTTATCTTACTTTACTATGTTCCCAAGTATTTTTTCCACATCAGACACCTCCAGTTTTACATAATGTCAACCACAGTATCAAACTTGAATTATACCAGCCTAACCATGGCCACCAAAAGTCGGGTCAGAAAGGACTCACTTAGCTCTGAGATTTTCCATGGAAGAGAAGTCACCAATAGTGCTTCTCTGCACATCCATCATGGACCAAGTTGGTGAACAGGTGGAATAATTAAGAGGGATCCCCTGCTCTCAGGGGAGATAAGAAATCACAATGAGGTATAGATTTACAGGCCTCAAGCTGTTTAGAATGTTTAGCCTAGAGACAGCACATTGCATTTTGTGCCCAGAAGGCTCAGGAACCAGCATTGGAGATGAAATGCTGATACAGTGCAGGTTTGCTCAGGAGTGTGTCTTTCCTGGGATGATGTTTCTGCTGTATTCTAGTCAGGACTGGGTCTACCATTAGGCAGAGTAAGGAGGCTGCCTCTGGTGGCAGATGCTGGGGTGGGAAGCAGCAGCAAAGTGTTGGGGGACAGAGCTGTGTCTATCACGTAGCTTACCTATTGTTTGCCCTCTAAGCTAGCCTTAGTAATATTCAACTGCCCATCTAGTCACTCTCCATACATGGAATAGGAAGAGGTGCCATTTTGTCCTTCACTTCAGGCAGCAAAATGTCTTGGGCCAACTCTGACCCTGGCAGATTAAGGGGCAATCAGTTCTGCATGTGGTTTCCCCATTTCAGAAGGCTATAGAGTAGAAGTAGGCTCCAAAGTGGTGGCTTCATTTCTCAAGACGCTCTTCAGCACTTTTCATGGCACACAGTTTTGGATTAGTAGAGCAATTTCTACTGCAGGTGGCACTGTGGGTTAAACCACTGAGCCTAGGGCTTGCCGATCAGAAGGTCGGCGGTTCGAATCCCTGCGACGGGGTGAGCTCCCGTTGCTTGGTCCCAGCTCCTGCCAACCTAGCAGTTCGAAAGCACGTCAAAGTGCAAGTTGATAAATAGGTACTGCTCCAAGCGACAAGGTAAACGGTGTTTCCGTGTGCTGCTCTGGTTCGCCAGAAGTGGCTTTGTCATGCTGGCCACATGACCTGGAGGCTGTACGCCGGCTGCATCGGCCAATAATGTGAGATGAGGGTCGCAACCCCAGAGTCGGTCACGACTGGACCTAATGGTCAGGGGTTCCCTTACCTTTAGAGCAATTTCATTTTTGTTTTGGTGCATACAACACACTATTCAAGACTGCTATCTTTTTATGGTAGCTGTCATTTGGGCATAGATTTTATTCATTATAATGGAATATATATCCTGCCAAAAATTCACTTATTTTTATCCTTGTCATTTATTCTTCTAGAACTCAGTGGCCAGGAAGCTTCAGGAGGACTCTGTACATCTCACGCAACAGTTATTTGGCATGGAGGCTGGTGATGGACCCCATCAACATATAGGAAATTATGCACAAGGGAGGCAAGGTAGATTGAAGGAAGCTGTGAGAAAGATCTGCAGTTTGAGCAAAGAGAAGCATCAGCTACTAGAGATGGTAAACAGACTAAGAGCAGAACTTGGAGCAGCTTCAAAGGAAGGTAATCTCATTAAGGTAGAAGGATCTTGGTTCTTTTATGAGAAATTTAGCTTCCTGAGACTGAGAACCCTAGGAAACTGAAGTGTTGTCTGTAGGCTCTTTGCTGAGATTAAGAAATCCCAGTTATCACTTGAGAATGAAGTGCTAGTAATTAAGAGCACAGTTGTGCCAAGTATTGAATATGGTGGAATAAAGCATGAACAGAGTATTTGTTTCTTACTCTTGGCTTTGGAGACCTTCAGTACTGGCACTGAAAGGTTAAGGTGGCAACTGCATGTTGCATAACAGCAAAAAAAACTATGCTATGTACTTATGTATTTTTGAAGATTCCTGAAATAATCAGTTGTATGTTTGATTTTATTTCCTGGAAATAACAAACAATGCAGAATGACATTATTGTTTAACAAAATTGAGACCTAAATAGATGCCTTGTATGAGAATTTCATTTCATAGTTTGTGTTCCATGACCCAGCTTCTTTGAATGAAGTGAAGAGGTGAAGGTCATTGCTTGGAAAATATATTCCCAGGCTAGTTTCTACACATCTCTTTAAACTTACATGCTGATACACTGCCACAACAGTGTAATTCATTTACAGCTGTCAGCAGCAGTTTCTTGTAGGCAAGACATTTTCTATTTAAAAATGCCATGTTAAATGCAAAGTGGAAAACTCCCACCTATTTATTTTCTTAGGATTTCTAGGCTCTCAGGATTTCAAGATTTCAAAGCATCCTCAGGGTCACACTTCATCTTGTGCCCTACATCCTAAAGAATTTGTCAGGGAGACCAAGCACCGTCTTTTGGCTTTAGAGCACCTCCAGTACCAGCTTACAACACAGGTAATGTAATCTTCTCCTTTAAGCGACATGTCAGTACTTGCTTTATGTGCAGAACCTCTGGAGTATTGCCATAAGGCCTGGTTCGGAGGGAAGCTTGTGCTGAGAATGCCAAGCCCTCTCCAACCGGTAGTCACAGCGATGACTGTGTGCAAATTGTGGACTGGAGAGTGACATGCAGCATGCTTTCACTATGCATGTTTTACAGGTAGAGTGGCTGCATCCACACACACCCCCAGCAAAAATTTTATACCCCACCCAAGATCTCACTGATTTTGAGAAATAAAGTAGACACAGCACAGGGGTTGGCAGAAAGGTTTAAGTGTCTCCACCCAGTCCAGTGCTCTGATGGGGGTACAAATCATCCCTTCCCAGTCTTCAGATTGTTAATTTTATGAGCAGAGAGTGGGAAATAACCCACTTGTGGCCACACTGCAGAACTGGCATGCAGCTCCTGGAAGGTTGACCAAGGTGGAATGCAGCCCTTGCACCAAAGAAGATCTCTGTGAACAGCAATCACTTCCATGGCATGCTGGAACACAGTTGGCTGCAACTCTGACTCTTCTATCATAAAAGACAGCTCAAAGTATTGGAGGAGTGTGATATTACAAGGTTTGAACTGCAAGACGTTGGCTGTTCAGTTGAAAGACGCTTGAGTAAACGTAGTCCAGGGAAGGCAAGTTGGGTTTTTTTATTTTCATGCCTGGAAATTGTGGGATCCAGCTATATTTGCTGTCTTGTATGGCAGTGATTCTGTGCATTCTGTGTATTCCTGGCTGGGAGGACTGGGAAGGCTCTGAGATGAAGATGTCAGCAGATCTATTTGATTATCTCTTTTATGCACTAAGAAGGACACTGTGTGAGATTCCACACATAGAGTCCCTGGGATTACTGTGATTCCCATGAGTCTTTGGAGTCAATGACCTACATCAGGCATGTCCAACAGGTAGATCGTGATCTACCGGTAGATCACTGGACATCTGTGGCAGATCACTGGTAGATCACTGCTCGCCCCAAAGAAGCTCAACAACTTTGGCTTCCCTAAAAAGCTCAACAACTTTGCCCCGCCCTCCTAAAAAAACAGGGCTTTCCTCCTCCCTAAAAAAAGCTTAACAACTTACCCCAAAAAGGGGTAGATCACTGCCAGTTTTTAACTCTGTGAGTAGATCGCAGTCTCTTGGGAGTTGGACACCCCTGACCTACATGAAGCAAGTCTAGAGAGACAGTCATAGAACAGCCAACTGGCTCATGATGTAAAATTAAACCAACAGAATTGGCTGCTCTGTCCAGTGCCTCTCCTCAGTTTGCAAGGGTAGTGAAGTCTATAGCTAGTCACCTCTTTCAGTTATGGGAAGAAATAAAGAACAGGGAAACTTAAATTCTGTTTTAGAATTTCTGTGAAATGAAGTACCATTGAACTCGATGGAGCTTACTTCTGGGTAGACATGTATAGGAATGTAATATTAGGATGGGTTGGGTGGACTGAGGAGAGGAATTGATTGGTTGTTTTTGCTCATTTTAATAAAAATGTATGCTATACAGCCATATGAAGCCTAAAAAGAACAACAAATAAATTGAGACTGTAATATATATATAGTAATATAATTACAAACAAAAGACACCATCAGATTAGTAGCTAAATTTTAGAAAATGTAGGCAAACTGAAGTGCTATAATGATAAAAAGAGCTTTTATGAGAAGACAAGGCTTTTGGGAGTACCAGCCCAACCTTAGTAAAAAAACAACAACAAAAACCTGTCATCTAACAGTGATCCCTTATTAAAATATTTATAAGTGATATAGAATTGTTTTAGCTTTGTAACTGAAGAGAATTCATTGATGGTGCACTGAATTGCATGTGCTCCAGTTTGTTAATGGGGTTTGGCATGCATAAGCGGATGCATGGCCGCAGTCTTCCAGGGCAGTGCAATCACTGGAGTTTGGGACTGTAAGTAGAAAATCAGTTTTGACCACCACTGTTAATGGAAGTACGTTAGGGAATGAGAGCTTTATCTGTTCTTTTCCTGAGAATATTAGTGCTTAACCCACCCCATTTTATTAAAACATATTTCTAGATAATTGAGAGAAGCTTGTAAGAAATCAAACCTACTAATTTAGACTGTTCCTTTTCATGGCAGGAGTTACAGTATGCACAGAGAAAGCATGCCCCAGGAAAGTGTCCTTATTTTGTTGAGAACTTAAATACCGAAAATCTCCTGAGAAGCAGCAGCTGTAGTGAAGAAGCAGAAATCCCTATGAAACAGGTATAGTCCAACTTATTATATTCAAATACCCACCCACAAGCCGCTTCCTTCCAATCAGTGTTTAAAATACTTATTTGTTTGTTTGTTTATTATTTGTATTTATAGGTGTTTAACCTATTGCTTTGCTTCCCCTTAGCTCTCTGTTTGTTTGCTTGCTTGCTTGCTTGCTTGTTTTGTTTATTACATTTGTATACCACCCTTCATCTGAAGATCTCAGGGTAGTTCACAGCATAAAATACAAAATAAAAACACAAAATACACGTAAAAAAACAAGAACAAAACAAACCCATAACCCCCTCCTCCCACATTAAAAGACATACAATGTCTGGTTGAAGAAGAACATTTTTGCTTGGTGCCTAAAGATGTATATTGAAGGCGCCAGGTGAGCCTCCCCGGGGAGAGGATTTCACAAATGGAACCACTGCAGAAAAGGCCTATTCTCGTGTTGCCACATCATGTGGAGGAGGCACATGATGAAAGGCCTCAGATGATGATTGCAGTTCATATGGGGAGAGGTGGTCCTTGAGGTATTGTGGTCCTGAGCCATGTAAGTCTTTATAGGTCAACACCAGCACTTTGAATTGGGCCCTGAAACTAATTGGCAGCCAGTTCAGTCAGGCCAGGATCGGTGTAATATGCTCAAACTGTCTTGCCCCGGTGAGCAACCTGGGCACCAAATTCTGCATCAGCTGGAGTTTCCAAATCATCTTCAGAGGCAGGCCCACATATGTCCAAACACTTCTCTATCTGTGATCTTAAATCATCCAGCTCCTTCGCCTAGGCACCCAAATGTCTTGTGTTCCCTGAAACAACTGCCTTATTCCCCTTGCTCCCTGTTATGGATGGAACTATCTCCCTGAACTGAATCTCCATGTGACCATCTCCTTAATTTGCTTCAAATCCCTCACCAAAATTCCCTTTTTTAATGAAGCCTTTTGAACAACCCGCTAGAGACTCAATGCTCTCCTTTAACTAAGCTGAAGTATAGTTAACTGGAGTTGTATTTTCTCCACCTGTTTACCCGCCTACATTTCCCTGGCCTTCTTCTGTTTTTTCTCTTGTGTCTATTTTTGCATTGTAAACCCTTTGGGATAGGAATACGTCCTCTCATTCTTTGTAAATAAAGCACGCTGTATGTAGATGGAGCTATAATTAAGCTAATAAAATAATGTTGAACCCCATTGGACAGAAAACCATGTGGAGATGCAATTTGGAACAGAGTCACCACAAACAGGAAAAGAACTAAGCACTTCCCACTATTTCTCCACTCCATATTTAATTCCCCAAGCTGCTTTTACATAGTAAACCCTATAGCATTGGGGTTCTATGTGACATGCAGTTAGCCCCTTCGTATGCTGTTAGTAGTGTTATGTCAAACTTAGTTTGTCTTCATATTGGATTTGAATTTCCAGGTCATTCAGTTATGAAATATCAGTGCCAACCCATCTTAAACCCATCTTGATTGACATCAATACTAGGACAGGTCCTTGAACAGAAAAGTAAACAGTCAGACTGTGAGTACTTAGGAAAAGATGCTGTGATTACTAAGACCCAGCTTGGATTTCTCAAAAACAAGTCATGCCAGACAAATGTCATCCCCCCCCTTTTTTTATAGAATTACAAGCTTAGTAGATCAGGGGAATGTTGTGAACATAGTGTATCTTGATTTTAGTAAGGTTTTTGACAAAGTCCCCCATGATATACTTGTGGAAAAACTAGTAAATTGTGGCTGGACAAGGTTAGGTAAATTTGTAGCTAGTTGACTGACCAAACCCAAAGAGTGCTCATTAATGGTTCCTTGTCATCCTGGGGGGAAAGTGACAAATGGGGTGCCACAGAATTCTGTCCTAGGCCTGTTGTTGTTCATTGTCCTTATAAATGACTTGGGCAAAGGAATTGAGAGGATGCAGATGACACCATTCTTTGCTAATGCCACAGAAGACAAACTTGGGATGACCTTAACAGATTGGAGAACTGGGTCCAAACTAACTGAATGAAATTAAATAGGGACAAATGTAAGGTTCTACATTTAGGCAGGAATAACCAGCTGCACAAACACAAAGATGGGGGGGCAGGCACCTGGCTTACCATGAACATGTGAAAAGGATCTAGGGGTCTTAGTAGACCATAAACTTAACCTGAGGCTTTTGATATTTTTTAGCTCATTTCCAGATGTCATTGATCCATGATCATTACTGAGGGCATACTGTCATTTCCACAGGTTCAGTCAAAATCAGTTGTTGGAAATCGTGTTGCAGATTCCCCGAGGCAGGAAACCTTAGTTCCAAACCAGTCTCAGCTACTTACAAAAGAAAGTCCCAGCCAACTCCAGCAAGGTCTGTTGTCATCATCTGGTACTGCTGGCTCCCTGGAGGAAATCTGGCAGATTCTAGAGATGGGTTCAAGCCCTTCTATTCTCAGCCCCCAAAGCAACAACGAGCAAGGTAAGCATGGTATAGAATGAAGTGGCTATTTAATTTTGTATTCGAGTCAGGTACACTACAGCAGTTTCTTGACGCATTATGCCAGTAGACATTGGAATGCCTCTGCCCTACTTATGGTGCAATCCACAGTGTTCTTGCTCTTTGTTTGCCAGTTTTGAAATGAGTGGAGAATGCATGCTTGCATGCCCTATTAATAGATGTCTGTAGTTTCAGCTCCACTACTTACTCTAGTACAGTGGTTTTCAAACTGTGCTCTGCAGAACATTCCCAAAATACATATTGTCCTTCCCTACTGACTTTCTCCTGCAATGTTAGGAGGGAGTGCAATCCCTTCTCTTGGATTCCAGTAAGCCTGCATGTACCCCAGATGAACTAATGTTGTGCCCAGAGCTTTTTCCAATAGCCTCTGTATTGGATAGAGCTCCAAGATTGGTGTTCAGGGATTCTTTGACAGACAAGGCAACTTCTTACTCTTCGAGAGTACAAAATTACTCTTTCTAGTACTGGAAACCAGCCATCCACATTTTACTAGTTTTAGATACAGTGGTACCTCGGGTTAAGAACTTAACTCGTTCTGGAGGTCCGTTCTTAACCTGAAACTGTTCTTAACCTGAGATACCACTTTAGCTAATGGGGCCTCCCGCCGCTGCCGCCACGTGATTTCTATTCTCATCCTGAAGCAAAGTTCTTAACCCGAGGTACTATTTCTGGGTTAGCGGAGTTTGTAACCTGAGGTACCACTGTATAACTTTGAGACTGCTACAGAAAGGCCATTTTGAGATTATCAGGTAAGCTTGTTAGAGACACACTATCACTGTTCTCAGTTAGTTATACAATGCAGCGCATTATTCCACTTTTGATAAAAATCTCCCAAGGAAGAAATGTAAATGTTCATTGCCTGTCCTCATGACATGAGCTTTGTTTGGAGCAGATATAAAAGCACAGCTTTAATACATTCTGATGCAGACTTTATAAAAGGTGAAGTTATTATGAATTAGTTCTTTGTATTAGAGTAAAAAAATCTCAGAAATAAATTTCGCCATGTCCATATTAGAACTCTGATTGTAAGCCTTGACTGCATTTGCACTTTCACAGTATTGTAAACCATAATAAATGGTTACCATGAATGTGCAAGTGGCCCCTGCTTTGTTCCTTCCCTAATGTGGGTGGAATCTGAACAATCATAATATGATGCCAGGGTTTGTTTTGGAATCCTCAATTATGAGGATCAACACTAAGCCAGGGAATGTGGTTTGCTGCTTCCACCCACACTAGAGGAGGACTACATGTCCACTGTAAGCTGTTAACTATGGTTTACTGTGATGTGCAAACATGGCCGTTGCTTAAGTCTTCAGTTCTTAACATATTAAAATTACATTGAATTCAGCTGAATTTAATCCAATCATGCATATTTAGGATTGAACTGCTAATGTCTGGCCAAGAGCTTTCTATATATTTAGGAAGGAAACCAAGGCACAAAATGAACACTCAAGCCCTTCAAGATCCTATTAAGTGGGGTTGCTTCCAAACGACTCTTAAGGACCATCTGCTTTTGGAGTTTCCTGACAACATCGAGGAATACTTGACCAAGCTAAAAACATCCATTATTGCAGCCTGTGAACAAACTATTGGATATCAAACCAATGAACACCAGGACTGGTTTGATGAGAATGACCATGAGATTGAATGCATTATTGACAAGGAAAGGAAGACATTTCTCATCTGGCAAAGAGATAGAAACTGCACCACTAAGAAAAACACCTATGTTGACTCTAAGGCTAAGGTTCAAAGAAGAATAAGAGAACTAAATAACACCTGGTGGATAAAAAAAAAAAAAGCTCAAGAGATCCAGCACTTAGCTGACACTCATGATGCATGGAGTGTTTTTAAAGCCACAAAGACCATCTATGGTCCAATAAATCATGCCTCCTATGCTCAACAGACAGTACCAAACTTCTAAAAGATAAAGAAGCTATTGCACTGTGCTGAAAAGAACATTACCAGCATCTCCTTAACCGCAACTCCCCCATAGCTGCTGAGGTCCTCTCACAAATTCCACGAAAAAAAATTAGAGATGAGCTTGCAGTATCTCCAAATCTGGGAGAGTTATGTACAGCTATTAACTAAATGAAAACAACAAAGCCAGAGGACCTTATGGGCAGGCGTGTAGCAATGGAGGGGCATAGGAGACGGGCCACCCCTAGCTCCAGTCTGGCGGGGGCAGCGTGGGGGCAGTGCCCCTGGCCCGCCCCTTGCCTCCTCTGCCCGAGCCGCCGAGCGCCGCTGGTGCCCAAGCAGAGCAGTAGCTCTGTGCGGACATGCGCAGTCCGTCCTGGCTTGTCCTGGCACATGCATCATGTGTCATGACATCACAATGCATGCGTCAGGACACAGGTGCGCTGCGAAGTGACGCCCACCCCCAGGGGGCACCGCCTCGGGCAGCCAAGCGGCACCGTTCACCACTGCTGATGGGATACCTGCCAAAGCGGGTGGAATTGAACTTGCACAACAACTTCACAAGAGGTGATCCTAGCTTTAGGGATGCCAAAATTATCGATCTCTTTTAAAAGGTCATTGCATTTGGGACTTTTTAGTTATGATTAAAGGTGAGTTAGAGGTAACATGATAGAAGTTTATAAAATTATGTACGGCATAGTGATAGAAGATAGGAAAGTTTTTCTCCCTCGTAATATTCGAACTTGTGGACATCCAATGAAGCTGAATGTTGGAAGATTCAGGATGACAAAAGGAAGTACTTCTTCACATAGAACAGGGGTAGGCAACCTAAGGCCCGCGGGCCGGATGCGGCTCAATTGCCTTCTCAGTCCGGCCCGCGGACGGACCGGGAATCAGCGTGTTTTTACATGAGTAGAATGTGTCCTTTTACAGTGGTACCTTGGGTTACAGACGCTTCAGGTTACAGATGCTTCAGGTTACAGACTCCGCTAACCCAGAAATAGTACCTCGGGTTAAGAACTTTGCTTCAGGATGAGAACAGAAATCATGTGGAGGCAGCGGGAGGCCCCATTTGCTAAAGTGGTACCTCAGGTTAAGAACAGTTCCAGGTTAAGAACAGACCTCTGGAATGAATTATGTTCTTAACCCGAGGTACCACTGTATTTAAAATGCATCTCTGGGTTATTTGTGGGGCATAGGAATTCATTCATCCCCCCCCAAAAAAATATATAGTCTGAGCGATGGTGGACTGGCCCATGGCTGAAAAAGATTCCCACCCCTGACATAGAACATAGTTAAACTATGGAACTCACTTCCAGCAATGGCAGTGAGCAATGGCCACCAACGTGGATGGCATTAAAGGAGGATTAGACAAATTCATGGAGGATAAGGCTATCAATGGCTACAAGCCATTGTGACTATAGTTGGAAGCAGCAATGCTTCTGAATATCAGTTTCCGGAAGCCACAAGAGAAGAGAGTGCTCTCATGCTCGAATTCTACTTGCAGGTTTCCCACAGTCATTTGGTTGGTCCTTGTGAGAACAGGATGCTGGACTAGATGGGCCATTGGCCTCATCCAGCGGGTTCCTCTTATATTCTTGACTCATTGTCTTAGCTCATTTACCTTTTTTTGCCTCCACAGTATTAGACCGTCTCTTTTGCTTTTAATCTTTTCCGTGCTGGCATGTTTGTTTAAAATGAATCCACCAGACAATTTCACAAATTGAACAATCCTCTCCAGAGTAGCTTCAGGATTTTGATTATTTGGTTAACGTTTACCAAGGGCTTTGAAAATGTAACGTCTGTAATGCACTTGCAGATTATTTTTATGTCCTGGTATAGCAGAATTTTTATAGTCTGTGGCAGATGACAGTATGGGATGGCATGTGTGCTGTTGGCAGTAACCCACGTACTATGCCAAAATTATTTGGTAGACCGAGACATTGAAGATACTGCAGGTCAAGAACCTGTTGCTAAAGCTAAAACAGTGTTTGCACATGCAGATGTCACAGTAACTTGCCTAATGTTTCATGCTGTCAACTGGCGAAACTCAACTGGCAGTTTGCAAGGACACCTGGCAGTTTGCAAGGACACCAATTACCTAATCTAGTATTGGAAACTTGAATGCAAAAAAGAAATGCTGGCTCTCAAAATGCAGATGCAAGTCTAGTTCAATAGGACAAAAATCGCTGCTACATAGAGTGGCCTAATCTGACACATGCAGATTGATTTTGAGAAGAGTTACCACGAGAGCTTTTTGTTAATCAGTCTTGTTGGGTCAATCTTGTATACAGTGGTACAGTGGTACCTCGACTTACGAATGACTCGACCTACGAATGTTTCAAGTTATGAACAGAGTTCCGTCTGCCATTTTGGATGCAGTTTAGATAGGATTTTTTTGACTTAATTGATTAAATTCCCCCCCCCCCCATTGGCTTCGACTTATGATTTTTTCAACTTATGAAAGTCCGTTCGGAGCGGATTAAATTTGTAAGTCGAGGTACCACTGTATGTAATTATTGTATGGCTGTGCCTTTTATAATAGCCATTGTTTTGCTATATCCTTTGGAATATCATTGATGTGTATACCTCAAGACTTTAAAATGCCACCCTCCCAACACCTCACAGGTGAAAATAAGGACCGTTTTGTGTCCTTGTTGCATCTCTGCTTTCATACAAAAGATTGAGTTGATTTATACATTGCTAAACAATCTTTGCTGCATTTATTCAGGAACAGTGTAGAGGGAACAGAATTGATACAATTAGATTTGACAATCTACCCATGTTATTTAGAGAAAGAAGGCTGTTCCCTTCCTACTACTTTACTGGCAGGACCAATAGCTTGTTTGTTTGTTTGTTTGTTTGTTACCCATCCTTTACCCTGAGGGCCCAGAGCAGGTTACAACATTAATACAACATTAAAAGTGGTTTAAAACAACTTATAATCATAAAAAGAATGTGGGTCCTATCAATATACACCTCGGGTGTCAAAAGCCAGGGTAAAGAGGTGTGTCAGCATAGAAAAACCTAACCCAGTATAAAATTCTCACAAGCCTCCAGAATGAAATCTAAAAGCAAACTGTGTACAGTATGTGTAAAAATGCAGTCTTCTCTCCTCCCAACACCCTAATTCTTGCTTGCTAATTGGATCCTTCTCCACACCCCCTTCCCTACTTTGCTCATAACTGAAATCTAGTTCTGCACTGGTAAATGGCAGGTATCGAGGGGAAAGTTCATCATATCACTTTATTCTCCTTACATGATCCCAGGGTCTTATCAGGGTATACAGTGGGCCCAAGCTACTTAAAGTATCCAAGTTTGTACCGTCTTCATACTATGGCCATTGTGGCACAGCTTGGCCAAGGCCTAGTCACCATAGCAACTAGTTATCACTCTTTCTCCTCATTTCAGAATGCGGAGGTCCAGGCTGGGAAAATATCTCTGCCCTCCCTTGCAAGAGGAAACAGACGGACTGTTGTTGAGCCACAGTTCTGAACTAAATATTTCTTTTGCTCTGTAGCTGTTGTCTAGTACCCAAGATCCCCTCCTCCCCAATAGGAACAGAGCTACAGTTTGCTGAAGAAAACATTGGTATAACACCCTATTACCCAGAACAGTCATATAACTTGGAGAGCTGTCTTCACTGTGTTCTAACACATTCTTGTTTGGGCCAACAGCTGGCGTTTAGTAAAAGGTATTTTAGTTGGTGTGATTATAGATGTGAATCAAAGAGACCCTTTACCTAGAAAAGATTATTTGCATGGGCTTCTCACGAACAGCTGCACTGAGTTGACACAGATTTTGATCATCTCCTGAGTTTTAAAAGTGGCTTACAGAGCTGCTGTTAGAAGAAGAAAGGATGAAAAGTGACTCCAAACCAAATGTTTTCCAGCTCCTTCTCTTGCCTTATTTGTTAGACTATGATTTACCTTATCTGTTCGGAAAATTACCGCATTCTTGACAGAATCAAGTTGATAACCTCAACATACTGGTATATGCTGAGTAGGGGGGAGAGACAATATTTAGGTTTCTATGGTTTGTGGTCAGAGCTTCAGCCCTTGGGGAATTATAGCTTCATATAAAAAGCTGCCAAAGGGTAGAGAAATGGGAAATAGCTAGAACTGCAATAGATGTTGTGCTGCAATATTTGAATTTGGATGACGAAAACTGAAGAACCATTTTTATTATAGCTCATTATGATTGGTCCAGTTGTCTTGGCTGAAATTTGGCTCTTGTTGGGTCATATGTTATCTTTCACTCTTGCTTATGGGACAAAATTTCAACACTTTTTCCATCATGTGGGTAAAGCACCAGACAATGAGAGGTCTGAGTAGAATATTAACCAACAGATTTGAACTCCTTTCTGGCTCTACAAATGCAATTTTACTTTGCTGTTATGCAATACTTTTCATCATTCAAGTGCTTTACAAATATTAACTTATTCTGATGTGATTTTCTATACTTGACAATTCCTAGTATCAGAATCTGAGCTTGTTAAGCATGAGTGATTTTGAGTATGGAAATAATCATAACAGAGCTGGACTGGGTAAATTCATCACACAAATCTTGTGTTTTTGGGAAATGCAGTGCACAAATGCAAAATATCCATCCATTCAGTTATGTTTGAATAGTTGCATTTCTGCCTAGCCAAAGGCGAAAATTGGAAGTTAAAAAAAACCCTGCAAGATGAAGAGCTGATATTTCACCTTAAAACATGGAAGCCTTCAAGCTGATAATGTAAACATCTTTCTGACCTAGGAATATCAGGCAAAATAAAATTCAAAGTCTTGTTAGATATCTACCATGCACTTTCTGCTACATCTTAAAACAGTGAGTTTGTGGTAAAGATGAGATTTGAAGTGGGATTTGCTATAGGTGTTCTAGTCACTTCAGTACAGGATGTTTAACAATGCAGTGGTCTCTTTCATACAAAGAAGTACGGTAACAAATTGCCCCACAAATAAATATAAAATGTAGTTGGTTGGTGACCTTAATAAGAAGTTTGTTGATCAGTGAATTTCAGTAACAGATATGTCTATACAGTAACAGATGTACTGTATCTATACTTTACAACATCATTAAGAATATAGTGGGGAAAGGCTTTGTGCCTCAGATTACAGCACTTTCCCATCAGATGAAAAACCTTCAGGAGAAGAAAACATTAAAACAATCCAAATAAATAAAAATTGCAAAGCCAAACCTATGACTCTCTTCTAGGCAATAAATCACAAGGATTTAAAAGTTATCTTATCCCCCACCAGTATGTCAGCCTTCTTAACTGCATGTGAAAATTATTTATTTTACAGTATTTGTATAATATTTTTCAACCCTAATGGTTCTCAAAGCAGTTCACAATAATAAAGTCAGATACATAGACAGATGGTAGTGTCCCCACAATAACAGATGCTGTTGATAGTATGAAATAGTGGTATAATACGACCTCTGGGCTCTGCTCCCCTGAATGGTGGCAATAGGAAATAGGGGTACTGGGGTGGGCAGATATTCTTCAAAGTGCTCTGCCCACTCCCCTAGAGGTTCCTGTCTCCACTATTTAATATATGTGTATGCTGCTCTGAGCAATTGGCATCAAATTAAAATAATATCCGTTTTCTCTTCCGTTTGATTTGCAGAGAAATCCCAGGTTATCCATGAACCAAAAAGACTTGAAGACTCTCAGGAAGAAGCCCATGCATACTACACAGAAAGAGTACCAGCAGCTGCCTTGACTGTCAGAGGGACTAAGTTTGAAGTTCAGTCAAAGCAAAACCCAAGCAAGTCATCTTACAACCGATCCAGAAAGCCCCAGACCCCTCAGCGAATGGTCAAAATCCGAAACTACAACATAAAGGATTAGATTTTCAGCAAAGTAGAATTTTTATATCTGAATTATGTACAGTATTTAGTTATTAAGTTGTGATACCAAGTTGAAGTCCTTTCTGTCCATGTTAATGGTAGTTTGGTCTTGTAATTAATGTTACTAGTCAAGTTCCTTCTTACTTCCAATTTTGCTAATCAAACTTCATTGATAAATGTTTTTGGATGTAGAAAGTATTTAATCCACCTTCCTCTACAACTTGAGCTGGTGAATAAATATATACTTCAGTATGCTTCAGATAGATTTCTCAAGAGTTTATCACACACGGAGAACTTTATTGCAGTTCATAGACCCAAAATACACAAAAACAAACAGGAAACACTGAATGTGAACAGACCTAGTAAGTGACATCTCGATTATATGTTCCAGTATTTTATTTCCCCAGATCTCCTGGTTCTACACTTATTGCACAGTTCCTACAGTTTCTCTGTACTGTATATAAAAGAGCACAGCTGCTTTGTTCACTGCCCTACCCCTCCACCTTTCCCAAAGGACAAACAGGTAGGAAGAAAGGGAAAGGTGGCTTCTCAAGAATGATGGGCATGGACTACAAGCCCTGAGATTTTCCCTTGAGGGAGGGGGAGTAAGAGGTTTCACAAGATGAGCTGGGGGTATAAGCAGCATTGAAATGGGCTGTTAATACCATGCCTCAGTTCTTCCCTCTATAATTTGAGTAGGGCTTTTGCATGGATTGTTTTAATCAGGGTATCTCTGCCCAGGAAGAGTCACAGTTGTTGTACCAGTCTCAGTGGATGGAAGGCATTCTGTGCTACTGAAGCCACTTGGGTCTCTAGTAACAAGGCTGGATCTAAGAGCACACCAAAACTGTGGTCCTGTAGGGTGGAGTGCAACCTTGTATAGAACAGATTAACATCATTTGCCTAAACGGATTAATCATTCACAAACAGTAACATTATCTTATCAGGACTAATGATCAGTTTGTTAGCTCTTAACCACTAATAAAATTATCGTGCTCTTATATGAAAAATATGTAAAAAAGATAGAGGTGGGTTACATCAGCATATTCATGATACTCCACTCCAAAACCCCAAGTGACTTCATTCACTGTAGATGTCAAACAGCATGGAGAACAAGACAAGACAGACCCCTGTAGAACGCAACAGTCTACCTACCTAGAGGTAATCCGCCAGTTCCACCTTCTGGAATCTGCCTTTCAGGTGGGAATGGAACCACCAAAACACCATGCCCCCAGTTCTTCAGCTAAACAGGCTACTCAGAAGGATATCATGGCTGATTGTATCAATAGTCACTGGAGAATTAACAGAGACATGCTCTTCCAGGTTATCCATCAGGACAACCAGTGCCTTTTCTGAGCCAAAAACAGACATGCAAACAGAATGAAATAAACCACCACTTAGACCCATCCACTTAACTTTCTTCTGCTTAGAGGTTATACCCAGGATGGGCAAAGTCGAGTAGACATGCGGCAAACTCCACTCCTGAAGGCATTCTGTCTGCATCCTCATTGCAGCAACTGAAATGAATCATGATATGATGGTGAGCTGACCATGTTGTGAATGATCTGCCAAACCCATATCAAATATAAGCAGTATTATCCTCTGTGTGAACAGACAAACATTGTAGCATACTTCTGAGGATTATTTTCCATCATACTGTTGGGGGCAGGGATTATAAACAGGTCTAAAGAAATTGCATGCAAAAGATGCAGACCTTGATATGTTCTTCATAGAGGTCATTCACAAAAATCAGTTAATAATACGAACAAACAGTACTAGCATTGGTTAGCCAATTAACACATGTAGAGAGATTAACATTGTTTACTCCCAATTCACTCCACAAGTGATCATAGCACAGAACCTCTTGCTTCATTGTAATTCACTGTTTCCACACTGCAGTCTCCCTTTTAAGTGTCTATTGCAGTACTGTATGACCAGAATTAATCCCTGGTGTTGTTTATGACTTTGTTAGATCCTGTAATAGTGTTGCTAGACTAGACATCGCTAAAAGCTGGTATCTGAATCTGCCACAAGTTCTCATTCCTGTGTCTGTATCTCTGTTGTCATATGTTAGTGGTCATGAGCAACTGTTTTAGGCTGGAAAGGGGCTGCATCTAAACGATTACAGACCTATCGATATACTATATACCGTGTTTCTCACATTTTAAGACATGTCTTATATTTATTTTTACTCCAAAAAAACACACCATGGCTTATTTTCAGGGGATGTCTTATTTTTTTTTGTTAAGCTTTTTGATTTTTTACCGGTATTAAGCTTTCAGAGTTTTGCTGGGTTGGGCTCGGTGCGGCGCACGCTGCTGCCCTTGCCGGCTCCCGCTGGGTCGGGTCTCTCCCTCTCTGAGATAACTACGAGCTCTTCTCCTCCTCACCCCCCAGTCGTGACACGGCCGCCGCGCGGGCTTCCTTACCCGGGTTGCAGTGCAGCGGCGAGGGCGGCGTGGCGACGGGCGACGAGGGGGCCGGGGAAGGCTGAAGCAAAGGCGGCGGCGGAGGCAGCGGCGGGTCTTTGGGGCCGCCAGCGCCCGGCGAAGGTGCGGCGGGAGGCGGCAGCATGAGGTAGCGATGCGGAGGGGGTAGGCAGCGCACGCAGAACGAGTGGAGGCACGGCAGCAGCTTGGGCCGCCGGCTCTGGATGTTCTGACCGCACACCCCGCAAGTGTCCAACAGGTTGAGCCGCGACTCTCCGTCGGCCCGGTCTGCGGGGCCTTGCCGGCTTTCAGCCTCGTTTTCCCCACCCATGGCGACAGGACCGGCCGCGGTGGGCCCTGCTCCCGCCATAGGCTCGTCCATTGTTCAGCGGCGGCGGCCATTTCAGGCGCGAAACGCCTCTCACCCAATGGCCGCTTCTGCTCTCACCCTCCCCCCGGCCTGCTCACGAGCGGAGCCCCGCCCCTTCACGGCCGCTGGGAGCAAGCGACGTCGGTTGCTCGTCGGTGTGATTGGCATGCTGTTCTGGGCTTGGTCGAATTCGGGGTGGGGGATTCATTCAAGAAAGAGCCGGCAAAGACAGCTGCGTGCGCTGTGCCGAGCCCCGACTCAGCGGGAGCCAGCAAGGACAGTAGCACGCACCGCGCAGAGTCCCGACTGAGCGGGACCCAGGAGAAACAGCAGTGCTCTGCGAGGCGCACGCTGCAAAAGCGCCATGCAGACCTGCTCCCACCACTGCTCCCACCACTGCTCCCACTCAGAATGTCTTATTTTTGGGGGATGCCTTATATTTTATTGCCTCCAGAAAATCGTGCCATGTCTTATTTTATAGGGACATCTTAAAATGTGAGAAACACGGTATATGGTTTCAGCTGGGAACTAAACCTGACAAGGGTGTTCTGTCATTTTCTCCTCTAGGCCTGTGCTCTAGTATCCTGGGTACCAGTCTGGCCATGATCTATTGTTGTTTCTATTTTGTTGGGAGACAAATGTAGTCTGGGGAAAACTAATGTAAATTTTGAAGCTGTGAGCTTCTGTCTGGTGAATCTGAACAGAAGGGATTCTTATAGAATACAGCAACTCCTCCTTCCTAGCCTTCAAGCCTGGGTTGGTGGCACACTGAGAATCCAGATGGATACAGGTGGTAAATCTCGCCAAGCAAATAAAATATGGATCATTTTAATAATAAAATAATATGCATTGATACTGAGAGGCCATGGGATCTGCCAGTTTAAATCATGCCCTCTTTGCTCCCACGTCATGTTACCATGAAGCTGGGTTCCACAGAATATCCTGAGTCACAAGAATGGAAAGGAAACTATTATCACTGTGGGAATTCAGTTTTCCCAATCTAACGTGATAAAATAACACTTCTTATTCTATTATACCACTTGGAAGACTATTGTGGCACCAAGGAGTATATAAACAAATACATGACTATGATGTTTATTTTGGGGGATAAGCAAGAACAAAAAAATAAATATGAGAGAAAATAAATAATGGGGCCCTGGAAGTTGCTGTTTTCCTTCTTTTTAGAAATGACTACACCACATGAAAAAAACTAAATATGATTACATTATGGAACTCATGGGAAGCAGACATGATACCCCCTTCCCCATTTTATCCTGACAAGCCTGTGAAGTATGTTAGGCTGAGAGACAACTAGGCAAGTTGCCCAATGAGATTCATGGCTGAGTGGGAAGTTCTCTGTGGGTCTCCTCAGTTCTGGTCCAAAACCATGCCATGCTGTTTTGAAATACAGTACAGCTTGGAGCAAGCAAGGATATAATTCACAAAGTGACCATACTGAATAATAAAGGGATGTTAGGCTCATCCTCCTTTTCCCAAGCCTATTCCATTTTGTGCTTCCCACAGGCCTCTGCTTGGCCACTGTGAGAAGAGACAGACTGCAGGATCTGATGGGTCTTTAGTCTGATCCAGCAGGCCTCTTCTTAAGAACATAAGGAGTCACTTTAAGATTAAGCATTTACAAGAAGGGTAGGTGGAAGTGGGTGGCTGCTTTGTTTTGTTGCATTATAAAGGGAGTATTACATTTCAGAGAAGCAAGTGGGAGTGGATCAGTGCAGAGTTACCGCAAGTTCAGAGCTCACTCCATTTCTGGAATGAGGCGAAGGAAAGCAGACAGCAATAGACCTCAGCGCCACCAGATCCCGAGAGGCAAAGAAAAGCTCGTGATGCCTTCCGTGAGGAGAGCATTATTTGTTCCCAAACCGTAAGGAAAGCTAGTTAACTGTCGCCTGGGACTGTATACTCCCGTGTAGAGAGAACATAATCCCGGGAGCCCATTTAACAGAGCCAGAGTCTGCTTTAAAGGCTGAACTGTAGTAACCGAGGAAGCTCGCACTCTTCTGAGGTGAATGACCTGAAATAAGCCACAATTCACAGGCGCTTTCTTGCATCACCATCAGCTTCATTTCCTAAACAGAGCCATCCCCTTCAATACAGTCACCACATCACCCTATCTCCTAGCAACTCCCACACAGCCTCTGAGATTGGCCAGGCAACGTACACTCCTACATCCCCCTGCTCCCTGATTGGACACATCCAATCAATGACTTTAGGCCCCTAAAGAAAGTGTGGTTCTCTTTTGTACATTGCATTTGCCGGGTTCTGTTGGGAGGAGACGCGGGAAGAACTCGGTCAGAGTGTAACGAGGCAAGCAGCGCGCCGCGCTGGGCTCCCAGGGACACCAGTTACTTCCTTTTTCCCCTGTAGGCCGCGCGCTCGGCAAAGCCAGAGAGAGATCAGCCTAATTAATTATTCCCCTTTCGCAGCAATAGCAGCGCCTCCAAGAGCGGTGTGGGGGGGGGGGAAGCTACGAGGTTACGCCAATAACAACAAGACGGGGGGGGGGGATTAAGTGCACTTCTCTCCCAGAGAGCCAAAGCTCCTTCACGTCGAATATTTTCATCAGCGCGCACCAAGCATATCGGCCCATCTGCTCCCCCGAGAGGGGCGGGCTGATTTGTTTCAATTTACTTCCCAGACGCTGAGAGAGGAGGCAGCGCCGCAAGGTTGGAGGCGCCGGCTTCCCCTAGCGGGCTGGCTGAGCAGAGGAAGCGCATCCTCTGGGGCAGAAGTGCCTGTGGGTGGCGCTGCAGAGCCCACCACGAAGCAGGGACCCATAACAGGGCCCTTCACACATCCCAGGCCCAGGATAGTTCACTTTCCCCACCGCGCCCTCGACGGGGTGTGTGTGTTGATAAATCTTAAAAGGGGTGCCTGGGAATGGCTTCCACACGACCACAGAATTGCAAGGTGTCCTGAGGTTCATCTAGTCCAACCCTCTGCAACACAGCTTGAACCTGCAACCTGGGCGTTATCAGCACCACCAGGCTCTAAGCGACTGTGCTATCCAGGCTGACACCGCCGGGGATTCAGATCCGTGCGGGATCCCTACGAAACTCGAAAATAAGGTACAGACGGGGCAATCCCGCAGGTCGCAAATGATTCGAGGGCAGGCCGGGTCACGCCGGTGCGTGCGGGGAGGCTTTCCCCGGGCATGTGATGCGCCGCGCGGGGCAGGCTGGCCGGCTGGCCCAGTTCCTGCCAGGCACCGCTGCGCTTGCCCAGGCGGGTTGAGTATGGTGCAGCGCGTGCTCCGCGGCGGCGCTGCTCTTTGGCTCACTGCTTCCTCCTCCGCGCGGCGATGGCGAGAGGCTCCCGTGAGCCAAGGGGCTGGCATCGCCCCAGGGTCTGCGCCGGGAGGCCCAGCCCCAGCTCTCATTGGACTGCGGCGAGGAGCAAAGCTGTCAGCCCATGTGGCGTGGCCACCGGAGGTGGTGGCTGTTTAAATAAGCGCCGAGAGCTAGAGGGAGACAGTGAGAAAGGGACGCTGAGCGCAGATAGGCGGCGCAGGCAGCCTCAGTTACGCATCGGGCACCGAAGAGGAGGGAGAGGGACTTGGCGGCCAGGGACTTGGCGGCCGGCAGCGTAGCAGTAGTAGCAGCAGCAGCGGGGCTTTTCAGCGCGCCTCCTTCGCCGCTCACCTTCCAGCGGTGGCTGCCGATCTCAAGGACCTGAGCAGGTAACCGGCTCGGGTTGCCGGGATGGAGGGAGAGGCAGCCCTCTTCCTCTCCGGATGGCGCTTGCATGAATGAAACGGAGCAGCCGGCTAGAGCTGCTGCGCACTTTGGGGCGGCCGGGGCGCCTCTAGGGCTGTCCTCGGCTTGAAGGGCGGGTGATGGTGGCCCTCTGGATGCCCTCGGTGCATTTGCCCGCTGGGGCTGGTTTGGCCCCTTTGGAAGCAGCCATGATCTCCTCCTCCTTCTCTCCCGGCGTGGGGGAGGGGAACCGGCCTTGGCGGCACCAGATCTCTAAATGCGTTTTCATTTTCCCACCCTCCTTATGCAAATAGGGTTGTGCAAATCTAGGCAGACTGAAATGCGTCTGTTTTGAATAGGTCGGCCGGGCCCGTCTTCTAAATCGGAAGGCGACATCCATTTTCAGGTGTTTGATGAGCCTTCCCAAGTGAAATCAGCTCGGACCCGGAGGAGGCCTTGGAGGCGCAGGCGGGCGGGATCGGGTGGCTCTGCGGCTGAGCGCAACATCTTTCAGAAGTAGCTCAGGTTTTTGTTCTCCATCTTGATAGCCAGCTCTGTGGGGAACGAACAAAAGCTGTGGCTCTGGAGATTAAAACAACAGTGGGTTGTTTATTTTTAAAATTTAAAATTTATTAATTTTTAATTAATGGCAGAACAAAATTGCAGAGGTAAATTGCTGCTTTTGAAATTTTGTGATGTAATGTGGTAGCAGTGAAGTTGATTTGAGGTGTGGTCCCCCCCTCTACTGAGGTTATGGAATAAAAAGGGGGAGGAGTGTTTGGCAATAAGGGAGATGGAGGCTAAGCCTTGCTGCATTGTAAGTGTTCTGCATCCAGCCATTTTGATACCAGGCAAGGAAGACAGTTACACTGGCACACTGAAGCCCATTATTTCAGCAGATCTAGGTAGAAAAGAGGGGTTCTCTTCCCCCCTTAATTCCCAGCGCTTTCCTTTAATATGCAGAAGCACAGAGAAGGAGATAAGAGTTTGAAAGGTATATGACACGCAGTAGATATTCTCTGCTCTCTCTGTTGTGACATTAGAAAATGAGGACACCAGATAGTTTCTACTTCGTCACTTGCAACCCAAGTCTTTCACTTCTTCTCAGGTAGCTAATAAAAGCCAGCAATTTCTGCTCAGCATTTGGAAGGATTCTCTCTTTGTTTCAAGACGTTCACAGAGTCTGTGATTCTTCTATTGTTCTCATAATGTAATCTTGTATTCATATTCCTCAGCTCGGCAGTACGATCCTACAGCCTTACTCTGTCCATCTCCAGAGCTAAGGGATGCAGTTGTAACGCATTTTGAGCTATTTGTATTACAGCCAGTTAATTTTATTCAGAGTTGCATAAAAATGGGTAAAATAAGGTAGTTCTCTTATTTCTCTGTTTTTAAAATTACTTTATACGGTAGCATAGTCATGCGACATGGAGAATTTAAAGACAAAAAGTGTCGTACAGCAATTTATCTTACTAGATATTTTAAATCATAGAGGGTAACTGGTACCACGCCCCCCTTTGCTAACCCAACTCAGTGGCTAAGTTGTCCTTATCTGTGTTTTTTGTGTGCTTATCCTCAAAACTGTTGTCCTAAGTGTCTGAAGTAAGATTCCAAACCAAGGAAGTCAGAATATTTCCCTTTTTGCCATACGTTCTCAACCTTGTTTAGAAGAATCTAAAAACAATGAACATTTATTTAATGTCTCTAGGAATTGAGAAGTACTGCAACTTGCATTGGTGACAAAAGTTCCCTTTCTCCCACTGAAACAAATTAAGGCAAAGAACTTAATCTCTTGATTTACAAGCAATTCATTCAAGGTTGACCTTAAAAGTAAAATGGTAGAACTGTCGTTGACTTCTGTGAGACTGGTGCACTGATCCTGATGGATCTGCTTGCTGTGTTAGGGTAAATGATTGTTGTATTGGTTTTATTTACTGTATTTAATTCTTTACATTTCATTTATGTTTGCCCAAAGTTCACATTTAAGACCAAATGCACCCACGTTTTGTTGTCCTGTCCCAAGTATTTATGTGCTAGCCCAGGAATTTGTGGTAGCAGAATGAAAAATCAGGCTACAATCCTAAACACAATGATTGAATAAGCCCCATTTCACACAATGGAATTTACTTTTGTGCAAGCAAAAATTCTGAACACAGAATTACACTGTGCCAGCCCGATCCTATGCATGGTAACCCAGAAGCATGTCCCTTTGAGTTTACTCTAAGAATTCTCTTTAGGATTAGAGCAGGGTTTCCCAAACTTGGATCTCCAGCAGTTTTTGGACTCCAACTCCCATCATCCCTAGCTAGCAGGACCAGTGGTCAGGGATGATGGGATTTGTAGTCCAAAAACAGCTGGAGACCTAAATTTGGGAAACCCTGGATTAGAGCATTGGCTGTGAACATGCGCAAGTGAAACCAGCTGAAATCAATGGGACTTCCTTCTGAGTTAGCATAGCTAGGATCACACTATACAAGCATTTTAATTTAACTGGAGACTTATGGGTAGGAGGAAGTGGGTTTTGTGAGTGTATTCATGGTCACTGGAGGCTGCATATAAAAAAGAACAGTGCATAATAGCTCTGTAGAAGATAGGATATTGGCATGTATACATTGCATGACAAGTTACACCTGCTGAAACTCTCCCTTTGGTGCAACTATCAGAGCTGCAGAAGCCCTGACCTCTTCTTCACCCGGCCACCCTGCATGGTCACAGGTCAGTATAAATGGATTGGCCACCAAAGACAACACTCAGTGGGTGAGTCCCTTTAATAAAAACAAAGTTAGGAACCACTGATCTGACACTACAAAATAAGCACATAATTTTTCCATGCCCCCAAAGTGAGCATGCTTACAACAAAGAGGTTCAAAATGTACACATAGAAGTGTGCCATCTTTAATTATTTAAAGTCCTTTGGTTTGGTTTAAAAATCCATACCTTCATTATGTGCCGTGATGGATGTCCCTTCTCAGAGGGAGCAGAGTAATAATTTGGAAAGGACAGTGTGTGGCTGTGTTCAGATATCGTAATAAAGATGAATCATGGTTTCTTAGGACCAGAATGCCCTAAGGCAGGCATGTCAAACCTGCGGCCCTCCAGATGTTTTGGACTACAATTCCCATCTTCCCCAACCACTGGTCCTGCTAGCTAGGGATCATGGGAGTTGTAGGCCAAAACATCTGGAGGGCCGCAGGTTTGACATGCCTGCCCTAAGGTCTTCCTCTGGACTCAGGAGGTTTCCCCTGTCCCCAGTGCAACCACCAGGAGACGACTGGAAACATTTGCTTGCATTTTTGTTTAACCACAACTTGTTGCATTGCCTAATCCCGACAAACTGTGGTTAATTTTAACAATGATTTGTTTGAAACAACCTCCTTCAAGCCATAGTTTATGAAACTAGCTAAATGAAAATGGGCTAAATACTGATTAAGTGAAAGTGAACATATCTGAAATTCCCCTCACAGCAGTGCTGGTGAAGGGAGCCCGAAAGCTCAGGGGAGGTTAGGCTCATTCCCAACATAATAAACCATGGTTTATACTGACATCGAAACACAGCCACAGTCTTGAAATGAATTTCAGTACAGATCTTTAAAATATCTTCCAGTTAAGAAAAGAAACAATGGGAGGGGGAGATACTTAATGAATTACAGGCAACCTGTTGAAATGCACTAAAAATGGCCTTTTGCAGCACAATCACAAGAAAAGAGTAAGTGCGTAGTTAACTTACAATGAATGTACTCACAGTGCTGTGATGAAACAAGTAGGTACTAGTACATAATGCCAGTGAGAATGACTGGTTATTATGGATGATAAATGAGTTAGCACAGTGCCACAAGGCTGCACAAATACTGTGTAAATAAGGTACCCCCTTGCAATGGTGTGGCCTCCTTTGGATGATTTCAGATTGGAATATGCAGAAATCCGCATTGGAGAGAGCTCTATGTAATACTGCGCTGGATATTACAGAAATCTCAACACATGCAAAAGTAGTCCAAAGGCTGTCTAGATGTGTTGCAAGGCCCTTTTGCATAACAGCGATCATTTAATCTTATTGACAAAGCCAATAGGAAAAGGAGAAGTGAAATTCAGCAGAAAGGCCAGTCACAAAGGAACTCTATGGGAGAAAATGCTGAGGGCTACTTCATAGACGCTTTCCTCTGTTCATGAAGAGTTCTCGAATGCTCATTGAATGCATGCTCACCTTGGCAAATGTAAAATATGAACCAAGCTAGGATGGATAGTTGATCCTTATGCCTCCAGTTGTAATCTTGAGGCAAAGTGCTGCTATGATCGTGACAACTGCTTCTCACCTATATTCTGTTATCCATCTTAATGCATGCCTGGGGTTGGTGTGGACTGCTTATGCAAACCTGCCCTCAGAAGCAACATAATTAATACTTTGTTGTACTCACTCAAGCGTATGTGGGGTTGAGCTAATGTTGTAAATTAACTGCCCGTCCTCTGCTCTGTGCCCTAGGCCACAGTCACACCATAAATTTAAGGCACCATGATTCCACTTTAACTAGTCATATTCTCTCAGAGCTGTAGTTTGTGAAGGGTGCTGAGAGTTTTTGGGAGACCTCTGTTCCCCTCAAAGAGCTACAATTCCTAGAGTGGTTTCACAATCCCTCTTCCCAAGGAACATTTTGCACTGTGTGAAGTAGAGCTTCCCTTTGTCTGTCCTGAATATTCCAATGTGCAACTTCATTGGATAATTTCTGGTTTAGTGTTATGATGGGAGGAAAACTTCTCTCTATCCACTTTCTTAATACTGTGCCTCCAACACTCTTGCCCAGGCCTACCCTGCCCCCGACTGGTTACTTGGCTCACATGGCAGTGTTTTGGCTCAGAGGATGGGTGACTGGTGTCTGTCTGCTCTGCAAACGGCTGCTCCTGCCATGCCGTCTCTACTCTTCTCCCTCCAGCCTGAGTGATGGGTGGTTTCTGCTGCACCCATGACACAATGCAACAGAATGTGATGTGCCTTGCTGTGTTGCTGGAGCCCCATCAGCCAACTGTTTGCCTGGCCTGCCTTCCCATTTTGGAGAAGAGTAGAAAAGTAAACTGAAGGGTTGCCAGGCTAACACAGAGCATGTGTAGCTTGCCACACTCACTATCTGAGGAAGTGGCACTGGGCAGCAGCAGCAGCAGCACCGCAGTCTATGGCAGACATCTGTGAGCCCTTCACCAGCAAGTAAAACTAGGCCAAGAAGACACAGGGAAGAAATGGATGAAGAAAGTGGTGGCAAAGTGCCATTATTGCTCATCATCTGCATGAGACCACAACATCATTTCACCTAATGATAGGTCTTGCCCTTGCTTCAGACTCACATTTCACACATGGCCTCTGCTCCACCCTGAATCTTCGTCTTCTCTTTCTTGCACCATTCTGATATAATTAGACCGCAATTACAACGGGACAGATACTCGCGTTTTTTCACACTGTGAATAAACCTGATGCTAGATTGATAATTTTAAGCAACTCTGTAAAATCAGATTGATGATAGAGTAGGTTGCAAGCAGAAAACCAGAAAGGAACCATTTTTGAAAGGCAGGACAGTAGTTTTGATGAGTGTGAAACTACATGTGACTGAGCATGCAATGGGGTCTGGTCCTGAAACACTAAAAGCACCTAGCAAACCCATTTCCCAGACCTGACAATGAAATGGTTGTACAATCCCTACTTCAGAGCACTTTCAGCTCTCTGAAAAAAATAATTATCTGGTCTTCAGTCTGTGTTTTGAGTTTAATTAGCATGCATTCCACGCTCCCTCCGCCTTGTCTTTCATTGTATCACTGATGCTGATAGAAAAATTTCTGCTTTATCTTTGTAATATCTCTTCCCTTTGGCCACCTCAGTTCGTACTGTATATTCTGAGCAGATCAGTATTTCTCAGCTTTATTCTGATACATATGATCCAAAGCACAGAAACAATGCCTCCCTCAGAGGCAAATCATTCACTTTATAGAGGGAGTCAGTACTGTGCCCTTCAGATGTTGCTGAACGACAACAAGTTATTGGCCGTGCTGCCTGGGGCTGATTAGAGCTGTATTTCTACAACATCAAGAGGGTACTATCTTGGCTACCCCTGTTTTAGACATTAAATTGAAGGAGCATATAACCTAGATCCTTTAGCTGTGGTGGTTATATTAATTGGGAGATATTGGTGTGCAAAATGCATACTGAATTGAAACCATTTTTCCAGGTATTGCTTCCCATATTTTCTGTTTAAACTAAAGCACAGAGTGGGTGTGAAGCAAGCCCCATGCAGACATTCTCCTTTCCACATTGGTAAACCTAGTGTTAAACCAAACCATGGCAACGATATGGGTACTCATCCAAGTCCAGACTCTTGTTTTGTTTCCCTCAGACAAACCACGAGCAGTAAACCACGGAACAGACAGCTCATGACTATAATTCTTGCTTTGTCTGGAACAAGGCAAACCATGAATCCAGGTTTGAATGTAATACTAAGCCAAACCATGGCTTAGCTCATAGCAGTGTGGCAGTAGGTGAACACCTGAAGAGCAGTAGACCAGCTACAATTTTTATTTCGAGTATCCACACATTAACATTTAGCCATGGCTTGGCTTACCATTGTGTGCAAACTGAGTGACTGTTACTATGTCTGTAAAAGTGGTAAGCCATTATCGGGATCACTATATCAGATTTTCGAAAGGATCCAGTTGCCTGGAGCGTAGGATGTGGAAATAAATGGCTAGGCTTTCAAAGGCACTACCAGAATAATAGGATGTGCAGATGATCAATGATACATCTGGCTTATAAAATGATTAGGAATTTATTGCGAGTAGACTTGCTTGCTGCTTTAAATTAAATTTTATGTTGTACAACAGGGAGCTCTTCATTATTGCTCTGTTCTGCTGTCTGAATGACAGTTCCCTCACTGCGAGAAGCAAAGCTACAGGGAACCAGGCAGAGGGCCTTCTCGGTAGTGGCACCCGCCCTGTGGAATGCCCTCCCATTAGAGGTCAGAGAGATAAACAACTACCTGACATTTAGAAAATACCTAAAGGCAGCCCTGTTTAGGGAAGTTTTTAGTCTGTGATATTTTAATGTGATATTTTAATGTATTTTTATGTGTGTTGGAAGCCGCCCAGAGTGCCGGGGGAGACCCGACCAGATGGGCGGGGTATAAATATTATTATTATTATTATTATTATTATTATTATTATTATTATTACTTAAGTGTCTTGTGGATACAAGAGAAAGAATACCTAGGAAGATTTACTTACCATATATATAGACATATCCCACCTTTTCTCCAAGCAGCTCAAGGAAGCTTGCATGGTCCTCCACCCATTTTATCCTCATACAACCCTGTCAGGTTCATTAGGCTGAGAGATAGTGACTGGCCCAAGGACACCATCAGGTGAACTTCATGGTTGAGTGCAGATTTGAATTAGGATCTTCACAGTACCAAGTCCCCACTACTGGCCATGCCAGCCATGACTGATGAGAATCCATAGACTTGTAGAGTTGTAGCTCCAACAGTATCTGAAAGTCACAGGCCTCACCCTACCCCTGGACTATTAATTTATTGGATTTATATCCCACCATTTTCTCTAAGGAGTTCAAGGTGGTGTACATGGTTTTTCTCCTCATTTACCTTCAAATGAACCCTGTGAAAAAGGCTAAGCTGAGAGGTAGTGAGTTGCCCCAGCTCACAAGGTTCTTGTGAGGACAAAATGGAGAAGACCCATGTATGCAGCTTGAACTCCTTAGAGCAGGCATCCCCAAACTTCGGCCCTCCAGATGTTTTGGACTACAATCCCTATCTTCCCCAACCACTGGTCCTGTTAGCTAGGGATCATGGGAGTTGTAGGCCAAAACATCTTTAGGGCTGCAGTTTGGGGATGCCTGGCTTAGAGGAAAGGAGGGATATAATGTAGGATCAACCTAACCAACACCATTAGCTTTGTGCAAGGACTTCCATTTCTTCCCCCCTCTCCTTCCCTCACGTGCCCCACACCCCAAAAATTGTCTCTGTAGTGTGCCAGGGGACTCTCCACTCCCAGAATTCAGGGGGAACAGGAGGCAAATATGAAAGTGCACAGTGTTGAATTCCACCGACTGTATCTTACAGAAGAACAGTTGACACCTGTGACTGAACAATCAATCTTTGGTCATTCAAGGTGTAATTGGTGCCACTAAACAACAAGGAATGTGAGGGGGAGCTTAGGGCAGCATGAGATAGCCCCCACATGCACCAAGCTGTGTCCTTGGTGAGCTTGGGAATCTGTGTGTGCCAACATATGTATTTAAAGCACTTTCATGTGTGAGGGGGCATTACTGGACCAATCGGAATCCCCTCATGTGAAGGAGCTCTCTGAACATCCTTCAGTGTAGGCGTGAGTCCCCTTCTCATGGGGCTGAGGAGTGACCCTGCTGTGCTACTGGCGTGATGGATGTCCATTTGAATGTCCCAAACAGGACAAGCCAGCACAGAAATAAGGCTAAATGGCTGTATTTAGATGTGATTGTATGAAATGAATACTTTCCCATATAGGAAAGGGAAAGGAGTTTCCTGATAGATGAATGAAAGAATATAATTGTTACTGATAATTATTGAAGAGTGCAGTCCTATTCCATTAAAATTAAGGGGTGTGTGTGTTTATACCAACCTCAACTTGAACAGGCTTGCAGCTTACTGACTATGATCAGGAATTATAGTCTTCAGCAGGCATCCCCAAACTCCCCCCCCCCCCGATGTTTTGGGACTATAACTCCCATCATGCCTGTCTAACAGGGCCAGTGGAATTGTAGTCCCAAAACACCTGGAGGGCCGAGTTTGGGGATCTTGGTCTTCAGTTATGCATTTCCATTGATCTTCCATTTGCCCTTAAATGAGCTTATCTTCAAAAGACATTCTTACATATTTTACTGCACTGTTTTCATCTGGAGGGGCATTCTTGCACTATAACAACAAAAAGAGGAACCCCCACCCCCAAAATGCTCAGAATATTTGTGGTATGACAGGATTTCAGCCGAAAGCTACAGGACATACAGTTATTGATAACGAAGCGGTATGATCACCCTAGAACTTTTGCAAGCATAAGCATTATTGAAAGTGGGATTGCGTGGGACCACCTCAATACCATCATCAGCACAAATCATATACTGTAAGCACAATTAAAAGGACATTTGGTGGTACCCATAGAATGGTGTAAGACCTAGAAGGGCTCAGTCTCTTCACTCTCCTACTGCTTCACTCTACAGTACTTCCCACTTTTAGCTAAGCTCAGCCCTGCCCTCCAGAGCAAATCTCTGTTCTGAATCACTACAAGCAAGGAAAGGAAGCCAAGGAATCTGGCTTCACCTCTTCCACTTCTTTATCAGTTAGCTTTGACTACAACAGTTAGTTTTGCCTTTTTATCTCTGATGAGCTCTTCTACGGAGTCCTACCTACAGTCTGGTGAAGAGTAGCAACAATAGCTTTAAATGAGTTAAACTTGCTCGGAGAGATTAAAGGGAGAATTGCTAATAGTTTTATAGCTGGAGGATTTATTGTCAAGCTGGTGTGTTTTTTTAAAGTGTTTTGGACTGGCGCCTTAGCATTCAGAACTAAATATAAACTATGTTACTATAAACTAAAATATACTACCTCACTACTTAAAAGCAAATATTTTCCCTTCATACCTTTAGGTATGTCACAGATCACCACATTGTTTTGTTGAATTTTATTATCTGGATTGTCAACATGCTTTGTTGTTTTATTTGCTGACAACTTCTAGCAGCAGCAACAGCGGGGGGGGGGACCAGTAAACTGATTCATGGCTAGAGTTCATCAAAGCAGTGTACAAGATGATAAAACACAGCGCTCAGTTTCTGAAATCATTTCTTAAAAGCTCTTAAAACATTGGGAGCACTTCAATGTTGCACTCTGACAATTGTTCCACCAGGGCAAGCATTTTGGCTTGTCAGATGGAGAATCTCCCCTTTTCTCCCCTTGCATGGTGTTTTGGGGGTTCTCCTGACTTGCCCCCCCCCCCCATTTTGGGGGCAGGCACATGTGGGGGAAGAGTGGGGGTGTTAGGGCAAAATTCTGGGTGCGAGAATGCTCAGCCACCCAGCTCATCAGGCAAGGGCCTGTGGTCGTTGCGGAGTATAAAAGGAAGGAGTCCAGCCATGATCTGGAGCAAACAGCAAGGTTTATTACTGCGCAGCAGGTTCAATGCCAGACTGAACACCGTGAACAGAGCTGCAAGAACTTTAAAAAGTTCCCACCACCATCCCATAATGCACATCGAAAGCATCATACATACATCACTTGTGACAGGGTAAAACGTCAGAAAAGGGGAAGGTGCAAGGGGCATTAGCATACAGGTAAACAGGATTAACATAAGGTAACAATGCATGATGTCCCAGGACATTGATAAGCAAGTACCAGTAAGTATCTGGGAGGGGATCCTTGAGTACCTGGCCGGGAAAAACAATGAGTCCAGGTGTGTGTATTGCCTCTGGCTTCGGAGGGTCGGGAATGGCAGGAGATGGTACCTGAATGGATTATAGATATGCAGAGGAGCACCACCCTGGCTACCTGACCTCTTGCTTAAAGGATTATGGCTGTTCCCTGCATCCCTGAGAGCCCTTGGCCAGAGTCGCGAAAGGGGGTTTCATTTAGAAATAAAGATACACGGTATTCAGTCATAAAGAAATATGGTTACATAGAGTCTCAGGCAACAGAGAAGGGGTAGGAAAGGGAGCCATTATTACACAGGGCTTGATCTTGAGGGGTTCGTGTTGGTGCGATACTAGAGTGGTGTTGTAGGATCAGACGGGGGTCCCCTTGAGGGCATTTGTGCCAATCTTGATTCCCAAATGAAGCCTCGTTTGGGTGCCCCCCCCCTATAAAATTCCCTAAGAGGGGGGAACCCCATTGTGCAAGCAGAAGTTCTTGGGCAGGGCTTCTGTTGACAGAACTCATTTTAGTTAGATCCCATCCAATAAAACAACATCATACAAATGCTAGTAAACAATAAAACCATATCTGCAAGTATGCAATCGGTATTCCATAAGTTATTGGGTCACCCATAGGGGCAAGCCTTCTTGAATAAACATGCCTTCAATAGGCACCTAAACATAATGAAGTTACCACTCAGTGCCTGACTAGCACTATTCAGTACTGTACATATCCATTATTCAGCAGGTGACGTGGTCAATAGTAATATTAATCCCACAGCACACTAAAACAAAAACCAGTTGCTGCCCAATAATATCTCTGTCAATTCATCACTAGTAGCACAAAATTCACATACAGCCGGATGTGTGCCCCTTTGCTACATTGCTAAATTTGCAGTTATCTGACTACAGCGGACTAAAATTAATAAAATGATTAAAAAATGGACAGTCCCTCAGGAGGAGGGGGACGGAGCACTGGCCAGGATGGAAGCCACTGCAATATGTTTGACCCTGTTACTATTGCTGGAAGTAATAGACATGACAATGTGGATTCTTGGCCAAGGTGTAGAAAAGCCTTTTCTAAGTGTTACAAGATGCCCCAAGTGGTGCCACCTACATCTTGATATGGAATCATGGGTGGGGGCCCCCATGGAGCAAATTTAGGCTGTGCATGGGAGGAGGAAAGGGAGAGAACGTTCAGCTGCACAGATAGAAATCATTGTACAGATAGAACAATTGCCGCAGTGCTATGTTGGATTCCACCCATGTTATGGAATTAGATGTTATGAATCACGAACTCCTTAGGCAAAAGCCTCCTTCTATCTCTATTTGATTAATTTTATTCACTGCGTTGTTGTACCAGTAGCTTTCCAGAAGTTTTTGTTCCTTTCTGTTTTTATTTATTGAGTTACTCAGAGTTCAGCGCTTGCATCCAGGATCCCCAAGCCCCCTGGTATATAAAAGACCACATCTGCTCATAAAATAGCTCTCATGTGGTCTGTTCTAAAGGTATATCTTTAAAAGAATCTGATCTGCTGCTCAAAAGTATATGAAATTAATTTGCCCGGTGTTTCCCTGGTAATTATATATTTGGTTTTTTAACACGTGCATTGTAATTTTCTGGCATGATTCATTCTTGTTGTATAGGCCTGATTTTTCTCTTCTCCACTTGCTGTCCAGAGACGAGTTGAGAGATGGAGGAAGTGGTGGTCGCAGGCATAGCAGGGAAGCTGCCGGAATCAGAAAACTTGCAAGAGTTTTGGGAAAATTTGATCAATGGAGTGGACATGGTCACAGAAGATGACCGGAGATGGAAACCAGGTAGGTCTAGTGATGGCCTTCTCAGTAGTGGTGCCCTCTTTGTGGAATGCCCTATATGGGGAAACTTTTTAAAGTTGAATGTTTTACTATGCTTTTTATATGCTGGAAGCTGCACAGAGTGGCTGAGGCAATCCAGTCAGATGGGTGGGATACAAATAATAAGTTGTTGTTGTTGTTGTTGTTGTTGTTGTTGTTGTCAGGAGAAACAAAAGCATTGGAAAGATGAACTCTAAGGGTTATTGAGTTGTATGACCTTTAAGGAACAAGAACCATTGTCGAATTCCTGAGCTCTCACCTGCATTCCTGGATGTCCTTCACTATATAGCAGAAAGTGACTTCTGTTTAATCCTTCTGCCTCAGAGTTGAATCCATCTAAATCTGTGGTTCCTAACGTGGGGCACAGGCCCCACAGGGGGGCAATTTGATTTTTAGGGGGGGGGCAATTCGAGAATGAGTTATTAACAGTGAACGGCCTTTTAGGCTACCTCCACGTGAATAGGAGTTCACTTTTTAAATAATAAGAATTATTATTATTTAAAATAATAATTTTAAATAAAATTATTATTTTAAATAATAATTTGTGGGGGCAATCAGGATTTTAGAGGTGCTTAGGTGGGGCATGGCCAAAAAACGGTTGGGAACCACTGATCTAAATTAATACAACCAAATCTATATCCGGCTTTCCCCCCTGTATAAATAGAAAGCAAATAACACATAAAAGCTCAGAGAATAGGAAAATAAGTTCCATGATGTCTGCCTTTACCAAAAAAGAAGAAGAAGAGGAATGTTAATACATTTCCTCTCAAAACACTTACCATATATACTCAAGTATAAGCCGACCTGAATATAAGCCGAGGCACCTAATTTTACCTCAAAAAACTTATTGACTCGAGTATAAGCCGGGGGTGGGAAATGCAGCAGCTACTGGTAAATTTCAAAAATAAAAATAAATACCGTCCTATGCCTTTCTCAGCTGTCGGCGGTGGGGGGAGAAGCGACGAGGAAGGATCCCTTCCTCGCCGCTTCTCCCTCCCCACGGCCTCGCACAGAGCAGGCACAGGACAGGGGTTCGGAGAGTTGTAGCGCAGCGCTTCTGCGAACCCCCGGTCCTGTGCCTTTCTCCGCCACCGCCCGCCTCACTTGAGTATAAGCCGACGGCGGCTTTTTCATTTTTTGTGCTGAAAAAGTAGGCTTATACTCGAGTATATACAGTAATTAAACTATAGTGCTTTTGCAAAATCTCCAGATGGCATAAGCAACTCTGCAAGACGTTTTGTACAACTTCTGGGCTTCCAAGATGTAGAAATAGCAGTGACATACATAATAAGCGCAACCAAGATGCAATTTCTAATCACAGAAGACGTGATGTAATTTTTCTTTCTTCTTTTGAAATTTCAGGACTTTACGGACTGCCCAGGAGAAATGGGAAGCTCAAGGACATCAGCAAGTTTGATGCCTCCTTTTTTGGAGTTCACCCAAAGCAAGCTCACACGATGGACCCTCAGCTCCGACTGCTGCTCGAAGTCTCGTACGAGGCCATTTTAGATGGCGGTGAGCAAAGAGTTCTAGAATTCTGCTCCAAAAAGCCCTGGTCACATGCAAATCAATCATGTACAAATTGTGTCGCTTGCACAAGATAACATGAACTACTTACAGACCCAAAGCACACCAAACTTTGTTTTCAGGACTAGGAAGGAGCTTGAGGGATAGAATGCAGCATATATGTAGGGGGACATTGGTTGGGGCAGGGAACCAAAGCAAAAAGATTCTGTCCACTGCCTAGATTCTTTCTGGCCTCCAAATCTAGAAGAAATAATCTAAATATGGCTTTCCCCACTCTGTGACATGAGGGTTGGAAGTTTTTAAAAAACAAAACAGACTTTTGGAGGAATTCAGTGTTGCACTCTTCTGATTGTTCCCGCCGTGTGCTTTTCTGGGGTGTACATGATCCATTGGAACAAATCAGGGGGGAGAGGGGAGGAAACCCTGTTGTGCTAGTGGGAGCCCTTGCACTGGCTTCTGCTAAGTGCAGCAGTTTAGTTAAATCCAGGCCTTTGCCAAGAGATCTAGCTTCTATTGTTGGTCGGAATACCATGACCATGCATTTTGATAAACTTACCTTGGAACTAAATGATGAAACCACCGTTGTGAAGGCCTTGACATTTGTACGTCTTTTGAAATTAGTGTCACACCTTTGCAAAGTTCCCGTTGCAACATGCTTCTTGCAATTTTGACAGTGAAAGAAAGATTATAGCAACACTAATAACTGGTATTAGTATCAACGGGTAGCAGTGTTGAAAAGAAGTGTTAGGAAATGTGTTCACAGCTGACACGTCCCTCTCTGAAGAAGTGTGCATGCACATGAAACCTCATACCAATGACAAACTTAGTTGGTCTCTAATGTGCTGCTGGAAGGAATTTTTTTATTTTGTTTCGACTACGTCCCTCTCTGACAGAGCTCCTGGGATCTGTTGAAGACACGTTTTCCAGCCTCCTTTGCGATGTCCTCTGAATGAAGCCTTCCTGCTCATTGGTGTAAAATGGAGACATTAGAGTTTCCGATAACGTGGAAGGTTTTGATAAAACTTTTTGAAAACTCATGGCTGGCAGAGACAACACTCTTCCATTTTTTAGGAAGCTTAAGTTGAGATGCATTGGTGGGCCTATGTTCTTATTCTATGATCTGTTAATTATTTTTGTTTTGTTTTTTTGTTTTGTTTATATCCTGCCCATATCTGGCTGCGTTGCCATATAATGTTTGTATGCTGGTTCCTTTTCTTGACAGCTTCAATGCTTCCTACAAAAAATAAAATAAGATTCATTTATCTTAAGAATTAGGTTCATTAAAAAAAAAGAATTAGGTTCATTTCACACATTTTCTCCTATAAGTCACTTCTGCTTTGGAGAGAAAGAGGATCACGTCCGCCAGCATTTTTAAATAATCAGCAGGGGCGTCATACAATGGCTTACTCTCTTGTGCTCTTTGAACACATTTCCCATTTAATGTACTCCCCCCCCCCCCCAGCAATTCACTGCATATTTCAGGAAACAATGTGCGGTAAAGTTGTAATTTTTGCCCATCTCTTTGCTTCAGGTCATTTCTGCCAAGAAAACTTTATACTTAAATACTTAAAAGGTCATGAGGGAAGGACCATGCTTATATAGTTGTTGTTGTTTTGAGTGTATCTGAAGAAGTGTGCATGCACACGAAAGCTCATACCAAAATAAAAACTTAGTTGGTCTTTAAGGTGCTACTGAAGGAATTTTTTTATTTTGCTTCGACTCAGACCAACACGGCTACCTACCTGTAACTTTTTTTTTTTTTTAGATTTCAAGTATTTATATACCACTTTCAATCAGAAAGGCTGCAAACAGAAAAAGAAAGTCAAAGCACCTGTTTCAATAATATAATAGCCTGGTTCATATGATACACTAAACCAAACCTTGGCTTAGTGAAGACACACAAATGTTGGGCGTCCCAGAGAGGACCTTGCAGCCACTTTGCTTCTCCATGGTCTTTTTTTCCTTCTGGACTATTGGTTTAGCTTAGCATGAGAGATGGCACAGAATGACAACACCTGTGAGCTTCCTCCCACCATCCTTGCCCACAGCCTATCAGCAATGTGGTAGGGATCATGTGACTGAGTTCCATGGTTGCCTGAGTTCTGGGATCATACACACATTTCCTTACAAGCAACAATAGTTAAGATCTTTAATAAACTGCCTTTCCCCCCCCTTCTTGTCCCTACTCCTATGTCCTGGGTTGTGTTCCCTCCCCGCCCCAACCCTTTGGTTCATGGACCAAGCATCAAGCACTTGAGTGCCAAATGTTTCAAGTGACCTCACCAGTTCTTTGACCATTCCACACCCTGCTTTTCATTTCTCGCCTCCAAATATTCAATGATATTTATTATATTTCTAATATTTTCTTTCATTTGGTGGCCTTCTCCCCCTTTAGGAATTAATCCAGCTTCCATTCGGGGCACAGACACAGGTGTGTGGATTGGTGTGAGTGGGTCAGAAGCTGGTGAAGCGTTTAGCGTAGACCCTGAACAGTTGCTGGGGTACAGTATGACTGGTTGTCAACGTGCTATGTTTGCCAACAGAATTTCATACTTCTTTGATTTCAAAGGTAAGTTGGCATCTATGGAGGGCCAATGAACTGATTATCTCGTGGCAGGGCAGATGTTTGGTCAGACAGGGGAAGATGCAGTCCTGCTACAGGAAAGTTTGTAATATAGGTGAAAACAGGGTCGATAACAGTGCTGCAGAAGTCTTTAGTACAAAGAATATATATTCTTGATAGATGCTTTGCAAATTCTAATGGGCGAATTACTATGGCATTCATAGCACTTGACAAATGAATTGAAACTCTTTATGAGTAGGCAGGGCCAGATTTAGGTTTGATGAGGCCCTAAGCTACTGACACGGGTGGCGCTGTGGGTTAAACCACAGAGCCTAGGGCTTGCTGATCAGAAGGTCGGCGGTTTGAATCCCCGCGACGGGGTGAGCTCCCGTTGCTCGGTCGCAGCTCTTGCCAACCTAGTAGTTCGAAAGCACGTCAAAGTGCAAGTAGATAAATAGGTACCACTACAGCGGGACAGTAAACGGCATTTCCATACGCTGCTCTGTCATGCTTCCACATGACCTGGAAGCTGTACACCGGCTCCCTCGGCCACTAAAGCGAGATGAGTGCCACAATCCCAAAGTTGGTCACGACTGGACCTAATGGTCAGGGGTCCCTTTACCTTTTTAAGCTACTGAAGGTAATGGGGCCCTTTATATGTCCAGCTGTCCTTTGTCAACAACAAATTGTTGCTGTTTTTTGTGTTGAATATATGCTATCTCATAATTTATGGACCTAATAGTTATCTAAAGCCGTTTGCACATAACAAATAGGAGCCTAAACAACACAAACCACTGTTGGTGTATGTAGGTTTTATTTGTTTTTTATCTTATATTTTGGAAATGTACATCCAGTTTTTCCCCCTTTAATTCCCCCCCCCCCCAGGAGAGTGGGGCCCTAAGCTATAGCTTGTTTAGCTTATATGTAAATCTAGCACTGTGAGTAGGCATGTGTGGGTCAAACCAGGGCTGGAATTAATGTGCCACCATAGCTAACTTTCCTCTCTGTAAACAGAAGCTTCTCCTGTTACCACATCTTAAAGGTTTTATTCCCCAAGAGAACAAAAACTATGGCCTTAAGAAAGCTAAAAATGCAAAACAACTGATGGTGGCTTGTTGTCTTCTTTCTTTCATGGTTTTTGTTCCCAAAGGGCCAAGTATGTCCATTGACACAGCGTGTTCCTCTGGCCTTGTTGCTCTGGACAATGCTTACAAAGCAATCCGCAGCGGACAATGCGACTCAGCCCTTGTAGGCGGAGTCAATCTCGTACTGAAGCCCAACACTTCTGTGCAGTTCATGAAGCTTGGCATGCTTAGTCCTGAGGGTGCCTGCAAATCCTTTGATGCTTCAGGTAAGGGGTTTGTTTTCATATTTGGCCATGTTTCTGGAAGAGTCAGCAGCACTCCCATTTTTGAGGGTGTGTAAATCTCGGTCTCCTCTTGGTAAATTAAGAAGTCCCAGCTCTTTTCAGGATAACAAATATCGGAACTGACAACAGCAGCGTTCAGTTCTCCTCCAGTAGCTAAACCGTTTGGTTTTTGCTTTCTTCATTCTCTGATTTTATAAGCTTTCTGTCTAACTGGTCTTCAGAAAAGACCGAGAAGGCAACACTGTTCTTTCAAAGCTATTCTGCAATAATGAATTGCTTTTAATTGCTTTGTTTTGTCTAAGAACTTCGTTGTGGGTCTTAGACAAACCAAACTTGAACCGAACCAAGCAGGCATGGAAGGCAGCTTGTTCTCAAAGTACAGGAGTATTTTAGAATAATAGTCTGTTCTTTTCCCAAAAGATTGGCTCTTTAATAAGAAACTAGGGAGATATAAATAAGTAACTTCAGGGAAGCTTAGAGGGTGATGTCATACAAAACACAGCAAAATGGGACCAAATTATAAATACATAATACTAGGCAGGTCTGAGGAAACAAGAAAATGTGAGGTAACCTCAACTTTGTTTTTTTTCCCTTTTCAAATGAAAATACCTTCAAAGTTATGTATCATTGGTATCTTGCACTAGTTTGAACGTTGCAGTTAAGTAAAACAGGTTCTTCACTATGTGTGTGTGGGAAGACTTTTAACTAGCTGGAAAATTATAAATACACACGGGCCTTTTTTTAACTGACTGGCTGGGGAAGATCTTATCTATAACTTAATTGGATGATACTTTTCTCTAAATCATTTAATCTGCCTGTTAGAATACTTCAGGGGCAAATACCTCAAATCCACATAAAATTTATAAACAATACTGGAATAAATATATCATTAGCTATATATATATGACAGAAGTACAGTTACTTTAGAGGAACTACTAGGAAAAGTGTGAGACACAGACAGACGGTTAAAACTAGCACATTTTATATGACAATGATTTGTTTAATTTGTTTTCTTCTGTTAACCTTACTGATTCAAGTAGTTCAAGTGCTCAAATTTATTTGAACAGAGCATTATAATGAGATGAGGGAAAATGTAATCAGTAAGCTATTATGATCCTTATAAGTAGTTCTCACAGGAGTTTTTAAAATATTAAGTGGTTTTTAAATACCTTGAAATTAAATACTTAAAAACTAAACAAACAAGAATATAGGACTTCCTTCCTTCCGCTTCTTCTCTGGGCACTTCCAGACGGTCGTCGTTTTCAGGTGGAATTCAGTCACATACTGGCTAATTCAGGTTGCACAATTATATTCCACAACCTGCTTCCCCAAAAGATCAGATTTTTGTATGATAAAGAAAGTGTTCTGGAAAGTGGTGAATAATAACACTTCGATACAACGTCATTAACTTGCACATGGTCAAATGGGAGTGAATTCTCATTAAATAGGCAACACCGTCTGATCTCCCTGCAAACAAATCTGGATAAGCGGATGTGCCTTGTGTATCTCTACTATATTCTGTGAACCACCCTGAGATCTCATGATGAAGGGTGGTATATAAATCTAATATAAAAATAAAATCTGCTTTGTCTTGATGCCTTTTCTCAAAATAAGTAGGTTGAGAGGTATTTGAGTGCTCAGCCAATTTAAATATGATTAAGGGCTATTTGATGCTGGCTTTTGTGTTTCACTTGCTCAGCACCCTTGAGAAAGTAAGGCTAGAAACCCAACTATCTAAAGTGGATTACATGTGGGGTGGTGATGGTGCTTCTCATGTCTCTGGATTTCTGCAGGGAATGGATACTGCCGATCAGAAGCCGTGGTAGTTGTTTTCCTGACCAGGAAGTCCCTAGCCAAACGGGTTTATGCTACCATAGTCAATGCTGGGTGTAATACCGATGGATTTAAGGAGCAAGGTAAGATTTGTTTAAAATTAATATCTGGAGCTTGCGACATTCTAAGATGCTTACTGGTAGATGATGGAATGTAACCCAGTGGAGTTGGGCTAGGAATAGTCTCACCTTGTTCAGTTTGGGTGTTAACTGTTTTTTTTTTTTTGCAATTAGGAACATAGGAAGCTGGCTTATACAAAGTCAGACCATTGGTCCATGTAGCTCAGTATTGTCAACACTGACTGGCAGCAGCTCTTTAGGGTTTCAGAAAGGGGTTCTCTCCAGAGCTACATAGAGATGCCAGGAATTCTCTAGGATCTGCAAGCCAAGCTTGCAACAACAGCTGGTGGTGCTTATCTCCTCTTCCCCCTCCCCACCAAGCCGTTTTCCATTTTTTAAAAAACAAACAAACCAACAACATCCTTTTTGAGAAGCAACAACAAAAGTTTGTGTAAATGCCCGGATATTCAGTTAAAAATATGGAAGGTTAGATAGTGTGCCTGAAGTGTGGAGGGACTAGCAAGGCTGAAGGATGAGCAGCATTCAGTTTGCTGGCACGCATATCTGTCCATTTCCTTGGGAAAGCCGGTCTTGCTATGTGGCCAAGGCGCATGCTGCGAGCTCACTTATAATACATCCCTCTTCATCCCATGTGGGCTTCTGTAGCAGAGTGCTTTAGTTTAGACCAGGCATCCTCAAACTGCGACCCTCCAGATGTTCTGGCCTACAACTCCCATGATCCCTAGCTAACAGGACCAGTGGTCAGGGATGATGGGAATTGTAGCCCAAAACATCTGGAGGGCCGGAGTTTGGGGAAGCCTGGCTTAGACCCAAGCAATCCGTTAAAGATACAGCATCTCTTACTTAAACCTGAATGAATCCATATCCTTTGTTGTGAAAAACGAAGGTGCGTCCCAGTGACTGGGTCTGCTTTCCCTTAGATTTTGGAATGCGGTATAGTCATGTGACATCTAGGGAGCACATGGGAAGCACAGCTCTCTTTGGTGTTAGCGGCGATGGGGTGGGAGTGTTTCTGAAAGTAAGGTAAAGGGACCCCTGACCATTAGGTCCAGTCGTAACCGACTCTGGGGTTGCGGCGCTAATCTCGCGTTATTGGCCGAGGGAGCCGGCATACAGCTTCCAGGTCATGTGGCCAGCATGACACAGCCGCTTCTGGCGAACCAGAGCAGCACACGGAAACGCCATTTACCTTACCTATTTATCTACTTGCACTTTTGACGTGCTTTCGAACTGCTAGGTTGGCAGGAGCAGGGACCGAGCAACGGGAGCTCACCCCGTCGCAGGGATGCTCAATGTGAATTTTGTGGCATCCTCCTCAAAATAACATAGCAGCTAGGTGGTCCTTTATTCAAAGCACCTTAGGAGAGCCTTATTCCCTGATCGAACTGAAAAGCTTCCTGAATCAAAGCTCACAGACAGGAGCAGTTTTCCAAGTGGGTTTAAGCCGCTAGATTGGACTTAATAGAAGGGCACATGCCTGTTGTGTCCTCCTGATGCCCTGCTTCGCAAGTCTGGCATGTGGGATCGGAGTTGCAAAGCCGTGCGGGACTGGCAGGGGCCGTTTGAGAAGCAAAACATGCCCTGGGGAATTGGTCCCCCTCACCCCGCCCACTAGGCCTCTGACTATACAGGTGAAATTAGAATATCGTCGAAAAGTGCATTTATTTCAGTAACAAAACTTAAAAGCTGAAACCAGTACCCTGTTTCTCATATTTTAAGACATACCCATAAAATAAGCCATAGCAGGATTTTTAAGCATTCAGGGAATATAAGCCATACCCCGAAAATAAGACATAGTGATAGGCGCAGCAGCAATGCCGGCCGTGGCAGGAGGAGGAGGAAAAAAATAAGACATCCCTTGAAAATAAGCCATAGTGTGTTTTTTTGAGGAAAAAATAAATATAAGACATGTCTTATAATATGAGAAACACGGTATATGAGATAGATGCATAACATGCAAAGCAAGATATGTCAAGCCTTAATTTGTTGTAATTGTAATTATTTGTCGTTAGGCGGGTCAATTATAAATGGAATGTAATTAATGAAATGTAATAGCAATGCTTATTTTTGTATTATTGTAACTATTTGTTTTATTACTGTGGAATTTCCAAAAGAAAGCATTTTAAAAAATTAAAATAAAAATAAAAAATAATAAGTTGCATTACTGAAATAAATGCACTTTTCGACGATGTTCTAATTTTCCGAGTTTCACCTGTACATCATCAGACCGCTTCATTAAACACATGCTGCACTCAGAGGCAAATTCTGCCACAGCAAGATTTAGTTCACAACCTAAAGGAAGACATATGGATAATTTCCTTGTATGGACCCAGGGATTGACCATTCTTTTTGCTTCAGGTGTAACGTTCCCCTCTGGATGGATGCAGCAACAGTTGGTCAGTTCCCTGTACAGGGAGTCTGGGATTAAGCCTGAGGAAGTGGAATATATAGAAGCTCATGGCACAGGCACCAAGGTTTGCCCTCTCTCCATGTCCCCTGTTCTGTCTCTCTTTCCTTTCATTCAACGCTAGTTTCTTTTTGATTCCATATTATTTATCATAGTTTGGTTGGGAGCAATTAAGAGTTCCCATTTGACGCTTTGCTTTCATAGACGGGCAGTTCCCATTTGACACGTTCACTGGATATAACAGGTTACCTCCTCTCGCCTCCACTCACTCCACGATTCCTCTCAGTATGTTTCAGAAACATCCTGGTTTCGCAGTGTTCAATTCCTCCATGTGAACATGTTCAATTCCTCCATGTGAACATGTGTGGGGAGGCCTGGCCAAGACATTTTGGCCCCTGAGGCGAACTGCAAAATGGCGTCCGCCCCTCTCATTCCAGGGAAGAAGAGAGGAGTGAAGATCTACACCAGGAACAAGGGTGGGGAGGAGACCAGAAGCACCTCCTGTTCACCAACAGGGTGCTGTACAGGTGGTGTTGGGGGTGGGGGCTGCCAAGGCGGTGGCCGATCTGGACTCTATAATAATGCCTCAGCTATTGCTGCCACTGTAGCAGCAAATCAAATGAAAAGGTTCCAAGAACTCGGGCCAGGAAGGAGATTAATTATGAATTCTTCAAACTGTTGTTTGCTTAAGGTAATGAGACAAATTCCAGTTGAAATGATTTTCAAATCCAGGACAAGGCCCTGTTTCGTTTATTCTTCATCAGCTATAGTTTCATGGTCAAAGTGTACCAATTGGTACACAATTGATGAAGAATAAACGAAACAGGGCCTTGTCCTGGATTTGAAAATCATTTCAACTGGAATCTGTCTCATTACCTTAAGCAAAAAATAGTTTGGAGAATTCATAATCTCCTTCCTGGCCCGAGTTCTTGGAACCTTTTCATTTGATTTCCTGATTGCACCAAGAACTCCAATTTCTACAGTATTTTCAACATGGCTACTGCAGCAGCAGCAGCAGCAGCGGACATTGTATTCCTTTTCCCACACGCAGTTGTACACCTGCATACACAGCTGTTCAGAGAGAAATCCAAGAGAGTTCACCAGACTTGAAATCTATCCAGTAACTCCTCCTAACTTCCTGTCTTTCTCCATTTCTAGGTTGGAGATCCTCAGGAAATGAACGGCATCGTCAACGTCTTTTGCCAATCAGATCGACTACCACTGTTGGTTGGATCAACTAAATCTAACATGGGTCACCCAGAACCTGCTTCTGGTCTTGCTGCTTTAGCAAAGGTAAAAAGAAAAGAAAAGTTGATGTCTAAGTTGATGTCCATTAATTTGTGTTGGGCAGGAGTGTGTGTGTGTGTGTGTGAGAGAGAGAGAGAGAGAGAGAGAAAGAGAGAGAGAGAGAGAGAGAGAGAGGTGTTGAAGCAAAATCTATTGGGGGATAATGAAAAAAAATATTTTGGTTCTGATTAGACCTCAACAGACAAGTCCTCTTAGATCAGCTGGTTATGTAAACAAACTACTCTTTGGGGGAAGGTTTGGCTACCTTATTTTGTTTTCGTGTGTCATTATTTTTAATATTTATGATGGCTAGGGGCTTCAAAGGCTAGAAGTGAGTGGGTCTTGTTGTAACCCAGGCACCCCCAAACTCGGCCCTCCAGATGTTTTTGGACTACAACTTCCATCATCCCTGACCACTGGTCCTGTTAGCTAGGGATGATGGGAGTTGTAGTCCCAAAACAGGGCCGAGTTTGGGGATGCCTGTTGTAATCAAACCAATGCACAGAGGTAGAGCTGCACAACTTGCTCCCTTGGGATGAAAGGAGAGTGATAAAGTGGTGAGCAGAGGGAAGAGAAGTGGGGAGGGAGGTGAAAAGACAGAAGGGAAAGATGTCTTGAAGAGTCTTTCCTTGGCTTTGTATGGGGTTTGTGGCTGTAGGGTTCAGTGCAGCTGGGACAGATAGAGGAAGCAACATCTGCAGTGGAGATTTGTGACCTCAAGAACATTTGCTTGCTTCAGCAAATAAATTCTCCATTTTCTGTCATATTTATTCATCTGTCAAAGGAAAATGTGCCCCGGTGGTGCATTCATTGCTATGCAAAATAATGGTGACACAAATAGCGCTGTCCTCTGCATATCTGCTTGTAAGTGAGTTCCATTGAGTACATGGGGCTTATTCCCAATTAAGTGTGCCTAGCCAGTCTCTGAAGCCTAAAGCCTTGACTCATTGCAGTGCAAAACCGCAATGGCTTTGTTTCACAGAAGCTCTGTGGATTTTGTCTGTAGCAGCATTTCTTTCACAATACACTTGCCCCGTGACACCCATCATTTCAGCAGCCCTGATCAACACGTTTGCTTCCACCAGTGTGTACAGTTCTGAGCCAGTCAGAAAGCACACATTTTAAAAGGAAGAGGGACGGAACCTTTGAAAAGTAGGAAAGAATAGCTGGATGGTGAGAAAGTAAAATGTGTGGTATGGTCATAGCAGATAGGATCATAGCTCCAATACCTCTAATCAATCGACTATAATTAATGTGTCACAGCATATAATACAGCAAAATTCAGGAATTAGATGAATGGGAGCTACAATTGAGAAACAGTTTCTGGACGAGCATTCTGACTTGCTTTAAGGCATTTATCAAGTTACTTCACCATTCTCAGTAGAAGATACAGTAATTCTGACCTGCCAACTTCTGAGGAGTTGATTACTCTGATATGTAATTAGATATGGCACAAGAAAAGGTGCTCAGTGAGGATACATGTCCTGTTTATATATTAGTAGATTGAACTGCAATGATTTCTAATGTAAAATTTGATTCCTGAGGATCTCAAGTTTCTATCCCAAACTATGCAAAATATGCATGATTGAAAAATGTTCTTCGCCTAAACTGTTATGTTCTCTATTTCTCAGGTGGTTCTCTCTTTAGAGCATGGTCTGTGGGCACCCAACATTCACTACAACACCCCAAATCCAGATATTCCTGCCTTACACGATGGTCGTATACAAGTCGTTACTAAACCAACCCCCACAAAAGGTCACCTTTGTGGTATCAATTCCTTTGGCTTTGGAGGCTCAAATGCCCATGTCATTCTGAGGCCCAATGAGAAGACATCTTCCTCCCCGGAGACTTATAAATTGCCACGATTGGTGCAGTTTTGTGGAAGGACTCAAGAAGCAGTAGACACAATAATAGAACAGAGCAGAAATCTGCAGCAACACGCAGGACTTCTGAGCATGCTCAACGATATCTCTGGGATACCTGTGTCATCCATGCCTTATAGGGGCTACACCTTGATTGGCAGCGAGAGCGATGTGAAGGAGGTTCAGAATGCTCAGTCCTCAGGGCGGCCCCTGTGGTACATCTGCTCAGGTAAATTACATACTAATGACACATGCACTCTCTTTTTGTTTGAGCCTAGATTTCTAATTTTGCAAAGTTTTATGCCATGCCAAATAGCCTTATGATTTATTTATGCTCTGGTTATCTCCCGCTTGGACTACTGCAATGCGTTCTACGTGGGGCTACATTTGAAAGTGACCCGGAAACTGCAATTAATCCAGAATGCGGCAGCTAGACTAGTGACCATAGCTGCCAAGTTATCCCTTTTTTAAAGGGATTTTCCCTTATGCTGAATAGGCTTCCTCGCAAGAAAAGGGAAAACTTGGCAGCTATGCTAGTGACTGGGAGTGGCCGCCGGGACCACATAACACGGGTCCTGAGAGATCTACACTGGCTCCCAGTACGTTTCCGAGCACAATTCAAAGTGTTGGTACTGACCTTGAAAGCCCTAAACAACCTTGGTCCTGTATACCCGAAGGAGCGTCTCCACCCCCATCATTCAGCCCGGACACTGAGATCCAGCACCGAGGGCCTTCTGGCGTTTCCCTCATTGCGAGAAGTGAGGTTACAGGGAACCAGACAGAGGGCCTTCTTGGTAGTGGCACCCGCCCTATGGAATGCCCTCCCAGCAGATGTAAAGGAAATAAACAACTATTTTACATTTAGAAGACGACTGAAGGAGGCCCTGTTTAGGGAAGTTTTTAAGGTTTGATGCTGTACTGTTTTTAATATTTGGTTGGAAGCTGCCCAGAGTGGCTGGGGAAACCCAGCCAGATGAGCGGGGTATAAATAATAAATTATTATTATTATTATTTAATACCGTCATAAGGCTGAATAGCTCACACCGATTATAGGAGGCACACATACACACATAGAAAGAGAGAGAGATTTAGGAAAGTGCCGCTGCTCAGTGGCAGAGCATCTGCTTTGCATGCAGAGCGTTCCAGGTTCAGATCTCTATCATCTCCCAAGTATGGCTGTGAATGTTCCCTGTCTGAAGCCTTGTTGATATGGACAATACTGAACTAGATAGACCAATGGCAGTAAAAGGCAGCTACACACACTGGTAGTATGAAATGATGCTTCTAGCTAGTTAGAAGCAGTGCTGTTTTTCTAGAAAAAGAGGTGCTAGGACTCACCATGAACACCTCTGTTGTTCTCTTATAATGGCAATGGCGCCCACCTGAGAGGTGCCGGAACTGAGTTTTGGTGAGTTCCAGCTGGAAAACAAAACCCCTGGCTAGAAGGGTTTCATATATTTTACATCTGAAGCACCACTCTCAATGTCAAAGTAAAATGTCACATCCTCGTGCTCTTCACATACCCAGCAGCGCTAAAAGGTACGCCTCTGCTTGTTCCATCCCATAGGCATGGGCACTCAGTGGAAAGGAATGGGGCTTAGCCTGATGCAGCTCGATCTCTTCCGGCAATCCATCTTGCGTTCAGATGAGGCTCTGAAAGACACAGGCCTGAAGGTGTCCGATCTACTCCTGAGCACGGATGAGAACACTTTTAACGACACTGTCAATGCTTTCGTTGCACTTGCTGCTATTCAGGTAAGAAGGAAGGTCTCCCTCTTTGCTTTGCGCCTCCCATGAAAAGCGACTCTTCTGATGGCTCACTGTTTTCCTCATCAGTTCTAGTGATGTATATCATGTAGACAGTCATCTTTACAACCCACCTTTCAGCCAGGGATCTCTGGCAACAGGCTCCAGTTTCCATGCGAAAGGCTTTGCTTTTATTCTGGCACTGCGTAGAGCAGGCATGTCAAACCTGCAGCCCTCCAGATGTTTTGGCCTACAACTCCCATGATCCCTAGCTAGCAGGACCAGTGGTTGGAGAAGATGGGAATTGTAGTCCAAAACATCTGGAGGGCCGCAGGTTTGACATGCCTGGCATAGAGGAAGCAAAATGGAAAGGGGAGCATTTCTGAACACTCCCATTTCATCTTCTGAGCTGTCCTGTCCTTAGCCCTTTTAAGGTGGCCGAGTGAGGATGTGAGCCTTGTACCTGCATAGCCACACCATCTGCTGCCATTATTCTGCAGGTTGGCACATAGAGACAAAAGTTTTGATGTTAGCTCAGGGTCTTGCTCTTTGTTGTTGCTCAAGAGCAGCAAGAAATGTGCTAAAAGTTCTGCTAAGTGGATGTCCGGATTAGAGTGTGACAATAGGGGGATGTTTCTGTTGAGTACATTTAGTGATGGGATCTTGGTGTACACTTTTCTACAGAGCTAGGGAAAACAACAGATTCCTTTTTAACAGCAGGCATTCAATAAGCTGGATGGGAGGAGGAAAAATTACTAGATGTGATTTTTTTAAAAAAATAAAGAAATGTGAGTTAAGGGTCAATACTATTAGGCATTTCCTGTTTCCAGGGAACAATGTTTTGTAGTGAGCAGAGTATTAGATTTGGGCCTGGAATCCTCACCCAGCCATGAAGCCCACTGGGTGACGTTGGGCCACTCGTTCTCCCACGGCCTAAGCAGGCCGTTGTGAGGATAAAATGGGAAGTGGGGGAAAACACTGTAGGCCTCTGGAGCTCCTTGGGGGAAAGGTGGGGTATAAATGTAATAATCAACAAAAATAAAAGATTCCATCCCCCAGGGTAGGATTGCGTATGCTGTTCTACATTTTGAACCTGCTTGGCTCCCGCTAAGGAGGAAGCAAAGGGCAGCATGAGGGCGAAGAGGAAGTGAATGTGTAGTGTGTGGGCCTACTAGGAGATGCAACAGACTGTGGATTGCATAAAGCAACTGATAAGCAAGATTCCCGCAAGTGTAGGAATAGGATAAGTATTCAGCAATACCTAAAGCATTGTGTTGATGTAGAATGAAGAAGGTAGTAGAGGAGGAGTGAAAAGGAATTTTTTATGGCTATGGCACTGAAGTGCTTCCAACACATGGTAAAAATTCCCCTCCTTTCCCATACTTTCAAAGGCCATGTTTAGAGCCATTTTTTTGCAGCCTGTCACCTCCCTCTCCCCCTTTTTTGTATTTTAACCTTTTTTCCTATTGTTGCTTTTAATTGTATTGGATGAGTTCTGCAAATCACATTGCTTGTTTTTATGTAAAAACCACTTTGAGGCCACTTTGACTGAAAGAAAGCGGCACGCGAGAACGCCACACAAAGGCATAAATAAAAGACTGCAGCCCATTTTCTAATCCCCAGATTGCACAGATCGATCTTTTAAAGGCCATGGGTTTGCAGCCTGATGGAATTGTTGGTCACTCAGTTGGGGAGCTAGCCTGTGGCTACGCAGATAACTCCTTAAGTCACGAAGAGGCTGTCCTTGCTGCCTATTGGAGGGGCCGGTGCATCAAAGAGGCCAAGCTACCACCAGGAGGCATGGCTGCTGTTGGTAGGTAACTAGATGTGCTCTATTATTTATTTGTCAAATGATCTATTTTAATTTTACCTTCACTTCACAGGACTTAATGCAGTATGGGGCAGGTTTAAAGAGGCTGGCTTTATCTACCCTGGGCAATATTTGATAAAATTCAGAAAAATATCAGAGTTTTTACGGATTGAGGTTTCCTTGCTGTTACATGCCATTAATCGGCCTCCAAATGGGCATTCTGTAGACCGGTTTTGTGATGCTTAAAAGCAAGCAAGCATTCATAAAGGCATATATAATATGTTTGGAAATTGGTTATGTACAACTGGTTGATTATAAGTCACTTGGCTTATAAGGAGTTAGATAATTGGTCCATCTAGCTTAGTAATGTCTATATGGAGTGGCAGAAAATCTCCAAGGTTTCAGATAGGGTTATCTCTCATCCCTACCTGGAGATGTCTTGGATCTTCTGGAATCTTCTGCATGCAAAGCAGCTGCTCTACTTCTGAGCTACTGCCAGCCCCAAAAGTCTCTTCTTTTCAGATTGGTACCTATACCTACTTACATAGTTTCTTTCGCTTTAGCAAGGTGCTGTTGGTATTGCACATTGTAAGATCAGATACAGTGGTGCCTCGCTAGACGAATTTAATTCGTTCCACGGGTCTTTTCTTATAACGAAAAATTCGTCTAGCGAATCATAGGAATGCATTGATATATTTTTTTGCCCATAGGAACACATTAATTGAATTTCAATGCATTCCTATGGGAAACCGCGATTCGCTAGACGGATTTTTCGTAAAACGAATTCGTCTAGCGAGGCAACCTCCGCTCGAAAAATCCTTTCGTTAAGCGGAAATTTCGTTAAGCAGGGCATTCGTTAAGCGAGGCACCACTGTAGGAGCATTTTTTTTTACACATGAAATTCAAGCATCACAAAATTGTCTCATAACAATTCATCTTCTTTATACTATCTAAATAGTAGAAAATAACTATAAACTATCCTAACGCATAGCACAAGGTAGTATTGAGACTCTCTAGTAAAGCTACATTTCAACAAAATACCCTATGGAACATTTCCTTTATAAAGTATTTATTTTAAAATTGGTAAGAGATAGACCTTGAAGAGACTGTTACGAGGGCGATTGAGAGACAGGATTGTATTAAATCTGCTATAGTTTAGGAAGCTCCTTAGCAAGATCTCATTGAAGCCTGTACTCAAAAGGTTTTATAAAAAGGACAACTTATGTGCCTCAATCAGACCATAATCTGCACGGGTAGCCAAAATGATGCCTGCCCAATGTTGTTGGACTACAGCTCCCATCAGCGTTACCCATTAGGATAGTGGTATCTCCATCACTAATGAATTAGTGAGGTTCTACAGGGTAAGTGTTGGTGCCTAAGCCTCAGAGACTCAGTTACAGATAAATATTGTTACATATACAGGCAGCAATGATTGCTTGGTTGGTCAGTTTATGAGCCCTTGAGGTGCTACAACAGGTTTTTATACTGATACAGTGGTGCCTCGCTAGACAAATTTAATTCATTCCACGGGTCAATTCTTATAACGAAAAATTCGTCTAGCGAATCCCATAGGAATGCATTGAATTTTAAAGTTTTTTTATTTTTGCCCACAGGAATGCTTTAATTGAATTTCAATGCATTCCTATGGGAAACCACGATTCGCTAGACGAATTTTTCGTAAAACGAATTCGTCTAGCGAGGCAACCTCCACTAGAAAAATCCTTTCGTTAAGCGAAAATTTCGTCTTGCAGGGCGTTCGTTAAGCGAGGCACCACTGTATTGCACATTGGTTTCAGTTGGCTTTGTGTAGCTTTGGAAGTGTATTAACTGTAAGGGGGAAAGGTTTGTGACTGGACCTCCACTGCTTTGGGTACAACCCAACATATGGTCAGTTTTTATCTTTTGCTAGATTAACTTGATTTCTAAGCATCTAACCTCTGAGCATTTTAGGACTCAGTACTTCTGAGTGAACATGCATACGATTGCACTGCACATCTACTTGTAAATGGATTAGGATGTGAGATTTGGGCAACATTCAATCTAGGTGTCTGGAGAAACATCCTTTCCTAAGAACCTGTGTGTGTGTTGAGATCAGCGGCTGATTCTGTCGTTGGTTGTTCCACATCCAAGATAAATCTAGTATGTGGCAACCAGGGAGAGGACTTGTTTTGTGGTGGCAACATTTAGGAGTTTCTGGCTCTTACTAAAAACCCATCAAGTCAAGCAATTATAGGAGGTGGGGTGGGTTAGTTGCCTGTTGTTGTTTTGTTGTTTTTAAACCACACTGGTATTGGTGTTTCTGCTGTAGTTTTTACTATATGTTTTATAATTGTAGTTATTGGTTTTAAATTTATACTATTGTACCCTGCCATAGTGCCACATTGCAATGAAAGGCAGGCTGAAAATATTTTAAATAATATAAAATATCATTCCTGGTCCTCACAATTCCTCTAATGTGATGAGGGATTCAGTTCACACTTACAGATGAACTTACCTCAGTCACAATTTCTAAAACTATTTCTGAACCAAAACGTAGCCATCCTTTGAAACTCACACTTCTCTTAAATTTGAAATGCAGCTCTCCAGCTATGTAATGTGTTTTTAAACAATATTTATACTGGCATATATGCATATAACATATTTGGGGGAATTGCTTGGGGGGGAAATATAATTTTTTAAAATAAAAAATCACACTAAGGACTTGGAAAAAAATCAAACTGAAGTGGAGAATCAAATTTATGATTGGAAAAATGAGAAACTAAGAGAGACCAATGCTGACATATTTGCCCATCCCTAAGTATTATGCAGCTGAAATGGTTGTAAGGAATGTGTTCTAGAATGTCTAGCCTAGTTCCAACAGGGGAATAAAACACTAGGAAATTGGGAGTTGTTTGGCCTCACTTGCTCTTAGGGAAAACTTTCTTCAGGACTACTGCTAATATGGCTGAACTCACCCAAAGCAATCTGTCTTTTACAGGTCTGACGTGGGAGGAGTGCAAACGCAAGTGCCCTGCCGGAGTGGTGCCTGCCTGTCACAACTCTGAAGACACCGTCACTGTTTCAGGGCCTCAGGTGAGAACTTAGTATGAACCAATACTTAAATTGCTACATGTTTAGGACATCGAGTGACGTGTCCTCATCACTGGATTTTTTTCTCGGGCCAAACCTCAGGAGGTCGGGAAGAGGTACCTGATTAAATAATGTCAAATGGAATTGAGAAAGCAAACTCGCCAGAGGAAACGCTATCACTTGCATCTGAAAACGAAGGCTAGCATTAAACTTAACGCTAGCTGCCTGAATCTAAAGATTTGGTAAATCCCAGTCAGCATGCAAAACTCACCTCCTTCCAGCTGCAGTCCATTTCTTGTGTTCGAGGCCCCAAAGTGTTGTGGGGCTTTGGGTTTATATAATGGATATGATTGCATATACACATAGGAATGTCGGATAAGCCACGTACGAACGGGTTACAGAGAATGATGGTCGCTTCACAGGCAGAGGCTTATTGCAATGTACCAGGCCCTTGTAACACCTGTCCGATGCTATTTTTTTTTTCTCGCTTTCCTTAGGACTCTGTGGCCAAATTTGTAGCCGAGCTGAAAGCAGAAGGTGTATTTGCTAAAGAGGTGCTCAGCGCAGGAGTTGCTTTCCACTCATACTATATGGCATCCATTGCACCAGTGCTGCTTAGTGCCCTGAAGAAGGTAATACTCCAAAATAGCTTCTCACTAGGGGGGAGGGTTGCACATGCATTGTTTTTTGCTTAAGTCTCCTGCCTCATTTTTCTTATTTTCTTTATTTCTAGGTTATTCCCAGTCCAAAGCCTCGTTCCTCCCGTTGGATCAGCACTTCCATCCCTGAATCTCAGTGGCAAAGCGATCTGGCTCGGAACTCTTCTGCTGAGTACCATGTGAATAACCTTGTGAGCCCAGTCTTGTTCCAGGAAGGCCTGAGACATATTCCAGAAGATGCTGTGGTCGTGGAGATTGCCCCACATGCCCTTCTACAGGTATTACGCTTGGGGTTCACTCATGGCCTGAAGCTGCTGAGGCATCAGGACAATATTCTCCTTTTCTAGTGGCTACAATGGTTTCCACTCTGGTTCCCACCACCTTCCCTCATCAGTTATCCTAAATTTCCATGCAACTTTCCCTCAAGAACCTAGTAATTTAAATGTATTCATCCACTGCTGTGTATACGCCAGAAACCAAGGAGAAGAAAAGAAGAATCCAGCAAATTCGATGAATATAATGTGTGAGAAGAAAGTGGCAGGGAGGATAAATGAAATAACATCTTAGGTTGTGATCTTAGCGTTTGTTATCATTATCATTAAGATTTCTTAGTCGCTTATTACCAAGGTTGCCAATAAACTTACATTGAAAGACATAATCAATGAAATTTTGACAAAATTAGAGGTATTTTCTGTCTTCTTGCAGGAAGTGAAAGAATTGATGACAACAGATAGGGTCTTTTTTGTTATTGTTCCTCAGGTGTAGGACTCCTTCCCAAAAGAGATCTGTGTGGGGCCTGCTGTCAAGACCCACCCTACTGTTAGGCACACTTAGGTGGTAACCTCAGGCAGCAGAATTGGGGTGTTCATGAAAGGGCAAAATGTGTTTGTCACTTAGTTTGTTCTTGTATTTTTACTTCCAGGGAGGGGAAGATGTGTTTGTTTGGTGTTCAGTTGACAGAATAACTTTACTGGCCTTCAGTACTATACACCTTGACTTGTGGCCACCTTGGGCAAAAAAATGTCTTGAGCCTTTCTCGCCTACGTTATAGTCTTAAAGTGCCAGGTAAAGGCTGTCCTATTTACCTGAGCTTTTGGTGACTGCTGACTTCAGCTTGCATAGCTGTTACGGTAGTTCTTATGGTTCGTTGGTAACTTGCGTTTTTTGATACGATGTCAGAGAATAATTCTCCTTCGGTAGTTTTAATGGTAGTTTTGTTGTCTTTTAAATAAGGGATGGCAGGGATTTTAGTCCTGCAACATCTGCAGGGCCACAGGTTCCTCCTCCCTGCTTTTGCATAAGGAGTAGCAGTTTGTTACTGAATAGAGATGTCGGCATTGATTTGCCCAGTGACTCTGTCTGAAAACAGCGGAAGGCAGCTATATAGAATTTCATAAGAGTCTACTCCCAGCATTGCATCAAGAGCTGCCCGTGTTGCTGTGGAAGGGGCTGGGTGTAGTCATTCCTTCCACTTCATTGGGGCATTTGGAGAAAAGATGGATAGCAAGCATCTATCATTGTGGTCCCTCTAAATACATGCCTCCCACAAGAGTCATGCCTAGGCTATTTTGTTTGTCTTCTGATTGAGATCCTTCTAGTGAAGGGAGACTGCTAATGGAGGAATTTTACTGTATTGGAATGCGAGTTCAACAATGAGGCTCACTCCCTGCTGATAAATGGCAGGCTTGGACTGCAATCCTAAGCCTTTTTTCTTGGACGTTAGTTCTGCTGTAACCAATAGAACTAACTCCCATGTAAACGTAGTTTGGATCAAGGCACAAGTCGTATTTTGTGGCAGGATTGAAAAGGAAAAACTCGTCTTGACAAAATGTATTTGTTTGGGGTGCCTCTTAAGGTTCCTTGAAGCCATAGCTCATTTATGGAGAGGATTCGGTGTACTAATGTAAATGCAAAGGTTTGGTTTGTGTAACCTAAAATTATGCAACAGTTATTAAGCTCTGTTGCTCTCTTGGCTGTTTTGCATATAACCTCTTTTCCAGTTTTTCTAGTCTAGTCTGTGGTTTTCTACTATGGATTCACAGTGTAAAACACAGCCTATAAAACCATGCATGTATACCAGTGGTGTTTGCTGGAGTCTAGTGTTGTTGTTGTTGTTTAAAAAAATCTTGATTTGTGTTTTACTTTTGCTGAGTGCTGGGTGTCTGTAGATTTTTTCCAGGAAATGCCTAGGATTCCAAGTTCCTTGAGCCAATTCTGTTCATGGGATACTGTTGCTGGTTAAAGTGAGGTGGGAGGGAGAGGATTTCCATTGATTCCTTGTTCCCCCTATATTCTTCCAAAAACTGTTTTGGAACAGCATGGGTGGTGGTGCCAAGGGCTGTAATTAGCAAAAATCACCATATTCAGCAGGAACCTCCACTGGAGAAGTCCCTACCATTTGCAGAAGGCAGGATATTATTGTTATGTAAAATGGTATTTCCTTCTGGGGTTGCCAACATTTTTCTCTTGTACAGCCAGAAAAACATTTGGCAACCTTGGCTAATGGTCTGTTTTAGAAGAAGGGAGCCAGTGATTTCTTTTCTTTTCTGATAACATTTTGAACTCCACCTGCCTAGGCAATCCTGAGAAGAGCTTTGAAGCCAACCTGCACCATTTTACCCTTGATGAAGAAAGAACATAAAAACAACTTGGAATTCTTCCTGACACACATTGGAAAAATCCACCTTACAGGGTAAGGAGATGAGTGAAAGCTCATGCGAAACATAGGGCAATAACCAGCTCTGCTTGCACAACAGACTCCGATGAGCCCAATGGAAACTTCCTGTTAACCTCCAGCCCCTTGCGCACCCTCAAACTCAAATCCAGACAAGGGTTGGGGGACCCTCCAGAAGAGCCAATGGAACTCCCATTGTGCAAGTGGAAGTCATTTTTTGGAATAGACTGAATTATACCTTTAGTAGTCCCTCCCCCGGCTATGTTGATACCTTAAAGCAGGATTGAATAATAATAATAATAATAATAATAATAATAATAATAATAATAATAATAATAATAATAATTTATTATTTATACCCCGCCCATCTGGCCGGGTTCCCCCAGCCATTCTGGGCGGCTTCCAACAAAACACTAAAATACAGAAATCCATCAAACATTAAAAGCTTCCCTAAACAGGGCTGCCTTGAGATGCCTTCTAAAGGTCTGGTAATTGTTGTTCTCTTTGACCTCTAGTGGGAGGGCATTCCACAGGGTGGGTGTCACTACCGAGAAGGCCCTCTGCCTGGTACCCTGTAACTTGGCTTCTCGTAGCGAGGGAACCACCAGAAGGCCCTCGGCGCTGGACCTCAGTGTCCGGGCAGAACGATGGGGGTGGAGACGCTCCTTCAGGTATACTGGACCGAGGCCGTTTAGGGCTTTAAAAGTCAGCACCAACACTTTGAATTGTGCTCGGAAACGTACTGGGAGCCAATGTAGGTCTTTCAGGACCGGTGTTATGTGGTCTCGGCGGCCGCTCCCAGTCACCAGTCTAGCTGCCGCATTCTGGATTAGTTGTAGTTTCCGGGTCACCTTCAAAGGTAGCCCCACGTAGAGCGCATTGCAGTAGTCCAAGCGAGAGATAACTAGAGCATGCACCACTCTGGAGAGACAGTCAGCGGGCAGGTAGGGACTCAGCCTGTGTACCAGATGGAGCTGATAAACAGCTGCCCTGGACACAGAATTGACTTGTGCCTCCATGGACAGCTGTGAGTCTAAAATGACTCCCAGGCTGCGCACCTGGTCCTTCAGGGGCACAGTTACCCCATTCAGGACCAGGGAGTCCTCCACACCCGCCCGCCTCCTGTCCCCCACAAACAGTACTTCTGTCTTGTCAGGATTCAATCTCAATCTGTTTGCCACCATCAATCCTCCAACTGCCTCCAGACACTCACGCAGGACCTTCACCGCCTTCACTGGTTCTGATTTAAAAGAGAGGTAGAGCTGGGTATCGTCAGCATACTGATGGACACCCAGCCCAAACCCCCTGATGATCTCTCCCAGTGGCTGCATATAGATGTTAAAAAGCATGGGGGAGAGGACAGAACCCTGAGGCACCCCACAAGTGAGAGCCCAGGGGTCTGAACACTCATCCCCCACCACCACTTTCTGAACACGGCCCAGGAGGAAGGAGCGGAACCACTGTATGACAGTGCCCCCAGCTCCCAAGCCCTCTAGACGGTCCAGAAGGATGTTATGGTCGATGGTGTCAAAAGCCGCTGAGAGATCCAGCAGAACAAGGAAACAGCTCTCACCTTTGTCCCTAGCCCGCCGGAGATCATCGACCAGTGCGACCAGGGCAGTTTCAGTCCCATGATGAGGTCTGAATCCTGACTGGAAGGGATCCAAATCGTCCGCTTCTTCCAGTCGTGCCTGGAGTTGTTCAGCAACCACTCGCTCAATCACCTTGCCCAAGAATGGAAGATTTGAGACTGGGCGATAGTTGGCCATATTGGCCGGATCTAAAGATGGTTTTTTAAGAAGCGGTTTAATAACCGCCTCTTTCAGCGGGTCTGGGAAGGCTCCCTCATGGAGAGAAGCATTCACCAACCCGCGAAGCCCATCGCCCAGCCCTTCCCGGCTAGCTTTTATAAGCCAGGATGGGCAAGGATCAAGGAGACAGGTGGTTGGCTTCACTCGTCCAAGCAAGCATGGGGATGAATGCCATGGGGGGAAGTGCTGCAGGGCCATTTATGGTATACGAGCATAGTAGCAAAATGGATAGGGGTTGCTTTCATTCAGCTGAATTGAAAACCTACTGTATTTGTTTCAAAAGCTTTGTATAGGATCCAGCTTTTATATCAACATACAGTGGTACCTCGGTTTAAGTACACAATTGGTTTTGGAAGTCTGTACTTAACCTGAAGCGTACTTAACCTGAAGCGAACTTTCCCATTGAAAGTAATGGAAAGTGCATTAATCCGTTCCAGACGGGTTCGTGGAGTACTTAAACTGAAAGTACTCAAACCGAAGCGTACTTAAACTGAGGTATGACTGTAAATCTCTGTGTCTCTGAAACCAGAACTTCCATTGATGCCTGAGTTCCTTGCTGTTTTGCTGTTTGAAGAGAAGGGAGAAAATATTGCACATTTTTAGAAGAGGCCAGGACCACAGAAAATAGTGGTTGGGGTCCTCCTTAGTCCCATGTTGGCTCCTGGCTATTGGTTTGCCTTCCATTTGCTACTGTTACTATAACTTCTTACTGTTGCATGCAACTTCACAAATTCATTTTTATGTGTGTTCTTAGAATCAATGTCCTTGCGAACAATCTGCTTCCACCTACTGAATATCCTGTTCCTGTGGGGACTCCCCTTATCTCCCCTTACATTCTCTGGGACCACAGTCAGACATGGGATATCCCAAAACCTGAAGACTTCCCAACGGGCGCTGGAGGTTCTGGATCAGCAACAGTCTACAATATTGGTGTGTACCAGCTACTTTGTTCTCCAAAAGCAGATTGTCTTCAAATGCTCAAAATGGCATTTTCAGAATTTATCTCTAGGGGAAATGTATGAACCATCATACACCTTGTAAAATATTTGGGAGGGGGGGAGTAAGCCCCGCCCCGCATAATCGATCACATGATGCAGTGCACGGACACCATTTGAATGTTGATGCCCATCAACCGGGGTGGTGGGCGGCCCCCTCAAATATTTTATTTGGGGGGGGCGAAGGAACCCCAACCCCTAGGAGCTGGCTCCTATGGGGATGGGGAACCTGTGACCCTTGATATGTTACTGTGCTCCTAGATCTATCAACCCCTGCCAATGGGTAAGGGATGGTGGAAATGGTAGTAAAACAAGCTTCTAAAGAATGCCCTTGCTTTTAGCAGAAGAATTAAATTGATGGCGGGAAACTAGGGAGTGGGGGAAAGAGCTGCTTTCTTTTCGATGTTTGCAGCACTGAAACTTATACAGTGGTGATGGGGAAAGTGAGGACATTTGTGCTTGGATTTTGGCAACTTGTGGGAAACAGCTTTGGAGTCTTCTTGGGCCAGAGATGTAGGCTTGAAAAAGATGCTTTGTTCATCTTTTTTTTTAATCATCATTGACAGATGTGAATCCTGAATCACCTGATAATTATTTGGTGGGTCACTGCATCGATGGAAGGGTTCTGTACCCAGCCACTGGCTACTTGGTGTTGGCCTGGCGGACTCTGGCAAGATCTCTAGGGACCTCCATGGAAGAAATACCTGTCACGTTTGAAGATGTTACAATCCACCAGGCAACAATACTACCTAAGAAAGGTGAGGCTAGTCAAATCTCTGCAGCTTAGGCAACTAACATAGTCTGGTGAACCATGTTTCTGCAGGCTATGTTTAAACTCTAATATCCTGACAATTTCGGCCTACCTTGCAGGTGCAACACAGCTAGAGGTGAGACTCATGCCAGCTTCTCAGCGTTTTGAAGTGTCTGGGAATGGAAATCTGGCTGTGAGTGGTAAGTAATTTCTCCCACTACACATACTCTGAAGAAATCCAAGGGGTGTCGGCCTCGCCATTCACTTGCCCTTTCTTCTACATACTGTGTCCCCTAGGAAAAATCTGCCCTTTGGAAGAAACTGCCCTGAATAACTTTCGCAACCAGCAAATTGATTTGGAGATCCAGCCAAACACATGCCCAGACGTCCGTTTAACCAAGGGGGACATTTACAAAGAGCTTCGTCTGCGTGGTTATGATTACGGGCCAACATTCCAGGGACTCTTGGAATCCAGTAGTAATGGTAAAACCATGTACCTTAACTGAAAGATAGGGCTAAGGATTATTACTATTCCTTTTGAATGTAAGAAGGCCCTTGTTGAATCATAGCAATGGCTCATCTAGTCCAGCATCCTGTTCTCACAGTGGCCAACCAGTTGTTTCATGGGAAAGTTCCAAAGCGGGAATTGAGTGCAACAGCATTCATAATGATGGTGATGTGGGGGTGTTGTTTTCGTTTGTTATTATGGTGTGTATTTTTGTGTTTTCATATTGTAAAGTGTCCTGTGATCTTCAGATGAAGGGCAGAATAGAAATTTTATAACTGAATAGATAATACAGTCATACCTCTGGATACGAAAGCTGTGGGTTGCGTACAATACAGGTTACGAACGTGCCGAACCCGGAAGTAACAGAACGGGTTACTTCCGGGTTCGGCGGTTCGCGCATGTGCAGAAGCATCAAATGACGTCATATGCATGCGCAGAAGCCCCGAATCGCAACCCGCGTGTGTGCAGAAGCACAGATGCGGGTTGCGTACTGCTCATGTTGTAAACGGGGCTCCGCAACGGATCCCGCTCGGAACCAGAGGTACCACTGTAAAAGAGTACTTGTGATTCTCAGTAACTGGTGTTGAGAAATGTACAGCCTCCAACAGTGTAGTTAGAACATAGTCATTGTAGCTAATAGCCATCAATAGCCTTGTCCACCCATCCATTTTTTGGAAGCTTCTTCATCTCAGTTACTGATGATGAAACGAAAGCAAATTGTAATTCAGAAATGTTGATAACAGAAGTTCACAATTAGGCAAGCTTTTGAGAAACTGGAGATCAGTCTAGGCATTGCATCCCCTTAGCTAGCTTGGAAAGCACAAGGGCTTTGGGGGCATAGCCAGTACAGTTGATACAGAAGACAGAGATGTGAATAGTTGCTCACTTTGTGCTGCCATTGTCATGCCAGTGGCTGTTGTGTGCTAATTAGATTGCTTCTTGTCCCCAGGGAATGCTGGGAAGGTGTTGTGGAGCGGGAATTGGGTGACATTCCTTGACACCCTGCTGCATTTGATCATCTTGGGGGAAACGGGAAGAAGTCTGCGCTTGCCAACCAGAATCCGCTCTGTTTGCATTGATCCAAAGTTACACAAAGAACGTGCACAAAAATACAACGATGAGATTGAAGGTAATGGGCAGTCCCATTTTTTTATATATGGGGGCTCCTTTATGGACAACAATATTCAAAAGCCTTTGTGCCGACTTAAAGCAGTAAGATAGATTTATGGGAGTCATAAAGCTGTTAGCAGCTGGATTTTCTCTTGGACCAAATTCTGAAAGATTCTTCTTCATCTGATTGCACTGCTTTTTCACTGCTTTCTGCTGATTCTTGCCTTGCCTTGTAGCTTTTGATGCTGTTGTGGACCGCTGCTTTGACACCATCACAGCAGGAGCTGTCCAGATCTCTGGTCTTCACGCTAGTGTGGCTCCTCGGCGACAGCAGGAGCAGACTCCTCCCACACTTGAGAAATTTTGCTTTGTGCCGTATGTGGAGAATGGCTGCTTGTCCTCCAATGCCCAGCTTCACTCCAGCTTTGAACATTGCAAAGGTAAGAAGATTCTTATATCACTATGCTTTCTGATAGGATGCATCCGGTATGAAGTAGACACCCCATCTCATTTGGCAAGGACGTATGGAGCAGCCCCTTAGGAAAGAAACAACCTTTAGGTCCGGGTAGGCACACGTGGAAGTCAAATGCATCCTGTGAACAAATATTAGCAAAACAAATAAAAGCACCAGCGACATAAGTACTTTCTTTTCATATTCCTCCTCTCCTCGACAGAGTTGATCCAGAAATTACAGAAGAAGATAGCAAAGCATGGAGTCAAGTTGGCTATTCCAGGGCTAGAGAATATAAAGACATCTGCACAGATGGAACCTGAGCAGAAGGGCCTCCTGCACATCCTTGCTGAGATCTGTCGCCTGGAGCTGAACGGAAACCTCTACTCAGAGCTGGAACAGGTTGTGACTCGAGAGAAGCTGCATCTTCAAGAAGACCACCTCCTCAATGGCTTGCTGGATTTTGCTGAGCTGAAGACCTGTGTGGACGTGGCACTGGAGAACATCACCAGCCGCAAGATGAAGATAGTTGAGGTTAGTTGGGGTGCAGCTCTGCAGAGAGGCAAAACATTTCTTCACAAGTGTGCTTTCTCCATGTGTTAATGGCATGCAGTGCTTTTCATTAATGGCTACTCTTTTCGTTTACAGGCCCTGGCAGGAGACGGGCACTTATACTCGCGCATCACAAGCATCTTAAACACTCAACCCATGCTTCAACTGGACTACACTGCCACTGACAGAGCCCCAGAAATACTGGCATCCAATGAGAGCTGTTTGCAAGAACTTGGTGTTTCTACTGAGCAGTGGGACCCTGCAAGCCCTCCTTCTGGAAATCTGGCAAATGCTGATCTCCTCGTGTGCAACTGTGCACTGAACCCTTTCAGGAATCCAGCAGAGGTGCTCTCCAACATGGCGGCCACAGTGAAGGATGGTGGTTTTGTCTTACTGCACACTCTTCTGAAGGGAGAAACTCTTGGAGAAATTGTCAGCTTCCTCACATCTCCCGAGCTGAAGGAGAAACCTGGTCTCTTGACTCAGGTAATTTTATAAGCCCTTGTTATTTCTCTTCAGTTGGCTCTAGATCAGGCACCCCCAAACTGCGGCCCTCCAGATGTTTTGGCCTACAACTCCCATGATCCCTAGCTAACAGGACCAGTGGTCGGGGAAGATGGGGATTGTAGTCCGAAACATCTGGAGGGCCGAAGTTTGGGGATGCCTGCTCTAGATCATGCTTTGCTCAGAACAATGAGTTTGGAGTGGTGTTTCGTTTTTCATTTTCCTTTTAAAAGGATAACTATTCATTAAAAAAACAAAACTCCAGAAATAATCCGTAGTTTTAGGCAGATTTAGACTCTGTTGTTTAGATTATTGGTTCCTATTCTTAGGGATTAAAAAGGCATACTAATTGTATGGTGCAAACTAGTATCAAGTATTTCGTTTTGGGAGAGGGGGCATTTTTATGATTAGTAAAGAAAATGAATCAGTAGAGGATTCTTCCCCTGGAAAAACAATAAATTATTTTGTTGTTCTACTTAGGGACAATCACAATGTACTTACAATAACTAAGACCACAATCCAAACTCCAAATCCAGCGGCTGATATTGCAGAGGACTGTCTCTCTACTCAACCCAAAAGACTTCCACCTGTCTATCCCCTCAGAGATGCCAGGGCCATTCCTCTGGCATGGACCTCCCTGTTCTCCCTGCTGAAAGTGCAGGCAGGTGGAGGTACTGTTTCTGGGATTCCCACTGGCAGAAGCCTGCAGAAATCCCCAAAACGGAATTCTGTGGGTGGAAAGGGGGAGCAGATGAGCCATCCCAGGGTTCACTGGATCATGAGCTGGCCCCACTTGCCATCCCCAGACTGCCATAGAACAGAGCATGGTTTTGCCTGTGGCAGTGGTTACCTTGATCTGCCACACTGCAGTGCTGCCCAGCTGGGGTTAGGATTGCTCAGTATACAATAGGCATCCCCAAACTGCGGCCCTCCAGATGTTTTGGCCTACAACTCTCATGATCCCTAACTAAGAGGACCAGTGGTCAGGGATGATGGGAATTGTAGTCCAAAACATCTGGAGGGCCGAAGTTTGGGGATGCCTGGTATACAACCAGCCATATAACTGCCTACCTTAGTGATTCACAGAAGCAACAATTCCCACCCATGTACATGACTGGGGTGTGACAGACACTCACCAGTGTCTGTCTTAAAAACATGCAATGCTACAACAACAACAACAACAACAACAACAACAACAACAACAACGAGAGGTAATCTCAGAAGCTGAAATGTAGCCAGGTTGCTAAGCCTAATGGCCATAGATATTGGCAAATAAAATTGAAATTTAGGCTGCAAGCCTTTACACACTTACCGGGGAGTAAGACCAACCCAAATCAGTGGTGCTTACTTCTGAGCAAACATTCATAGGATTGCATTGTTAGAGCTGCAAGTATCTGGTTTATAAATACACTTCCCAAACAAAAATATTAACATTCTGTATAGGTTTCAACATATCTATCTATCTATCTATCTATCTATCTATCTATCTATCTATCTATCTATCTAATCTCTGTTGCACGCAGCCCCATGGAAGTCAATAATTTTTCACTAGATGCAAAGAGCAGGTCAAAAAGGCAAGAACATCAGTTAAAATCAGTTCTCAACAATAGAGTGGTGATTTCCAAAATCTTTGTTTTGTGAAGCCAGCAATTGAGACAATTGTTTGTTCAAGAATCATTTTCTTGGCCCCATCTTATACATTTAAAATTTATTGTCTCGGCAGGTAGAATGGGAGGACTTACTTAGCAAGGCTGGTCTGAATTTGGTAGCTGTAAAAAGATCCTCCTTTGGCGCAACCATCTTCTTATGCCGTCGGCCAGTTCCTGCGAAGGAGCCTGTTTTCCTGCCGGTGGATGAGACTCACTACAAATGGGTGGAACCTTTGAAGGTAACAGTTTTTGATATGGGGAAATAGCTGTTTTCCATTCTTCTTCCCAGGCCTTTCATCTAGATCAATATTTCTCAATGAAGTTATTGGGTTTTTAAAAAGTGCACTCTGTCAGTTCGAGTGAGAGAGCTGCTTTTTTTTTTTGTCGTACTATGCGTTCTGGAAATCCCTCTTTTCTGTGTTAACTAATCAGCTTGCCTGGGATCTCTCCTGCAGGAAATGCTAGCAGAACCTTCTGAACATCCTGTGTGGCTAACGGCTACCAGCTGTGGTACTTCAGGAATTGTTGGCATGGTGAATTGCCTGCGCCAAGAACCTGGGGGCAACAGGATCAGGTACCAAAATTCAGCATCCAGTGACAGCATTCAATTTCTGTCGCTACTTATGAACATCTGATAGAAATGTTAGTGAACTAAGACATAGATTAAGTGTGTGCTTTGCTTCCTAGGTGCCTTTTTGTTTCCAACCTGGACTCTTCTTCTCCTAAACCCTCCACCACCCCTTCTACCAAGCAGATGCAAACGATTCTGCAGAATGACCTGGTGATGAATGTTTATCGTGATGGGAAGTGGGGCTCTTTCAGACATCTCCAGCTAAAACAAGGTGATTCTTATTGTCAAGGACAGCCAGCTTGTAGCAATATTTATTCCCACAACACCATAGGTAGCCAACAAGGTGCCTTCCAGATGTTGTTGGACTGCAACTTACATCAGCCTGAGTTGAAGTGGCTGATGGCCAGGAATGATGGGAGCTGCAGTCTTCCAGTCTGGAGATCAGCATGCTTGCTACTCCTGCCATAAGGTCTGGAAAACAAAAACAAAAAGCAAGAAGACACTACTTGGCCCAGTCTCTTTCCTCAATAATTGTTCTTCTGGGACATAATCATCCTGATTCTGTGAAATAACACTGGCCCTCTTTAACATTTGGCATCTGTTCAGCAAATGGTATGAGTTCTTTTGCAACTGTGATTACAGCACATGGCCGATGACACATGACACTATTGTTAAAACATCTGCACTGACTGCCCAACTACTACCAAACCAGGTTCAAGGTCCTTGTATTAATTTACAAATCCTGAACAATTTAGGCTGAGAATACCTTGGGGACTGCGTAAATCCTCATATACCAGCTTAGTCACTGAAATCATCTATAGGAGTATAATTAGTTGTCTCCTGCATAAAGGTAAAGGGACCCCTGACCATTAGGTCCAGTTGCAGACGACTCTGGGGTTGTGGCGCTCATCTCGCTTTAGTGGCCGAGGGAGCCAGTGTACAGCTTCCAGGTCTTGTGGCCAGCATGACAAAGCCGCTTCTGGCAAACCAGAGCAGCGCACGGAAACGCCATTTACCTTCCCGCCGGAGTGGTACCTATTTATCTACTTGCACTTTGAGGTGCTTTCGAACTGCTAGGTTGGCAGGAGCTGGGAGCTCACCCCGTCATGGGGATTCGAACCACCAGCCTTCTGATCAGCAAGCCCTAGGCTCTGTGGTTTAACCCACAGCGCCACCAGTGTCCCTGCCTCCTGCATAGGCAAGGCTTATTTGACATTAACACAAAGTAGAGCTTTTAGTGTCGTAGGCTCAGTCCTGTGGAAAGCTCTGCCAGCAGAGATTCAGCGGGCACCTTCTTTTTCAACCTTTAAATGTCTGTTGAAAACTTTTCTATGCCACCAGGCTTGTGGCGGCAATTAAAAATACGCCTTTCCATAATGGTTAGTGGGTGGTCTCTGATATTAAATGTTTGTGTGTTTGTCTTATATGTAGATATTGTAAACCGCTTTGATATTTTTCATGATACAGTGGTATATAAAGATTATTATAAATTAACAAGCAAACACACTTTTACTTGTAACAATGGAAGAATGCTGACTGCTCTGCCTCCTGTTCTGCCACAGCTCAACCTCAGGAGCTGACTGAATATGCATTTGTGAATGTATTGACGCGTGGGGATCTCTCCTCTCTCCGTTGGATCGCTTCTCCGCTTCGCCACTTCCACACAACCAATCCCAATGTCCAGCTCTGCAAAGTCTATTATGCATCTCTCAATTTCCGTGACATTATGTTGGCTACAGGAAAACTCTCCCCAGATGCCATTCCAGGTGAGCTGGGGGGGGGGTTCTTTCAAGAGAGACCTCACGATATTTTGGCACTGTGAGTGGCACACTGCCTGTAAGCCGTTTCTTGGGCTTCATGCAAGTGTGTTATCCAGAAGTAAGGGGCACCATGTCTAAAACCAGGCATGAATACACGGGGGAGGGCTCAGAGCTCCGCGGTCATGATTTGCATGCAGAACGTCTGAGGTTCAATCCTCAGCTTCTTCATCCAGTTAAAGAATCTCAGGTAGCGGTTGTTAGCAAAATCCCCTGCCTAAGACAAAGAGCATTCCCAGTTATAGTCAGTACAGGGCTAAATGGTCCGATGACCTAACTTACGGCAGGGTCACATGGCAAACATCTCCTGAGACTGATTTGCATATGCACATTGAACTCCTGTGCCCTGGGCCAAATGGCCTTTCCTCACTTCAATTGTGCTTTCGTCATTCATAGCACTGGATTAACTCTCTTGCCTCACTTAGTATAATTAATTTAATGCAACACCTTGAGCAATATATATTTTTGCAGAGCTTATTGATACTGTATTAGCATGATCATAGTAAGTTCTTATTCTTGCTTTCGAGAGCAAATCAAGAAATGTAACATCATTGGTTACTGATTTGGAGAGGGGAGGGGAAAAGGTGTTAAAAGCATCTGGTCGCTGCCACGTTCCAAACTTTTAGACATCAGGCATTACCTTTTTTCCACGCGTTACACTTTACTGGAGCAGCTTCATGGGGATCATTCCATTCTTTTTCAGGAAACTGGACACTGCAGCAATGCATGTTGGGAATGGAATTCTCAGGATGTGACCCTGCAGGGAAAAAAGTGATGGGATTGCTACCAGCTAAAGGCCTGGCTACAGTGGTCGACGCTGACAAGAGGTTTCTTTGGGAGGTTCCACAAAACTGGTAGGCTAGTTTACATTTTCTTTCATGTGGGGGCTAGGTTACATACACTCTGCCTGATCTGAAGACCTTTTAAAAGCAAATTGGGATTTAATGTAAATAATGCATTGTTAGCAACAGAACTATCTTGTGGCGGTTGGTTTTTTTTAGTAGTATAACTGTTTTTAATTCATTGGCTAGTCCTCTATGACAGAGATGCTATTAGACTCCAACTCCCATTAGTCCCAGCCAGCATAACCCAGTGGTCAAGGATGATGCAAAATAGTGTGCAGCTTCCCCATTTATTCCCTAGGATCTTGCGTGTTCACCCTCCCTCTTCCCCTCTGTAAAAAGAGTTGCAAGAGATGATAACTGGCTCAGAAAATAAATGTTGATACCTAAGAAAGGCCTCTTTCCTTTTCTTCAGGACTCTAGAGGAGGCAGCCTCTGTTCCTGTGGTATATGCTACTGCTTACTATTCCTTGGTGGTCCGGGGTGGCATGAAGAAGGGCGAGACGGTGCTCATTCATTCTGGCTCAGGTGGTGTGGGCCAGGCAGCCATTGCTATTGCCCTCAGCATGGGCTGCCGCGTCTTTACTACTGTGGGTAAGTAGAGAGACTCTTTTTCTAGTCACCCTGGGCCTTATTGTCGTTGTTATGTGCCTTTACTGATCACACATTCAATTGGAACGAGGCATTCATCTTCAGAGGTAGTAGTTTTTTTTTAAGCAATGTTTTAAGAGTGTATGCATCTCAAGTATGCCTATCTTTTATGCCACAGAGATAAACATGGAGGGAGTGATTAAGAAGAAGACTTTTCCTAGTTATTTTTTTTTTGTGGGGGGGGGGGGCAGTGAATTCCTGAATCCCTTCAGGAAGCATGAAACAATCAGCTCTATTCCTCTTGAGTGTTAGCCTCTACAGAAGAAAGTTGCTTACAAAAACAAAATGCTTCTTGTCTGATTTCAGGCTCTAAAGAGAAACGTGAATATCTCCAAAAAAGATTCCCACAACTTGATGCGAATAGCTTTGCCAGCTCTAGAAATACCTCATTCGAGAAACATGTCCTGAAAACCACCAATGGTAGAGGTAATAAAGCCTTTTCCAGGGCTTAAGATTTAATTAGAAGTTGGGTGTGTGTCCATAAATGCAGATTACTTAGTAGGAAGGCAGGATTGTTGCGATGCTGGGTTGTTATATTGTCCCTATTTGGCAGGTGTAGACTTGGTTTTGAACTCCTTGTCAGAAGAGAAGCTCCAGGCCAGTCTGCGTTGCCTTGCTCAACATGGACGCTTCTTGGAAATAGGCAAATATGACCTGTCCAACAACACACCACTTGGTAAGATTTCACTCAGAATTTTATGTTCCTAGTATCATGATAACATGATGCTTGTCTCTAATACATTTTGCAATGAATTTGTGTGGGCGGTGTTTCTGTGGAACTGGCCTCTCTTAAGCCTTGCTCATTGTAATCCAGTAGCTATTACTCCCAAAAATAGCAGTTTCCTTTCAAAGGCTTCTGTTTCTGTCTGTGCCACTGGTATGTGAATTGCTTTTAATATTCAAAGGGAATTTGCTGGTTGTGAAGACCATAGTAGAGTGTAAAGCCCATAAACCTGTGTTGCTCCCCGTAGGGATGGCCCTTTTCTTGAAGAACGTGGCTTTCCATGGGATCCTTTTAGATGCCATTTTTGAAGAGGGAAACCAAGACTGGGAAATAGTGTCCAACTTGCTGACAAAGGGCATAAGAGACGGTGTGGTGAAACCTCTACGGACCACTGCCTTCAACAGAGAAGAGGTAGAAGCTGCCTTCAGATACATGGCACAAGGAAAACACATTGGAAAAGTTGTGATCAAGGTATGGCTGGTAGATCTTTAGAACTGCATTTGTGACCCAAGTGTGTGCAAACTGCGCTAATCAGCTATGGGTGGTGATAGTAAGGCCTAGGAGTGAGAGAGGGAAAGTCACTGGGAGGTGGCGTTAACACTATTTATTATTATTTTTTATTAAATTTGTAAACTACCCTATATCCGCAGGTCTCAGGGCAGGTACAACATAAAATCAAAATATAAAAACACAAAATACATAACAACAACAACAACAACCCAATAACACACACACCCCTCCTCCCCAGCATATTTTAAAAGGGCATTGCATGTTAATCAGCCAAAGGCCTGGTTAAAGAGGGAATGTTTCTGCCTGGCGCCTAAAGGTGTATAATGAAGGCCTTTTTTCACAGGTTTTTAAACAACTAGTATTTTTTATTTGCTACATTTAAACCCCACTTTTTCCACTGCTTCTGGAGGCAGCTAACAATTTTTTAAAATCCACAGAGAAAACCAAACCAGATAACAAAAGTTTGTGTTAAAACTCCAGAGAGAAATAAGATTTTTAAAAAGACATGTATATGAAATTTAAAAGCAGATTAAAACACAGCAGTTGAGAACAAATTGGCTCAGAAGGCCAAAGGCCTGTTTAAATGAAGAATCTTTTTTTCCTGCCAGTAGAAGGTCATTAACTAGTGGGCTGTTTGAACCTCTCTAACAGGGCACCTCAGAAGTGTGGATTAAGTTTATTCTGATTTAGCTGGAGATGCATCTGTTGACACCTTTACTGACAATATATGGGAATCAGTCTAGGACCCACTGTGGGGAATGTGTGAGCAGTTCTAACTCCAAGACTTTGAAGAGGGATTGTTGTTCTCACTGAAACTCAGTGGGGGTTTTTTTCCTAAAAAAAATGTTTAGGGGTACTCTCATTTTCCTACTCATATTGAAATACTGCCCCCTCAATGAGGCCAAACTTAGATTCACAAAATGTTTAGGGGTATGCGTACCCCTGCGTCCTCCCAGGAAAAAAAAACCACTGCTGAAACTTAACATGATATGGGGAGGGGACAGAAATCTGAGGATGTCTATGCTTTTCACTAGACAGAGCTATTCAGCCCTTGCTTTTTCCCAACTTCTGCTTGGCCCCAAAGTGATTACATGTCTAGCTAAACCATTTAGCACCTGCTTCCACTTTATTTATCATTTGCTTCTTGCGTGGGATATCCTTTGCCAGCAGAGCATAAACCAAGGCTATAAAAACAAAAGAGCATGCTTCAGTTTTTTCTGTAGATTATTGTTTTTGATGAACTGTCTGTGCTATCATTTGCAGGTCCACGAAGACGAGAAATGTTCCACAAAGGAAGCTAAGCAAACCCAGCTCTCTGCAATATCCAGGACTTCTTGCCCACCAAATAAGACGTACATTATCACAGGAGGCCTAGGGGGATTTGGGCTGGAGTTGGCTCAGTGGCTGATTGAAAGAGGAGCAAAGAAGCTTGTGCTAACATCTCGTTCCGGCATCCGAACTGGTGAGTTGATACTGAAAAGCATTTGAAAGGAAAGGTTTGAGTTTGCGAGCAGTAGTCAAGAAATTGGGTCAGTTCATGATGTTAAAGAACAATGGTTGCAGACTTTTTTTATAAAAAAAGGAGGGGAAATTATGTGGGTTGAGGTGGGGGAGAGATCCTGAAATGGAGTTATGAAGCATCTAGGTTTAGCACAGGCATCCCCAAACTTCGGCCCTCCAGATGTTTTGGACTACAATTCCCATCATCCCTGACCACTGGTCCTGTTAGCTGGGGATCATGGGAGTTGTAGGCCAAAACATCTGGAGGGCCGCAGTTTGGGGATGCCTGGTTTAGCATAAGAAATTCACAATATGTCTACATAGGTAGGAGCAAAGGCACTTGTTCATCTTTAAACAAAAGGCAACGATTAATCCCATTATTAAGAAAGAAGGGGAAAATACTGACCAGAAACTGAAGCAGTGCAAGACTTCTGATAAGAATAATTGCAATGAGAAGTATACCCAGTGCCCAGTGATTCTCATTTCTAGATTTTCACGATTTGTAGGTTATCAGGCTAAGCGTGTCCAAGAATGGAAACAGCTGGGTGTCCAAGTTCTCGTGTCAACCAGTGATGTCGGGACTCTTGAAGGGGCACAACACTTAATACAAGAAGCTTCTCAGCTTGGACCAGTTGGGGGCATCTTCAACTTGGCTATGGTGAGTGGCCGGTGCTCAAGATTGACATGGCTGTGATAGTTTCTAATCTGCTGTTTGCGTTGGTTGAGCCATGTTAACGGGCAACAATTCTGCAGTATGTTCTGGAAAGGTCTAGACTCCAGAACAAACTTCCTGGTGGTCTCCACATATCATTGGACTCCAGCTCCCATTAAGCCCAGCCAGCATAGCCTGTGGTTAGGGCGGTTATAGTCTAAAACATCTGAAGGGCACCAGTATGGGGAAGGCTGGTTTTGAAGGCAGGAAACTATCACCCCATTAAAAAGAGAAAAGTCATGCCGAGGTGTTGGGGTTATGTTTATGATACAGGAGAAGCAGCAACCACCAAATGAAATGTTAACATACATTTTGTAGTCAGCAGAAAAATTTGAAGGGCAGGGGTTAGGTTCCCTAGTAAATTCCGGGGGCGGGGGGCATGTTTTATTATATATTCTATTAGTTGTCAATGTTGTAAAAGAAGCAATGCATGAGGAGAGCTTATCTGACCCTCATCAGGAAGAATTACTAATTTATATTTCAAAAGTATCTTAGCTAGATTTCTTTGGACCAAACTAGACTTGACTTTAAATGTACGCTTGTATTGTTTAAAAAAATATATAAAGAGCACACACTGGAGGGCAAATACTGAGTGAGAGTTTAACCATACCATTCCTAGCTGCAGAACTACTAATTATCATTCCCCTCCCTCTGCAATGGCTACCATTTGCATTTTTAGACATGCAATTTAAATTTACAACAATACATCCAGGTTGGCTCTTTGTCCAGAATTTGCTATTCTGTTTCCATATTTGTTTTGAAAAGGAAAGCATGATTTGTATCTTGACTTGATGGAGTGGGGGGGACAGATGAGAAAAACACTAATTCCTGGTTTCCTATAGGTCTTGAAAGATGCTATGCTGGAAAATCAGACACCAGAACTTTTCCAGGAAGTCAACAAACCCAAATATTCAGGGACACTTAACCTGGACCAGTAAGTAGCACGTGAAGACTGAATATGAACAACTGTTCTGCTTGATGATACTTAAGATGAGGGAGAGATGAATCTTCGTAAAAATGAGTAACAAATCATCTTCCTCCCCCCCTAGAGTAACCCGTCAAAAGTGCCCAGAGCTGGACCAGTTTGTCGTTTTCTCTTCGGTAAGCTGTGGAAGAGGAAATGCCGGGCAGAGCAATTATGGTTTTGCCAACTCCACCATGGAACGCATCTGTGAACAGCGACGGCATGATGGGCTTCCAGGTAACAGCACAGTCCCTCCAACCCCGAGGAATCTCTTCTTGAAAGTAAAAGGCAAAAAAAAAGATTTTCACAGAACTAAGCATATGCTGCCTGGTGCCTTTTGTGCACCACCAAATCTGTTCTGTCTGCTTGCCCTATTTCGTCTTGTCAAATGCTCTATAAAAACCACCATGCATTATCTCTTCTTTTCCAGCCCTGGCAGTACAGTGGGGCGCTATTGGTGATGTGGGTGTCGTATTGGAGACAATGGGCACCAACGATACTGTGGTTGGAGGGACTCTGCCACAGAGGCTCAGCTCATGCTTGGAAGTTCTGGATCACTTCCTCAACCAGCCTCAGCCTGTCATGTCCAGTTTCGTCCTGGCAGAAAAAGTGTTGGCAAAAAGTGATGGGGCCAGCCAGAAAGACCTCGTGGATGCTGTTGCTCACATTCTCGGTAAATATCACTCTGGATAATTGTGGCAGTTCGGTGATGTTGTCTTCGTTGAAAATCTCCAGTGGTTAGCATAAAACAACTATCCTGATGTGAAATGAATTAACAGCCTGAGCTAGCTATGGTGCTTGTAATGAATCTGCCCAGGAAATTTGCTACACTGTGTAGCTGAGAAGATTTTTACAGTATTTTATTATAGTTCGTGGTAGGGCTGCCATATGTCCGTGTTTTCCCTGACATACCCTGTATTTGTCTGTCGGAAATTACAGAAAATCACAAAAATGTCCAGGAAAACATGGGTGTGTGGCAACCCATGTAGGAACTATCAAAAATTTTTGTGTGGAGAATTCAACAACTTTGTCAAAAAAGCTGAACGACTTTTGTGTCTGGATTTTCACTTTCTGGAATATGCCAACTCTAGGTTCACGCCCACAGTTTTATAAAGGCACACCCTTTGTGTAGATATACAGGAATCGTGAGAGAGAGACAAAGAGAGGGCACACCAAAACAGCAGAAGCATCAGTTAAGGCCTTTTCTTCCCCTCAGAGCTGCTGAAATAGTTGCAAGAGTACCAGCCAAAGAGAGAACCATTTTGAAATCTGATTAACTTCTGCAGATTTAAAACTGCCCTCTTTATGACGCCTGTGCTTTGTTTATATCCACTGTTTCTCACACAATCCATTGCTGTTACTTCAGGATTGTATTGTGCTACTCGCACTGCATCATCTCTCCTGGCCTGATTATTGCCTGCTATGCTTTATCATACTAGAAGACAATCAGTCCTATTGTTCCCTGGGGATGATTTCCCAGAACTGGGTTGCTCTTGAAAAGTTGCGCCATGTGTAGGCTTTAGTAGGGGGAACACAGTGCATTGCAAGTGGATGCAAGGAGGATTAGATGTGGGAGGAAATATGGCCAGAGGTTTGCACAGGAGTGGGTTTTGAAGGTGTGAACCTGCCACCTCCCTCACTTTTGAAACTTGGAAGAGAGAGAGAACGTAACAGAGAACAAAAGTGGGGCAAGGCACAGACTCGGGAGAGCATAAGTGAGACAATTATAGACTGGGGACCAGAATATGGAAACGCTGAGCAGAAACTTGCATGTGAAAAAAAGGAGTAGTTTCCAGTTCAGTTTCCAGTGTTAAGGCTGCCAGTGCCACTGTTTATGTGACCTCATCCATGCGCAAGAGGGTGGCGTCAGCAGGCTTGGGGAACCCCAAGGTTTGCAGAAGTACAAGAAATATTTGCAGGGGAAGAGGAGGGCTTCTAACGTGTAACCTAATGAGGACAAAGTGGCCAAGGGATACTGACTGATCGTAGGAGAGGAATTGTGGAAAACAGGGAGGTGTGCTGGAACAGAGTGCCTGCTCCCCCCAGCAGTATTCTGTTGCTGGTCACATGTGTAAGAGCAATCATATCACCTGCCAAGTCAGCATATTCAAGCATGTTAAACTGCCACTCTTCCTTAGTGGGTACTGTACTCGTTCTCCATCTTTGTGCAAATAAGATTCTAGCCGCAGTGGTGGCATATAATAATAATTTCTCTTTTTTGGGGGGGGGGAGGGGGGCTTCTGTCCTTACCATTCCCAAGAAGAATGTCTCAGTCTTTTGGGGAAAGGTTGTTTTGAATATCTTTTTAAAATTCATTGTAAATTACAGTGGTACCTCCGGTTGTGGATGGGATCCGTTCCAGAGGTCCGGCCGTATCCCGAAGTTTCCGCAACCGGAGGTGCCGCTTCTGCGCACGTGCATGGCACAAAAAAACGCTTCTGTGCATGCACGTGCGCCTAGAGCTCATAATTAATATTATGACCCCACATCCTGTGCCCACTTAATCATACTTGATTTCACAAATTCCTCTTTTGTTTACCACTTTAGCAACAGTTTGTACATTTTTCATAATACTTTTACCTTTTGTATCTAATGAACCCCTTGTAAACTAGGATTATTATTTTTCTGCAAATCTGATTTTTAAAAATCTCTTTTAAACAGTTGCAACCAATCTATTAATAAATTTATTAATTCCTCAGGATTTTTCAACCTTTGTTCCTGTCCTGTAGGATCTAGGATTTCTTTATATGTTAACCATTGTTTATCCATATTTGTTCTTTTCCTTTCAGTGGCTTCAATTGAGGATATTCACATTCTAATAGATTTGTGTACTTTTCCCATACTCTGTTTATTTTTATTTTTCTAATCACATGGTTTCTAAAAGTTTTATAAATATTTGCCTTCCCATACCGTACACAGGCATGCTACCCAAATTATATACCATGTCCTTCCAGATTTAACACTCTGGTATTTTCCAACAATATCCAATCATTTATCCACCATAAACATGATGCCTCAAAGTAGATTGCAAGTAATTTGCAATGTGGTTTCTTCATTTTTCTCCAGGCTGATTTCATTCACACCCTAGCCCTTACATTTTAGACATCTACATTTGTTACATCTCCTGTGTATTCACCAGACGTGCCAACTCCTAGGGGCCGAGGCAGTTTCGGCCCCACCTCCAAGTATTTGTTGTGAGTTCGGCTCTGCTCCCTGGCATTGTGTACACTGCATACGGGCCCCCTCAGTCCCCTTAAGAAGCTGACGCCTCCGGTATTCACAAACTATTCTTGTCACATTGTGCACGGCTTACATGAAACAGTGGGTTATTATGGGGAAGCATTTACAACCCTCCTCTGTCCCCCTCCCTACTTTCTCTACATGCAACTGTCTCTTCCACGATGCTCCAATCCTTTCTTTGAAATAAAGACCTCTTCCCATTGGCGGAGAAAGGGGGGGCGGTCCGCCCCAGGTGTCATCCCTGGGGCGGGGTGACAAATCCCCCCCTGGGTGGATCACCAACGCACCTATAGGGACGCCCATAGGGACGGGACGCGCAGCACCCATAGGGACGGGGTGTGCCGCGGGGCCTCAGCAGCAGGCGGGCCATCCCTATGGGGACCACTTGCCCCGCCCCTATGGGCAGTTTTCCCCGCCCCTGGGTGCGCCGCCCCAGGTGCCCAAGAGGCTTCCTCCACCGCTGCCTCCTCCCCCCGCTTCTCTTGTCCAAAGTCTTATATATTTTTGTTTGTTTGTTTTCAAATAATATTTATTCATTTTATAAAAATAAAGAAAAATACAACAAAGCAACAAAGAAAAAACCAAAAAGAAAATAGAAAAGAAAAACATAACAATAACAACCATCTTTCATTTTACTTCCTTGATTCCCCCCTCACTGGGTCCATTTTTTTAATCCATCTTGAGCAATTTTCATATTATATCTTAAATCATTTTCCATTTATTTAACAGTTTCTTCTTCATTTTCTCTCAATTATTCCTAATCTATAAACATCAATTATCCTTTAACTATAATCCTCAATTAGTCCTAACCCTATAATTAATTTCCCAGCCATCTATCTTCTATTTCACCCCTTGGCCTAAAATTAATTCCCAAAAATATCCATAAATTCAAACATTGCCTCTTCTATCCTAATAACATTTAAACACTTATATCTAATTCAGCCCCCCCCCCCCTGGACTCGGAGTCTCCCAGACGGTTCAGCCAGTTCCATAAGTCAACCCAGTTTCGGACCATCTTAATCAGAAAATAACATCCAATATTACTCCTCACCCGACTCCCACTCTACCACAACCTAACAACCACACTTCCTTCTTCCTCCCCTGCTGTCTCCCCATTTCTGTAACTGCTACACGACTTATATCTTTTTGGTTCCAGCTGACTGACTATTCAGAATACTGCCCACTTCCTCCCACCCTCTTTCAACACTGGCTGCGTTTGTACGTAATGCTAAACGAAATTCAGACCAACTGTCATTAACCTTAACTTTGCTTTCATGAAAAGGTGCTGAGTCATTTAAATGTTGGGAGATGAAATCAGTCAGCTTCAAAATGTTATTTATTAAACTGTCTGGTTTTCAACAAACCATAGTTAATATTGACTGCAGTTTCAAGTTCAGATCTATTAGTAACTGTAGTTAATCTAAAACAGAAGTGGAACTTCCAGTCTTCTCCTTGTAGTCATGCCAAGAGAGGGTGGCTTAAACTTTGCAACTAAAGAATGTTCTGCTCACCAAAGTGACCATCAGACTTCAAAAACTGGTTTCTAAACCACTGGAACATAAAATTTCAAGATAATGCTCAGCCATTTGTATATTTCACTTACATAAATACTGGCTATATAGTGTGGGAGTGTTATACAACAAATGCGGATTCTTTACCTCTGCTTTGACCTAATGTTATTGTTCACTTTTTCATATTATATTCTTATAAAAGTGTATATAACAAATTATCTTACTATTAGTGTGAATTATTCTTTTTACAATAGGCGCAGGTTATTTTTGAATATAGCCTTTAATGTATGTTGATTGTTTCAAATTAAGAAAAACACTGGTCGAATGTTCTGATGGTCATTTGTTTATTCTCATCATCATTTGATGATCTCATTCTAAAATTGCTACTTCGCTCACTTTCCCTCTGTCAACACCATCATTATCATTCTTTCCTAACACACCAGAAATGTGGACATATATTTGAGCTATTACTTTCTCTTGCATTGCACAGATAATTTCCCAGCATTTAAATGACTCAGAACCTTCTGGATCTGCTTGTTTTCTTCTTAGATAACGTAGTAAAGGCCTCATTATATCCTACTTTGATTTTCTGAAATATTCTTCTTTCATATCTGCAACACAACTATTTACATCCTTGTAGTGAATGCAAAATATACTTCTTATAGTTTTCTAGTTTTATACTGCTGCTTAAATAACTTGTGTATCCAACATCTGGCATACTCAGTGTAGTCCCTTTAAAATTAATGGACATGACTGACTTAAGTCCACTATTTTCAGTGACTCTACTCTGAGTATAAATGTTGGCTACCCTTTGCCACCAGTTTTAAAAGGCAAGCATTTAAAAACCCGCATATTTCCTTTTCTCCTTTGGTGACATCCTGCTCCTCTGTCTATGCCAGGCATGGCCAAACTTGGCCCTACAGATGTTTTGGAACTACAATTCTCATCATCCCTGACCACTGGTCCTGTTAGCTAGGGATTATGAGAGTTGTAGTCCCAAAACCTCTGGAGGGCCAAGTTTGGCCATGCCTGGTCTATGCCCATGCAGTCACATGCTTAGCCATAGGAACTCGACTCATGCACAAGGCAAGAGTGCCCTGTGAATACTGAGTGATGAATTTAGCAGACATTTTTTAATTTAGCTCCTGTAACATTCAACCGTGTTCCCCATCATTTATATTTCAGCCTCCTTAGGGCAAAGAGCATCTACCAGTTTGTAAAGCTACCATTGCTTTAAAGTTTAAACAAATATATCCGATAAAATGTTGAGGAAGAGTTTGGGAACTTAGCTGAAGGTGTTGATATAATAGAAATAAAAATAGAAATAGTATCTGAGGAAGTGTGCATGCACAAAAAAGCTCATACCTATGACAAACTTAGTTGGTCTCTAAGGTGCTACTGGAAGGATTTTTTTATTTTTGTTGTTGTCACTGTACCACTTGTTTACAGTGAGATTAAACGAGCCCCCTCCCCCCCCAATCTCTCAGTCCTTGTTACACTCTGTGTGCTGTCGTACGACCACCAACTCCGAACATCAGCTGCAATGTTGCTGTCTTCCATTCAGCAGCCTCACGGCCCATGGGTAGAAACTGTTCTTTAACCTGTTGATGCAGCTTATCATTCTTCTATATCTCCTGCCCGAGGGCAGGAGATTAAAAAGGTACTGGCCAGGGTGTGAGTCATCCCTGAGAATGTTCCTCGCTCTTCTGGGGCAACGGTCTCCCGCGATAACCTCTAGTGGACAGCCCACAATATCGTGCGCTGTCTTTACCACCCTCCGTAGGGACTCTCTGTCCATGGCTGCCAATCCAGCATACCACACCGTAATGCAGTATGAGAGAACACTTTCTATCATGGACCGATAGAAGGAAATCATCAGTTGCTGTCCAACCTTGTTCTTTCGCAAGACCCTAAGGAAATGAAGTCTCTGTTGGGCCTTCCTAACCACCTGGGCTGTATTGACCTTCCAAGTTAGGTCTTCACTAAGATCGACTCCCAGGTATTTAAAGGAAGAGACTCTCTCCACACAGCACCCCCTGGTATAAAACGGGGCTAGCGCCTCTCTCTTCCTCCAAAAGTCCAACACCATCTCATTATTATACAGTTTGAAATAGTGCATCAAATGTGGTTAATGAAAGGAAGGAAATCATATAAAATTGAATACCATGAGAACACAGTGTGGCATCTCCCTGGAAAAATGCATGGCCCTCTCTTCGTTGACCTCTTATCTTATAGGATCATTTTGTTAATTTTAGGTTACAGTTTTATCTGCTACTACTATCTTATTTACTATTTTAATGATTAATGTACTGAAAATTGTTTTTGGTTTTTCTTTTCTTTTTTACTGCTCATTTATTTACTTCTGTATTTTAAAATGTAGCAATCATCTTGGTGAAGGTTTTTACACTAGAGTGGGCTAGAAACCCATTTAAATAAATACATAGCAATGTTGTGTCAGCGAGAAAAAGAGATCTGTGAAAAATTGTTGACAGTTTGAAGGGGCTTGAACAGCAATAAAAATGTTTGTATTTCTTTCTCATAGGTGTTCGTGACGTGAGCAGCCTAAATGCTGACACCTCCCTGGCTGATCTGGGCCTGGATTCTTTGATGGGTGTAGAAGTGCGGCAAACCCTGGAGAGGGACTATGACATTGTCATGTCAATGAGGGATGTTAGGCTGCTTACCATTAACAAACTACGAGAATTTTCTTCAAAACCAGGGAGTACAGACAGTAAGTATGTCTGGTGGGTTAAAATCTGCCCTACTTTGGGTTTGTGGCACTTAAGGGAATGGGTGATGTAGGTAGGAGCTCCCCACCTACCCAGAGAAAGGGTTTTCTGGTTTTCAGGGCCAGCCGTGGTCAGTGCTGTCAATTTTCCCTTTTTTTGGTGGAAAATTCCCTTATTCTGCGCCCTTACTTTCATATCTGGGAGTTGACAGCACAATAAGATTCCCTATCTTCAAATCTGGACGTTGACAGCTATGGCCTTGGCATGACCTGGGTGATCCCTGATTCAGAGCTCCCAAAGCAGCTAAATGGGACTGCCAATTGGATTGGGCCTAAAGAGTCTTTCACCATTTCCTCTTATGCTGTTTGCCCGATCAATACCAGCCCAAAAACTGTTACCAGCTACCTGGGAGCAAGGAAGATAGATGCAACAGCACCTTTATTTTATTGCAGAAGCAACAGAGAATGAGTATTTGTTTCTTTTTCTACATAGTCAACATATAGTCTAGAACTATTGCATATTGTTTGCCCCTGAAGATAACTTATTGAGAAACTGGTTTGATTCCAAAAAATAAAAGCTCATTGCACAATTGATTCTGCATTTGAAAACATATAGGCGGTCCTGGTAATGGGGGGTTTACCCACACCTTCCCAATGAGACTGAATGTGGCATTAACCGATTCATAATCTGTTTCTGTAACTTGCTTTGTTTTTAGCATCATCCCATGAGACAAAAGGCAGTCAACCTGAGCAACCCAGATTGGACTTAAACAACCTGTTGGTTAATCCAGATGGACCAACTGTCTTGCAACTGAATGAGGTGAAAAGCATGGAGCCACCTCTCTTCCTCATTCACCCTATTGAGGGATCTGTCTCAGTTTTCAACAACCTTGTCTCTAAACTTCGTATACCAAGCTATGGACTTCAGTGCACAAAAGGTAGTTCTGTGATGCTTATTGTTTGTCTAATCCAGAAGGCATCCTTCCAAATGTAGCTGGGATCAATTTACATCTTTCACAAACATTCCAATTTGCTGAATACAAGCATATTTTGTCTATGTGTGTGTGTGTACAGGGGGAAGTCTCCATGCCATAAGACAGGTAAAAAGGTAAAGGGACCCCTGACCATTAGGTCCAGTCGTGACCGACTTTGGGGTTGCAGTGCTCATCTCGCTCTGTTGGCCAAGGGAGCCGGCATACAGTTTCCAGGTCATGTGGCCAGCATGACAAAGCCGCTTCTGGCGAACCAGAGCAGCACACGGAAACACCGTTTACCTTCCCGCTTGGAGCGGTTACTATTTATCTACTTGCACTTTTGATGTGCTTTCGAACTGCTAGGTTGGCAGGAGCTGCGACCGAGCAACGGGATCTCACCCCGTCGCGGGGATTCGAACCGCCGACCTTCTGATTGGCAAGCCCTAGGTTCTGTGGTTTAACCCACAGCACCACCCACATATATGGTGATAATTTACCACTGGAATAAGGATTCCTTTGGGACAAAACACTTATTCCTTTAATTTGTGGAGGAGAGCACCAAGTCAAAATGGTATATTTTTAAGCAGTCCTTCCCCAGCTTGGTGTCCTCCAGATGGTTTTAACTACAACTCCCATCAGAGCCAGCCAGCAGGACAAATTGTTAGGGATGATGGGATTTGTAGTCCAAAATATCTGGAAGGCGCCAGGTTGACAAAGTCTGCTTTAAAACATAGAAAGGGTTCCAGAAAGAGGGGAGGCTGAAATTAGCCATGATGGTTGATTATGAGCCTGTTCCTCAACCATGTAGGCAGAATCCAGACGTCTGCTTTGCATTTAGCATGTAGTAAATTACAGAATTCAGATTTCTACAACTATATAGGGTAGGTTCCCCCCCCCCCAAAAAAACCCTGAGGTTAACTTTCACTTAAAAACATACATGCACATATAAGCACAAGTATATAAGGCTCTTCATAGAAAAAATGTTACAAGAAGTGAGCATCCACTGCCAAAGGCTCAGAAATAAACAAGTCCAGACTGAATTTACCCCATCCTTCCATCTCTGCTGTTCATGACAAGAATGATCCATATTCTTAAAAAGTAACAATTTTGAAACTGTAGAAACTTGTCTGATTTATTTCAGTTCCACAGTTTGGAATTTTGGCTCTTTAGAGCAACGTTCTAAAGATTGTGACCATGATCATCCATAGCCTGATTCTTCTCCTCATTTCACCCCTTCTCACTACTAGCTGCTCCTGTGGACAGTATACAGAGCCTGGCATCCTATTACATTGACTGCATAAAAAAAGTGCAGCCAGAAGGCCCCTATCGGATTTCTGGATATTCCTTTGGTGCCTGTGTTGCTTTTGAAATGTGTCGTCAGCTTGAAGCTCAGCAGAATCCCTCCCATTTACCCAACAGCCTGTTCCTGCTTGATGGTTCTCACTCCTATGTAGCAGCACATACTAAGGTAAGAGACCAATGCAGCTACAAGAGCCACTTGGAAAAAAGATTACACTTCCATGTAGGAATAGCACGCAACCATGTATTTTGTTGCATGTGCACATAATGGTCCGTACGTGAATTGCATCCCATTTCATGTTGAATCAATTTCTGTAATGCAAGCTGGAGACCAAACTGACCTAGGGTTTTTTTTGTGTCACTTCATTGCCTGGCACATTGTTCTTTGGAAGGCAAACCTATTTTCTGCCAAAATATACCCATTAGAAAGTTCTACCCAAACCATTCGTCTGAAAATTAGCAGTTATTTTGCTCATTTTCTGCCTCCCCCCCCTTAAATTATACCCAGGTGGAGATGAATCAGCGTACAGGGGGGAGGTTCAAAAAGTATCTACATGGTGCCTAGAGAATAACTTGCACCTAAATATTAGCAAGACAAAGGAGATGGTGTTGGACTTTTGGAGGAAGAGAGGGGAACTAGCCCTGTTGTATATCGGGGGGGGGGGGTGTTGTGTGAAGAGAGTCTCTTCCTTTAAATTCCTGGGAGTTTACCTTAGTGAAGACCTCACTTGGAAAAACAATATAACTCAGGTGGTTAGGAAGGCCCAACAGAGACTCCACTTCCAACAATTGATGACCTCCTTCTACCGGTCCACAATAGAAAGTGTCCTCTCATATTGTATCACAGTGTAGTACGTTGGCTTGACAGGCACGGACAGAAAGTCTTTACGGAGGGTGGTGAACACAGCACATGATATCATGGGCTGTCCCCTGAGCCCGCTAGATGACATCACAAGGGATTGTTGCCTTAGGAGAGTGAGAAAAAGTCTCAGGGATGATTCACACCCTGGCCAGCACCTCTTTAATCTTCTACCCTCGGGCAGGAGATATAGAAGTATAATCAGTCGTACCAACAGGCTAAAAAACAGTTTCTATCCGTGGGCTGTTAGGCTGCTGAACGGAAAATAATATAGTGCAACTGACTTTCGGGGTTGGTGTGTTGTGTGACAAGCACACAGAGTGCAATGAGATTGAGTGGTTTTTTTGGGGGGGAGGCTTGGTTAATTTCGTTGTACACAGTGACAATAAAGGTATTATTTTATTTTATTTTAGGGTACATTTCAAATGATAGCTGCTACCTGGCAGGGCTTAACAGAGTGTCAGGTCCACTGACAGTGGCAAATTGTGGCACCAGTCTAGAGCTGGTACAATGAAGAGAGCTGAATCGGGTCCAATGCCATCACATGATAGCAGTGAGACCAGCTCAGAATCCATTGGATGCCAAGCCCCTTTCTCTCCCCCCCCCCCCGAATGCCCTGTGTGGGGACTTTCTGCAGTCTACAAGTTGCATAGATCCCACTGGATATTAGTGGGAGGAAAAGGGAGCTCCACACTGGTTGAGTGACACTGTTGTCGCTCAGCAAGAAGAGGCTGGTGGAAGCAGGCAGGGCTGGGAAGATCCAACCCACCTCCACCGAGCCTGGCACAAAGGGGTTTGGGCTTGTGCCTTTGCTAAAATTCAGTTCTGTGTCTAAGACTATTTTAACGTGAATTTTCTGGTGCTCCGTCCTCTCCCACCAGAGCTACAGAGCCAAGCTAACTCCAGGAAACGAGGCTGAAGCAGAAACCGAAGCATTGTGTGCCTTTGTTCAGCAGTTCGCTGGCATGGAATACAATAAGGTAATGCTCTTTGGCACTGTTCACAGCTGGGGGGGGGGAAGAAGCACACTTTGCTCACAACAGTTTTCTCTTTAGAAACTGCACCTTGTAGTAAAGCTTTCCTGTTTGTACCGTTTGCAGTTGCTGGAGATTCTTCTACCCTTACCAGATCTGGAAGCTCGTATAAGCACGTCTGTTGATCTGATAACTCAAAATCACAGAGACCTCAGCCACGACGCCCTTGCCTTTGCTGCTGCTTCCTTTTACAAGAAACTGAAGGCAGGAGACGAGTATGTGCCTCAGAGCAAGTATCATGGCAACGTGATGCTACTGAAAGCAAAGGCCCACAATGAGTATGGAGAAGGTCTTGGAGAAGACTACAAGCTCTCAGAGGTTAGTAACAATAACAGAAGAAACGGGAAGGTTTTTTGTGGATTTTCACCCACCACAGCCCTTAAAGTAACAAAGGTCCATCATCTAATTATGTGTGCTTTTAAGTCCCATTGAAACCAACAAAACGAGCTTGCTTTATGGTTTGCAGCCATCTTCTATACATCTCTGCCCCTCACTGAAAACTGAAGTGCTCCTTAACAGCACATGATGTAGAGCTCAAATGCTTGATGCAACTCCTCATCTTTATTTTCTGCAAGTATTTTTCTGGCCTACGAAGCAGCAGCAGCAGCTAAATATTTAGTTTGCTAGGTTATGTAATGATTATCCCAAAAGAAAAGGGTCTTAGGCCTTGCTTGGCATGTCTTTGGCTGTGATTGATTTAAAGATGATGAAGAAAATGTGGAAAGTAGTGAAAAGGGTCATTAGGAGTTCCTTCTTATCCTCCTGAATGGAAAGGCAGAAAGTGTATGAAACTTTAAAAAGTGTGTGTGTGTGATGTTCTCTTTTATATCTTTGTGCCCTGTGCAGGTCTGTGATGGAAAAGTATCTGTCCATATTGTTGAAGGGGACCATCGCACGATCCTGGAAGGAGATGGTGTTGAGTCAATTACTGGGATCATCCACAGCTCGTTGGCAGAACCTCGGGACAGTGTTCGAGAAGGCTAGATACTTGAGAAACTTTATTGTCATTGCTAGAGAGAAGTCAAAGCTAACCCTTAGGACAACCCCAAGGAACTCTTCCTGTAATCCATCATGTCATCTGCTCCGCAGCCAAGTCTAAGATGTCCAAATGACCAGAGTCCCCACTCCCCTCTCTCTCCAGTACAGTGACATTATTTTTGCACTGTTGCAAGGACCTGTATCGATGGGCAACATTTTACACCATTTGCAGTACACACACAAAAAAGAATTAGCAGACTGTGTGTGTGTATTTTGTGCTTTGTATTGTATTGTATTGTTGTCTAGACGTATTCCAAAGGATAGATAAACTGACCAAGCCTAGGGAGTAAGGAGGGAAGCTGCAACTGATTTTGGAGGCACATTTGTCTGTGAAGGAATCAGTTCTGTAGCAGTATCAGTAAGTTAATTCCATTGAGGCTTTTTTGTAACTATTATTTCTAATCTGAAATATTCTAGATATTTATTTTATTGTTACTTTATTAGAGGCTCACTGTTTTAATTTGTTATTGGCTAAATGATAAGGACAAAATATTTGATTGTGGAGTATTTTCTTCCCCCTGCGGCTGTTTGGTTGCCTCATTTTTACAAATTTAAAACCAAAATTCATCTTTAGAACAATGTGGTCATTTGGAATGGAAGATAGATTCCTATGATAAGCACCACCTTTCTCTACAGAGAGGTGAAGCTGCTTCTGCTATATTGCTGGTCCCATATTCAGTCTTTGCTGGAAGAGAATCCAAGCTTGGAGCATGTACAGGGTCTTTTCCTTAGCAGAGATTGGGGGCAACTTTAAGATAATTCCTGCATTCATCTGGAAAATGCATGGATCAGATGTATACAACTTTCTGCACCCAGTGTGGTAATCCCCCCCAAATACTTTCAGTCTAGCTTCTTAATTCCCCCCACCCCATTTGCTGCTTCAAGGGTTGCTCAGACTTCATATGAGTTCTTGTTGACAAGAACCTGATTTAATCCTCCCACAGCTCTCTCCCCGTCTCATCCATCCAAAAAAAGAAGTCTGTAGTAGTTATGAATATTTGCCTAAAACCCCTTTGGAAAAACAAAAAATGGAAGCAGTAAGCCTTTTCTTGCCTCATCTGTGTTGGATATGCTTGTAGAGGAATCGGAGCATCTTTGCTGCAACAATGATACAGAGGAGACACATGGAGCAATCAGCATCCAGCAGGATTGTTGTGCCTCCCCAAACTACTTTAGAATCCAGGTTCTCTGCTGGATTATTTTAATTAGTGCTGGGGCATAGAGATTGCACACAGGTTCCATACCTGCTGGGAGCTGGTTGGCTAGGTGATCCTCTGTGGACAGGCAGCTTAGTGGCTGGTTTTAGTTTTTAATTTTAAGGAAAAATTCCTTGGAAATCTGAAATGTAAAATGAATATGTTTTCAGATCAAACCTGTTCTGTTTTGTGTGTGTGTGTGTTTTCATTTTCATTTTTACATTCCTTTGGTGAAAAAGCTCTGGAGGCCCCTTTCTTTTGTGGCTCTCCTGGAATTAAAGGTGACTTAAACTCTGCCATGGCTTTCCTTGACTCTTATTTCTATATTCTATGCTTATTAATTTTTACTTGCATTTTCCATTCCTTTCTGGTGGAGAGAGATACACCCCCAATTTATTCAGGTACTATAGCTTGGTGGCTGCAAAAGGCCTTATCCAAGTTCATTGGACAGTGGCTTCCTCTTGCTTTGATGCCTCATGCATGTATAATCAAATAACTATGCTACATGGCTGGAAATCATGTAGTCTCAAATGTTCCTCTTAGTTCTTTCTTCTTTTGTGGTTTTTAGAAGCTCATCAACTTAACTGCCTTCATTTCCCCATCAATGGAACAGGCAGGGCTAACCACCATGCCAGCTGTTTTGAGAACTGTATTTACAGGAAAAATTCTTCCAGGGGACACATTTGAGTAGGTTTACAGTGCAATCCTATACATTTCTATTCAGAAGCAAGTCCCACTGAGTTTAACAGGGTTTCTTCTCAAAATGTTTTTTTGGGGGGGATTGCAGCCTTAGTAAGCCAGCATCCCTGAAGAGATGGAGGTACGAGTACTGTTTAAACCAACTTACTTGCAGGAGTTAATCTGTGTGCCATAGGCAAATGATCTGTAATAAACCTAAAAACTAGAGTGAAATCTTTCCAGTAGCGAGGCTAGTTCTGAATTGTTTTTACTCTGAAATCCGAAAATGTGGGATTCTCTTGGGCTGCTCTCAAAATCTTTAGGCATTACACATAACATTACCACCGTAATCCTATATATATATATATATATATATATATATATATATATATATATATGCTGAAGTAAGCCCTATTAAGTTCAATGGGGACTTGCTCTCAGGTAACTTTGCCTAGAACTGTGGCCTAAACAGCACATTTGAGCATCAAGCATTGTTTGCACTGTTCATGTTAATACAGGGTTTCCCCAACCTTGGATTGCCAGCTGTTTTTGGACTACAATCCCCATCCCTGACCACTGGTCCTGCTAGCTAGGGATGATGAGAGTTGTAGTCCAACAACAGCTGGAAAACTAATTTGCACTCAATCCCAAATTTGGTGAGGGAGCCCCTACCCACGTAAGCACTGCTCTAACCTTTAAAAGGAAGGAATGAACATACATTAGGAGTGGTACATGCCATTTTGACACCACAACACCCCCCCGCCCACCCCACACATATGTGCACTCATCCTAAATTATAGTCTAAGTCTCTAAGATGTCTCTCTTCTGAAGAGAAATGTCTCTATTGATAGAAATGAAATATATACTTCTGAATTAAGGTCAGGGCATGTTTTCAAGGGCTTAGGTTTGGAGTGTCCTAATTGGTTATTTAAGCATTTCTATACTGCCTTTCAGAACAACAAAAAAATTCTCCCAAGCACTATAAAAACATCATTGTTTTTATTTTTAAAATATTCAAAGTAAAAGTGAAGAAAGCATGCTTAAAGGGACAGGTTTCAGTTCTGTGTGCAATGGGAAGGACTGGGAGAAAGAATGTGATTTTACAGATCACCCCGGATTCCTTAGCGGTGGATTCCAACACATCTAATTTATCCTGCACTGAGTTCATGAGGATTTACTCCCAGGTTGCTGTATAGGATTGTAGCCTAAGCCTACTTAATAGCTGAGGCAGCCTTGAATCCATACTGATTAGGCATTATATAAAGGAGCCAATTTGCAGTAATTAAACCAAAAGTATAGTGTTTTTATTATTAGAGAGCATTACTTATGGCAATTCTTGTTCAGGCTGCTAGTTGTAACATTGGGATACAGAATGCATACTTGCACTGAGATGTTTGGGAGAAGGAAAGATAAAAGTTCTTGCATTATTTATTTCAAAACAAAAGCTATAATTCAGGAATGTCTAAGCTTTACTATGTCCCATGTAAACTTTTAAGTGGTCCCATGATGAGTGGAGTCTGCTTAAATAAACAACTTACCGGAGTCTGTATTGCGTCATAGCTCCCATTAGTTTACTGTTCTAGTTAGAGGTACCCTGTAGTTAGCCGTGTTGGTCTGCCGTAGTTGAAACAAAATTTAAAAAATCCTTCCAGTAGCACCTTAGAGACCTAGCTGGTCTCTAAGGTGCTACTGGAAGGAATTTTTTATTAGTTTACTGTGATTAATGTATCTAATCATATCTAGCTGTGCCAACAGCTAGCATTTGATAATACCCATGCATGTTTTTAAGTGTGCATTTATTTTGCTTATACAAAATTGAGCAATGCTGCCACCTGTTGACACTGACGCAGAGAAGAAGAGTCAGCACCACAAGTCATGAAGGCCCCAGGCCCCAAGACCAAGCTGGAGCCTGAGCTTGTCAGTTGGGAGCCCCTTGAATCACATACTCCTGAACAAGGGACCCCCCCCCCAAAAAAAAGCCAGGTTCCTCTGAGGCTCCCGCTCCCTCTACGCTAGGAATCTCACGCTCCCCAGTGCCTGCTTATCACCACAGGCAACACACCAGGCAGGATCTAACAGGGCGGCAGAGTGCTATGCTCTTTAAGGTTCTTAGGTCTCATGAAATAGATAAGAGTCTGAGAAGGGTAAAAGCCAGGAGGAATACATAAGGGCTCAGTGGAAACAATTTGTCTGCTAGGAACTACCCAAGGTCTTGCAGTAACTGCCTGGCCCTACTGGCTAGCCCATGGGTAGGCAAACTAAGGCCCAGGGGCTGGATGCAGCCCAATCGCCTTCTAAATCTGGCCCATGGACGGTCCGGGAATCAGCGTGTTTTCACATGAGTAGAATGTGTCCCTTTATTTAAAATGCATCTCTGGGTTATTTGTGGGACCTGCCTGGTGGTTTTACATGAGTAGAATGTGCCCTTTTATTTAAAATGCATCTCTGGGATATTTGTGGGGCATAAGAATTCGTCCCCCCCCAAAAAAAAAATAGTCCGGCCCCCCACAAGGTCTGAGGGACAGTGGTCCGGCCCTCTGCTAAAAAAGTTTGCTGACCCCTTGGAGCCTGATTGATTGAGTACAGGCAGCCCGCTGTTTACACATGTTCACTATGTGAGTGACTGTATACTCGGAAACAGTGCTTTTTTTATTGGGAGACGCAGGGGGACACATACCCCTAAACATTTTGTGAATCTAACGGGAGAAGAAACTTAAAATGTTTTAAAAGTAAGTTTCTTCTCTAGCACGGTGAATTGTCAGTTCCATTGCTACCCCGGATAGCGGCATCATTTCCTGAGTCTAAGACGGAATGAGAGTACCCCTTAACAATTTTTAGGGGGAGGAAACCACTGCCCAGAAGTGACCCGGAAACAACAGAAAGACGTCACTAGAATGTTACTAAGAGGGTGGAGGTGGAATGGGGTGGGGGCAGACAGGGCACAGCTGAGTGGAATGGGGGTGTTTGCAGACTTTTTCAATGGGTTTCACTTATACACAATTTCACTGATATGCATGGTGCCTCAGAACGTAATCTCCATATAAATGGGGAGCACCTCTCCTTCCACCAAGCCTCATCTGTCCTCCTGGGTTCCTGCTTGGTCAGTTCAAGTCGGTCCACAGACTTTCACATTGCAGAAAACAACCATGCCCAAACTCAAACAGTTTCTTCTCTTCTCATTATATGGAAACAAATACAAGAAAGCCATTAACAGTACATTTTTCATTGTTAAAATGTAAACAAGATTAGGGCAAAATGAAAACCAGTAGCTCTTAACAAGTCTGTAAAAGTTGCTTACAAACTGTTCTAAATTGGAATACAAACTTGACAACTGATTCACCTACATGAAAGCATGTACTTATGACCAGGAAGGCCCACACTAGGTACCAAATGAAAACACAGGGCCAGCACAGGAAGTGGTATCCCTGTGTTGAGTTCTCCAACAGTCCCTTCTTACATATAGTATGATCTCTCACCCATAGCACAATGTTACCACATCATGCATTTTCCACTTACTGACTGCTGCTGATAGGGACAAGAAAATGCACAATACAATGACCTCATCATGTAGTAATAGAATAAGTGTGACTACACCTTTTGGGAGATCAGAGGAGCACTTGAGACGGGTGCTGAACAGCGGCAGTCCTTTCATCTCTAGTATTTTCGGTTCTACCCTTGACTCAACAAAGGTGGGAATAAATAAGTATTACACACACACACATGCACATGCCTAAATTCATAGGCAGCATACAAAGGCATAATCTCACAACCCAGGAAAGGGTGGGGAGGGAGTTTGGCCCTTTCCCTAGCTACCCCATGCAGCCACGTTCCACTCTGCTATTATTGCAACCAATGTCGAAGGAAACAAAACCACATTTTCCCTACAGCACTACATGCCTTATTATCATTATTGTAGGGACGCAGGTGGTGTTGTGGTCTAAACCACTGAGCCTCTTGGGCTTGCCGATCAGAAGGCCGGCAGTTCGAATCCCCGCAACGGCCAGTTCCTCCCAACCTAGCAGTTCGGAAGCATACCAGTTGCAAGCAGTGGAAAGGTAAATGCGCCAGTAGTGGTTTAGTCCATGATCCATGATCCATGCGCCAGTAGTGGTTTAGTCATGCTGGCCACATGACCCAGAAAAACTGTGGACAAACGCTGGCTCCCTGACCCCATAGTCGCCTTTGACTGTACTTAACCGTCCAGGGGTCCTTTCCCTTTCTTTTTTTATTATCATTATTAATTGAATTTATATACTGCCCTATACCCGAAGAGGTCTCAGGGCGGCTCACAGAACAAAATCAAAATATAAAACCGCAAAACATATAAATCAAAATAAAAGCAACAACCCAATAACATCTCCAACCCCCCCTTGTGTTGAACAATTCTCTGGTGTTTTTTGCCCCGGGGTATTCTGCTAACTCAAAGAAACCTCGCTGCCCGCTCCCGCCGTCGTTGTGAGAGCTTTAAATGCACAGCTGGCATAAGGCGCTTCCTAGCATGGGCGAACCTGTCCGCTAGGGGGAGGCCGGGAGGGGCCGGGTTTCCGCGCGGCCCCTTTCCGCCCGCGCCTCCGTTTCCGAAGGAGCCCCGTTTGAAGTTGCACCGCCGCTGTGCCGGTCGGAGTGGGATGGCGAAGGCGCCGTCCGGTTGTCTCAGCGCCCTGCCCGGGGCTCTGCCTCAGTAGGAACCAGGTACCGGAGCGGGAGAGAGCGGAAGGCTCGGGCTCGGGCGCCGTGTACTCTGGAGGGCAGGCTGCCGGGCGGGAGGGCGCGGCTCCCGGCCTAATTTCTCGGGGGCGGCCGCCCTGTTTGAGCAGCGCTAGGCTGGGCGCGTTTTAGAGCCGAGCGGCAGGGAAAGCCTTGTGGCCCCGGAAGGTCCTCCGCCCGGCAGGTGCCTCGCCTTCTTCAGCGCAGCTCCTTTTCTAATGCCAGCCTAGAAAGGAGCGCGGAACCGGCCCCTGTTGCTCTATTGCAAGGGGGGGGGTATATTGCTAGCGCCATAGAACAGCTGCTCTTCCTTTTATTTATCTGACCATAAGAACATGCAAACCTACCTAGTTTGGATAGGGGAGCCTCCACTGCAGGGTTGTTGTTGTTTTTGTTGTTTTACGTTTTCATTTATTCCTTTGTATTTTATGCCGCTTGCTTGTAGTAAGACCTCCTTAGACTCCGTAGTAAGACACGTTTAAATGTTGAATAAAAGCAGTTTAAAACAACTTGCATCTTTAATTAAAATGAACAGTTGACAAAAGAGAGAGAGAGAGACTAAAACACACTGGCAATAGCCTTGCCTCCACAAAAATGTGCTTTCCGTATAGTGTGTAAGCAAATGGATAAAGCCGTAATCAAAGCAAAGTAGGCAAACTGAGCAATCTGCTTGCTCTAAGCAAATCAATGTACTTTCAGTTCCCTGCTTTAAACAGCATTGGTAAAATCCCAGTCCTCTGTGCCTCGCTGCAGTCTAGTTGGAACTTAAATGCTGGCACCATGATGACAGAATAGCAGGGGTGGGGAGAGACAGGTGAGCCGCAAAGGTACAGCTGGGTTGGCACCTTTGTCACCATTGTGCTTCCACCAATGCTGCTGTTTTGGACTTAGCAAAATAGAAGGCTGAGGAGGAGGGAATCAGTGGCAGAGTAGGATGATTTTTGGGCGGCTGTCCCGGGCTGTCCCAATGCAGCCTGCCTAAGCCACAGTTTGGCCAAACCTTTGGCATGTATATATTTGTCAGCTCTGTAGTGGACTGATGTGAGGCAGCAGGTGGGTATCCCCAGCCTTGCAGGTATAGTTTCATAGGACAGAGGGAGTGGTATAACTATCACTTACCCTGAAGCTTTGGTCCACAGCCCCTTTTTCTTGCAATACTTTCGCCCATGTGAATGATGTAAGGATAAGAAGATGAAAGTGTTGCATTGGTGCTATTTGTATAGTAGTGTCTCAATATAACATCACTTTTGAGCATTGGCTTGCATACAGTAATATCAAAAATATCAAAATGAGTGTTGCTGTGATGTTGTGAATCCTTTTTTGCAATACTATAGTGTCAGACAGCTCACACTGATGTTCACAGAATCATAAAATGATCATAAAATATAAAAAGACAAGTAGGAAATGCAGGATATTCCAAAATATGGGATACTGTGTAATCCTGTAAAAGAACTCTTATTTGCTCTTGCTCTTCACTAACAATCACCTAGAAGAACAAAGAAGAGACCTGTAAGTATTTGAATTGCACATTACAGGGCTCTACAAACATTTATTCTTCTTGCATTATTTTCTTTTGCGTGGGTTTTTTTTGGGGGTGGGAGGAAGGGTTCCCCAAATGTTTTGTGCATTTTTTAAGCATGCCTACTGCAGAGAGCTGTGTATGGAACAAAGCTAAAAGCCATATAAACTGTTGCTTACTTACTAGAATCTATTAGAGAACTTTTTGTTTCCATTTTCTTCCAGTCAAGAGAAGATGCCCAAACTTGAGGGCTTTGAGTTCTGGAGAAACACGCTGAAAGGTGCCCGTTTTGTGGTTGCTCCCATGGTGGATCAGAGTGAACTAGCTTGGAGACTGTTAAGTCGCCGTCATGGAGCCCAGCTATGTTATACCCCTATGCTGCATGCTCAGGTCTTTGTCAGAGATGCCAATTACCGTAAAGAAAACTTGTATTGTGATGTGTGCCCTGAAGATAGACCTTTGATTGTGCAGGTAATAGCTATCACATAATTTCGCTTTATATTTTTATGTTGTCCTTTAGTGGTGGCTTTTGGAAGAAATGGCTTTAAAATAGCTAGTGTTACAACAGCCATTGTAAAATAATAATTGCACATAACCTTAAGAAGGACAAGAAGATGCATGTCTAGCAAGCCAAACTCTCCCCTTCTGGGTCAGGGAATGGAGGAGTTGACACAAATGGACTGCCCAGTCCAAGCCCTGCTGTGCTCATGTCAGAATGTCAGAAAGCAGGGGCTGTGTCTTCCCCTCCCCCACCCTTTGACTTAAAAAGAAAGTAATTCCTTCCCTTTGTTCTCAGTGGCTTATCACACCAACTTCAGGGCTGGCATGTTTTCCCTTGTTCTAGGGGCGTATCAGGCTTTGATTCTAGCAGATCTGTTGCCTCCCCTGATCCCCCACCCCAGAATGCCTCCTTTTTGCCCTCTCCAACATCAGAGCACCAAGAGCAGAGGAGGGACTTTAGTTAGGAGGGCTCTGTGGGGGCACCTTCATCTCTGTCTATGGACAAAGAAATTGCAAATTCCTGTGGTCCCCAAGGATGCCCTCCGAAGGACCACTGGATTCTGCTCTTAGGCTTCTGCAGTTGGAGTGCTTTCCGTGTTAGAGGTACATTTCGAGTATGTTTGTTTGGTTATGCAAGCTTGTATCATCATAAGAATAGAAACCTTACCATGATTGATCAAGAAAAACTATTCCTTTTTGTGGCCATTGAGCACTCCTTGTTTATAATTATCATTGTTCACTTTTCTCATCTGATGTCTAGACATGCATTTAATCCATTTAGATCTTTGTGGGAGGGCTAAAATGAATAGTAACAGGATATGAAACAGTGTGCTGCAGGATGTGAGAAATTAGTATGGAAACTACAGGGAAGATTACTACATAGGCGTAGGTTCGGGAAAATGATCTTGGCATTAATGACAATCCTAAGTAGTAAGGAGCTTAATTGAGTAGTACTGAAGGAGCGTCTCCACCCCCGTCGTTCAGCCCAGACACTGGGGTTCGGCTCCGGGGGCCTTCTGCCAGTTTCCTCACTGCAAGAAGTAAGGTTACAGGGAACCAGGCAGAGGGCCTTCTCAATGGTGGCGCTCACCCTGTGGAATGCCCTCCCACCAGATGTCAAATAAATAAACAACTATCTGACTTTTAGAAGACATCTGAAGGCAGCCCTGTTTAGGGAAGTTTTTTAATGTTTGAAGTTTAGTTCTGTTTAATATTCTGATGGAAGCCGCCCAGAGTGGCTGGGGAAACCCAGCCAAATGGGTGGGGTATAAATAAATTGTTGTTTTGTTTTATAAACGCATTGTCATACTTGGGTGTTAAAGTTGCCTCTCACTTATTCTTTGGCTTGTATGCCTGTTTCACAGTTCTGTGCCAATGACCCAGAAGTGTTTGTCCAGGCTGCCTTGTTGGCTCAAGATTACTGTGATGCCATTGACTTGAATTTGGGGTGTCCTCAAATGATTGCAAAAAGAGGTATGTGCAAACCAAAACCTTAAATAATTTGGATGGCAATGCTGTGCACACTTATATGGGTGGAAGCCCCATTAAACATAGTAGGATTTGCATCTTAGTAAAAGTGCATAGCATGGCATTACTTAATGCTCTTGAGCAATTCTAATCTGGATTAATTTGTGAAACTTTACAGTCCAGTCTTAGACATTTTTACTCAGACGTTGAACATTAATTACCATCCAGTGAGTGAGTGTGTTTAGGGTTGCAGGCTTGATTTGTGCAGCAGACTCTGAATCAGTCCTTAATGTATATGCATTTTAAACCTCTCATAAAGTTCAAGTGCTCTCTCATGTAACACCCTGCTGGTGCCTTATAATTTAAGCTTTTTATATTTCTCTAATTTGAAAGACTATTAAGGAAACAAAGGAAGCAGATTCTATAGTCAGATAATGGAAGGACAGATCAGGCTTATAGGAACTCTAGTTGGTGTGAGCAGAATATGAATGTAATTAGAACTCTCTGTGCTGCAAATTTCAAATCCTTGCAGTTCTGGCATAAAGAGTGAGATAATAGTTTGTTACTTTGTTTATTTTCTAAATACATTTTGAAAAACAATGTTATGTTTCCCTTTCCCTGCCTAAGTAGAAACATTACTGTGGGTCTACAGCTATAGTTTTCATCTACAGTGGAACCTCGGTTTACGAACACCTCGGTTTACGAACTTTCGGTTTACGAACGCCGCGGACCCATCTGGAACGGATTAATTCACTTTCCGTTACTTTCAATGGGAAAGTTCGCTTCAGTTTATGAACAGACCTCCGGAACCAATTGTGTTCATAAACCGAGGTACCACTGTATACAGTACAGTACTTGCCTGTTTTATGTTGAAAACTTTCCTATCAATGTGTCTCTACTAGGCCGTGATTTTATGGGTGGTTTTTCTTTGTGTGTGTGTTTGTATGTAGGTCACTATGGAGCATTCTTGCAGGAGGAATGGAAGCTTCTTCAGAAGATGAGTAAGTCCATGATGCTCTTGAGAAAGGAGCAGGAGAAGAGCAGAATAAATAAAAAATGCAAAGGATTGTCTTTGGAGCTCATAACAGCAGGACTTGTCATCCACCAAGCAGGGCATTAATTTTGTTCCTTGACACAGGATATGATGGTTCACTGTATACTATTTGTCTAATTTTTTTGCAAGTTTCTAGCTGTTCACAAATCTGCAGCTGTGTTGAAGCACACAAACATGGTCTCTGCTTATGATCCAGAGTATAAAATGTGGAATTTGCAACCTCGTGTTCAGTGGCTCTGAAAATAATCATGTAGGTGTAAATGGAGCTGTCACCTGTTTATCAATGGGATTATCAGCACTTTGCTATTGGGAGGTTGTCACGCACACAGACTCTGAAGCCTAATCCAGTTTCAGGAGTTGGCGACCAGAAAAAGCTCTGAAGCAACCAAAACTGAGCTTGGCAGGCTGGAACGCAACTTAATGTAGTTTATTCTAATATCCTGTCTAACCTGTAGCATTGTCATTTGACTGTTGTGCTTGAACCTGGGAATCCCAACCAGTTATGACACATAATATATTGTCTTTGGCAGGTTGCTCTTAATCTACTTTAGCAGATTGTTGTGAAACTTATAAAAAAAGAGTTTTGTGGAGGAAAGACAGGATGTAAATATAACAGCTATGCATACGCAGTGTGCATTATTTAATTTTTAAATTTAAAAAGGAGACAGCATTTTTTAGAGGTCAGTTGAGGTGCATTGTTCATTACTGTATCAAAGAAGTGAAAAAAGGAAGGTAAAGCTGTTGAGAAGGGTGGTAAATGAAAAAGAATCCCCTGATATTATGTAAAAGCTGCCCTATAACACAGTTCTTTGGGCAGCTCACAAAAAAAGAAATCAGCAATTAAAAGTAGAATTTTTAAAAGCATTAAAACTACAGCAGATTAAAATCGGAGAGAGAGAATAAAAATCACATAGCTAAACAAAATTAAGACCACAGCTTCATTTAAAAGGCTTGGGGAAATGAAAAGTTATTTGCCTGGTGCTGCAAAGATATTGGAGGAAGTGCCTGGCAGGCCTATCAAGGGATAGCATTCCATAGCCAGGGAGCCACTACTGAAAAGGCCCTTTTGCCCCTAACCACCTGCTGGTGGGGGCAGCTAATAGAGGATCTCAGATTTCAGGGTCTGGATAGATATATGTAGGAAGAATTGATGCTTTAAGCAGTATGAACACACTTCTGTGGAAAATATGCATAGTAGGATTCAGTATTTCGTGCCTTTGGGGAAATACCATTTTGGGGTTTTTTTTTACTCCATATAGTTACTCCTAGTTCTCCCTCTAAGCATTCGTCATTTCACTAGCCTAATTTGGAAGGGGATGGTTAGTATTGTCAAACAATTGGGAGTCAGAATCCTTGCTGCAAATCCTGCTGCAAATCGCTCAAGAGATCTACCAGTAGATCCCATCTACCTTCTGCCCATGCCTGGCAGATAATACAGTATAAGCAGTACATGGGGTGAAAGGGGGTGCTACATTAGAAACTGTCTTAGAGAAGACAACTTGCAGCCCAGTCTTTCCCTTTGCCTGCCCCTGTATCCCAAAAGCTTCTCTTGAACAGTGTTGGAATGTGTTGCACAGTACTGCAGTGCAAGAGAAGGAAGTATCCAAAATGCGGTGGAGCAATCTTGTGCCAGCAGAAATGCACTGTGTGCAAATTTCATCCGCCCCATTTTAGGACCTTCCACCCTACCCTTCGGATACAGTTCTGTGTCACACAGCACATGCTGTCCTTCTGAATAATCTCTGGCTAGTAGAACGGTCTGCAGGGGGGAGGTTGCACGGGCTTGCCGCCTTCTTTCACAACCGTTGGATACGGCCCATGATCTTTTGACTTCAGGCATTCACAATTGTTATCTTTGTTTTCCAGTTGTGTTGGCTAATGAGAAGCTCTCTGTTCCCATCACATGCAAAATCCGTGTTTTCCCAGAAATTGGCAAGACTGTGAAATATGCCCAGTTGCTGGAGGAGGCTGGTTGTCAGGTAAGAAGCTGGCAGTTCCTGTTTTGTTGCAAGGCTCTAATATTGTTCATTCAAACAGATTTATACAGTAACTCAGAGAGATTTTTTTTAAAAAAATTAAGTCAAAGTATTTTTTGTCAAAGTTAGAAATAAAAATTCAGGGAGGGATCCAGTGTCACATTATGTTGGTTGTTCTATCAAGGCAAGTATTTCAGATTGCCAGACAGAATGAACCCCCTTCTTCCTGCCCCCACTGCTCTGGATTTCGCCTCCCCCCCAAACCCCCTCAAAGCCAATTTCTGGGGGAGGGGGAGAAGCCCTATTGCACAAGGGAAAGTCCTTGCACGGGCTTCCACTGACAGTACTCATCGGTCGAATCCTGCCCAGCTTTCCTGACTTTGGTGGTTGTTTTTCAACAAGCTGGAGACATACTGTTTTCTCCTGTGAAAAGAGCCAGCAACATATTAGAAAAGAGAACATTGCTGAACGATCAAAATGGAAATGAGCAGGAGAGATTCCCAACAGTGCTCTTGCTCTAACTGTATATTTATCTGTAGTCCCATATCAAAGTTTCATTATTGATCCGAATTAATCTGGGATAAGGCTTACAAGATGAGCTCTATGTATGATTTTTAAAGACACGGCCCTGGTGACCAAATATAATTTAGCTGAAATGGGAGGATTCCACATAAATCAGAATCCCAAGCCAACATATGATATACCGGAAGCAAGGAATCCTGTCACATTTCATATGCTGCAGCAAAGCAAATGTACCAAAGCTATGTGTTCGTCTTACCTCCCTTGAAAAACAAATACAACTCTGTTCCAGCTGCTGACTGTCCACGGTCGCACGAAAGAACAGAAGGGGCCTCTTGCTGGCGTGGCTTCCTGGGAGCACATACAGGCCGTGAGGTATGGGAACTACAGCTTGCAAGGTGTCAGGGAGGCAGTTTTCCTAACTAAACCTTTGACTGTGGGGTGAGATACATACAGCTGAGGGGAGGGGTATTATGCATGTTGCTTTAACAGCATTAAAATGGGTTTTGTTTCCAGATGCTCTTGAGTTTGCTTTCTGTTTTAGTTTTATTTGTGCATTTATTTGATTGTTGCTTTTGCATTTCTGTCTGCTGTCATAGAAAGGCTGTAAACATCCCTGTTTTTGCAAATGGAAACATCCAGTACCTCAGTGATGTGGAACAGTGCATTCAGAAGACAGGAGTTCAAGGTGTCATGAGCGCAGGTAGGAAGAGAGAGCTCCTCCTCCTGGATAATTGTGTGATAAGTCGTGTTTAGATATTTTATAACACAGCCCATATTCAAATGATACTGAGTGATCTTGCTCCAACTATGGTTATGTGCTGTTGCCGCTGTTTTGTTTTTTTATGCCACTTTGTGAACATTTTAATTCACTTTGTGAATTAATGTAAACAGCTTGGAATTCATGGAGGTTACCGTACTTAGCTAGAGTAAATTTTAGAAGTTTCAGTAGAGAGGCCAATCGTTCATTAGAATAGGGCTGACCTTGGTTGACAGTTGGGATACTTACATGGAAAAATAATAAGGTTAATAAGTGGAGGAAGCAAATAATTATGTGCAAAACTGGGCACAACAAATGGATGATAAAGGGTTGTTTATGCATTGGCCAATGTAAGTAATACTGTTAAGGAAGTTGTCCAAGCTTATAAGATCTATCACTAGAGGTCCAGGTGACTCCAGCAGCTGGGAGTGCTTTGTTCCAGCTTTGGCTGACAAGATAGCGACAGCTGTTTCTGGACCAGGATAGCCTGAGCACTGCAACCCATGCACTGGTAACCTCCAGATTGGGTTATGTGGAGCTGCCCTTGAGGTTGAGCCAGAAGGTGTAGCTAGTGCAAAATGTGGCAGTTCAACTACTCAGTGGGGCAGAATATTGCCATCATATTACACCACTGCTGAAAGGATTGCACCGGCTGCCAGTTAACCAATGAGCCAAGTGTAAGATGCTGGTACTGTACTTGCATATACAGTGGTACCTCTGGTTAAGAACTTAATTCATTCCGGAGGTCCGTTCTTAGCCTGAAACTGTTCTTAACCTGAGGTACCACTTTAGCTAATGGGGCCTCCCGCTGCCACCTCGCGATTTCTCATCTCATCCTGAAGCAAAGTTCTTAACCCAAGGTACTATTCCTGGGTTAGTGGAGTCTGTAACCTGAAGCGTCTGTAACCCGAGGTACCACTGCTTATAGTATATATACAGTTTGGGACCAACTTAAGATGCTTCATAGGAAGTAAATAACTCTGGAAGCTTGAAGAGAGAACTTGACTCCATCATGGATTGCCAAGTCCTGCTG